>NC_141152.1:76018666-76324575 GCF_053477565.2 Lygodium microphyllum
AGCTCATCTCCTATCCACCTTCCTAATCATCCATAGGAAATCTTCCCCTTATTACCCTTAGGCAAACTGCCAAGCTGAATCCACAAATAAAATCTTGGTGAACATCCTAGCCAAGATAGTCTCTGCTTCGAGTAGTGACTAGGATAACACGTTGATGGCGGCCTTGTGAACCTACCACACGGCTTATAAAATGGTTGTGGGTCAAACTCCCTTTAGGTTGACCTATGGAATTGAGGCAATTCTACCCTTATAGTTCTTCGTTCCTAGCCTAAGGAGGATAGCCCTTCAAGAGAGATGGGATGGAAAGGAGGCATGGACAGAATGCCTGGTTGAGCTCGAATGCTTATCGGAAACTCGACTTCTAGTCACCAATGTGCTAATATGCGAGAAGGAAAGATGCAAAATCTGGTTTGACAAGCATGTCAAACAGCGAGACTTTAAACAGAGCAACTTAGTATTGATATATTCAGTCAAGGGACATAAACAGAAAATGAAGTTTAAGGGGTTGGGATCTTTCAGAGTTTGGGTCATCACCTGAATTAGCAACGTGGAACTCAAAACCCTGGAAGGTGAGGTCATAGGCTTCTTCAATGGCAACCGTATAAAGAAGTACTAGCCTCCCATGCACCCATTGCATGAGCTTCCAATGCTAAAGTCCCCTATCAATGTATGAGTAGCCACCATAAACGGACATGGAGATGATGAGGATGAGAAAGTTGTAGAACCAGCCAACCTAAGCATAATGGCCACTTCCAAGCATACATGCACAATCAATGCATTGATTGATGCTAAATTTAATGTATTAACTCATGATCATTGGACCCAAATTGGCAAACCACAGTTACAACCCACTAATGCTAAACTCATCCCATATGGGGGCCAATCATACGCACTCTTGGGAAAGTGCAAGGCTGCAATTTTTATCAAGTCTGAAAGCATGCCGATGATCTTCTATGTATTGCCCAACACTAAAGATGCAAGCACAGAGTCACTATTAGGACAAACCTTTAAAAAGGAAGCTCTTTCTAATGTCAACTACGAGTCGTAAAGTATCCACCTAGCCATGGGCAACATGTGCAAAGTTACAGCTTTCGGTAAGGGCTGCATTGCTCCTTCCAAGTCCACAAAGCCATTGGTAGAGAAATCTGCAAGTCTAAGTGTTAAATATGTGGGATCTAGAGCATGGAAGATGCAAAAGCTATGGAGGTTGAAAGAGGAAGAATAAACTCATGAAGACATTAACCCTGACAATACAAATTGTCACACAAGTGAATTAGGTTCCAAGATTAAGACTTGGACTCATAAACACAATCTTGTGTGTGGACAGTGACATAGACACTTACTGGAAAGAAAAGAGTACTATCATTGCAATAGAAAAGAGTGCAAGTACAATGCTTTATAAGAACTGAATGATAGCACTTCTCCTACTATGCATATGGGATTCTGGTCCTGAGCCCTCACTGCTCCTTACAAAGAGACTAAAGTAGGTGTGATTGCAAACATCTTAACACCCCTCCTCAATCACAACCAGAAGTACAAAGTGTGTAGAGGCTTTAGTGAGAGCAACACCTACAAAGTGTGGGCAAACATGGCAAAACACCAGAGGTTGTCGCAGAAAAGGCTAAGTGTGGGTACCACAAACATGATGGTCATCCATAGGCTATAACAAGGGCCTCACAAAGTATACAGAGACTGTAGTACAAGGCTACATGAGGAGTTTATAAGTTTATGTCTAAAGCATTAGGGCTAGGCAATACAAGGCTAAAAGAGTCTATCCAAATAGAATGATTAATGAGGTTGTCCTTCTCCTAGTGGTCTTCTTCTTCTTCTTTTTCCTTTGCTCCATGGTCTTCTTCTTCTTTTACTGCAACTAGATAGGCCTTTTGGGACCTCTTTCTAGCATGGCAGAACTTCTCAGTGTGTCTGGTCCTTTTGCAAAAGTCACAAAAAATTCGATCCTTCTTGCCTTTGTACCTGTTGCCAACATATAATGCTTGTTCATCTCTAGAGGTGCTTGGTTCTTCCTTAGTTTTTAGCTTATTTTCCTCCTCTAACAGTGATGCCTGGATATCAACAAGTTTAGGGTTAGGCATATTGATTAGAGTTGTCGATACATTATTATATTCAGGAGGCAAACTTTTAAGTAGAACACCGATGCAAACATCTTCTTCCATTTTAATGTTGATTCCTGCAAGTTAGGTTAGAAGTCCTTCCATGTAATTTAGATGTGTGGCAAGTGATGTGTTGGACTTCATTTTGAGCTTGAAAAACTCAATCAAGAGACCATACTTTGATGACTTAGACTGTGTACCAAACAAAGTGTCAAGTCTCTTCCATGTATCTTGTGAAGTATCACAGTTATCCACATGGTGGATATAGCTGTCGTCTAGCTCCAGTTTGATAATGGCTTGAGCCTTATCATCATTCTTTTTCCAAGTGACTCCAAGGTCTACATCACAAGGCTTCTTTACTTTTCTAGTGGTAATGGCCCAGAGGCCCTTCTTCATCAGGATGAGTTTGATGCAGGTTTGCCAGGTGTGAAATCTGACTCCTTTGAAGCGAGCAGTTGGAGAGTCTTTGCCCATGTTAGATGGCTAGAACAGCAACAGATCAACTTCAAAGTTCTTAGATATTATAAGTGGAAGAGAAAATTACAGTGTGTCAAGAAACACAAGTAATGACAGTGTGAAAACACATTATGTAAAGGCTATGCCTGAGTTGATGTCGAAATAGAATATTCTTAGTTCGAGGTTATAGATCTTTTGTCAATCTTTCCAGGTTCTTTCCCTCCTTGATTTGATGCTAGGATAGTAGATCAGAGTGGCAAGGGTTGCTCCAGGTAGTAGGAGAGAGAAAATGATGAGATTTCTGAGTTTTAGTGAAGTTTGGCTATGGCTTCCTGGATTAGGGTTTTGACCCAGCCCTGGTATTTTGCTGATTGTAGGAGCTATAGTGGATCAATTTGAAAGCTTTTTTTTTGGAGATGAAACTCTCTTTATGCTCTATCAAATCCCCATAATGATGATCAAGATTGCTGGTGGATTTAGACGCATAGAGTGGACCACGGTAGTAGGTGCAATCTTGGATAGATTTCAACGTTTTTTTGTAACATGAGGGTATAGAGTACTAATTTCAATGATTTATGGGCCATGAGGGAGTGCCATAAGTGGGGAAAGAAATCTCTAGAAGAGAGTTCATGAAGATATGCTCCGTATTTAGAGATCCGGCTCCTTCAAGTTGGGTAGGTGCAGCTGTCCACAGACAGAGTATCACAGCAACTCTGAAACAAGGCAATGTTGAAGCTATAATTTCCCAAGTTCAATGATTGAGGTGCCAAGGAGGATCTCTAGAAGTAGAGAAACACTTCTCTAGAAGAAAGTTTAGAGAGATTTGACTTGTGGACAGAGATATGAAAGCTTCAAGTTGACAAGGTGCTGCTAGCTATGGCTGCCATGGAAGGTTCATTGAAGGTAGGAATGCAAATGGAGTTGGAGATGGGGTTTAGCACTCAAACTAAGCTGAGAAGGGAGTGAAATGGAGCTAACACATGCTAAGCCATGCTCAGCTGAGCTCTGATACCATATTAAATATGCAGGATCTAGAGCATGCCAAATGCAGAAGCTATGGAGTTTGAAAGAGGAAGAATAAACTCATGAAGACATTGACCCTAACAAGACAAATTGTCGCACAAGTGAATTAGGTTCCAAGATTAAGACTTGGACTCATAAACACAACCTTTTGTAAGGACAGTGACATAGACACTTACCGAAAAGAAAAGAGTACTATCATTGCATTAGAAAATAGTGCAAGTACAATGTTTTATAGGAACTGGATGGTAGCACTTCTCCTACTGTGCATATGGGATTCTGGTCATAATCCCTCACTGCTCCTTACAAAGAGACTGAAGTAGGTGTGATTGCAAACATCTCAACACTAAGGGGGGAAAAAGTGCTTCGTCATAACCCATCAAGCCTCAAGACCAGAAAATTACTGAAGTCAAAGCTAAGGCCCATGAGCTAACGCTTCAATGAATGCCTAAATGGAAACAACCGCCACCTAGGGGCAAACACCCACAACCCCACAAGGCTAAGAACCCCACCTTGCACCCTAGGAGGGCAAGATGCAACTATAGACATCGATGTATGGACAGCCGTGATGGGTCCCCAAGACCGTATTATGCGAGCGCAAGGCTATTATGAGGGTAACTCCTTGATATGGATTCCTAAGGCCAAAACGGCCCAAGGCACTAATCAAACGCCACCCTCAAACTTGACCACACAAACCCACATGCCACATCCAAGGCCAACGCTGCAAATGCCTCTTGATTCAAAGCCTTCAGAATCACCAACACACAAACGGGTGAAGACTGAGAAAATCTATTGGCCCAAACCACAGCCTCCTACTAACACTCATACCATGACTAATCCTATAGCTCATGGAATGCCAAACGAGTGCCATAGCTCATGGAATGCCATAGCGTAGCAGCCTACTATACAAAAGGCCCAACCACAAGCTCAGGAACAACCAAAGCAGCCACCATTAGTTGTTGAACTCTCTAGTTCTATCAAAACCCAAACCCCCCCCCCCCCAGTCTTAGACCCTCTTATGAGTGACGATCGATTTTGACTATAGCCTTGGACTTAGTGGAGAACATAGGGGATGACTTGGTTGCTTGTCTTAGATGCTTAGAATTGGAATTTGTGTTTATCAAGGTTTCCAAGGTAGCTGAGGAGCTGATTGACACAGATGTTTCCTACGAACAAGCACAGAAACAACGCCTCATCACCTCATATGATAAGCACACAACTAATGCCAATGATCAAGAGATAGAAGACTTGAAACAACTTGCTGACAGTGACTCCCCTTTCTTGAGGAAATGGTACACTCTTCGCCTTCGTGACAAATGTCAAGCAATGATGCGCAATCAAAACATTGGAGTACGACCCAACTTATGTCGCTCCAATCTCTTATAGGGTATTAATGACCATTCATGATTGACCCATGGAGAGGAACTGCACATTGCTAGTCATGTAGATTCTGATGACTTCTTGCTTGATGTCCTTACTTACATCACCCAGGTAGGCATCTGACCTTTCACCAAACTTCTATGCTTGGCTCATGCAAAAGTAAAACACTATGCCCATGTGTTGAATGCCATCTACACTCTAGCCTTCAATCCTAGAAAGGATTCTTCTCAATTCTGAGGAGGTAGGGGTAAAGGGGTAAGGTGAATCATAAGGTGAATCAAAATCAAAGCAAACACATAAGGAAAGAAGAAAAGGAAAAACATACCTTAAAAGCCTCAATCCACACCTAAGAACAGAAAATGAAGGAAAACATTAACTTGAGATCAAGGAAAATGTCACAAAATTTTGAAATAAAGCTTGAAGGGAAAGTCTATTTTTGTACTAAAAATGTTTCAATTCAGCAAGCATGAAGCCTTCTCTTTTAGCAAGTAACTGTTTTGGAAAGCACTAATGGTGAACCATGGTTCATGATAGGATTTGAAGATATCATAGCAAGACCAAGCCCATTGTCTTCCCTTCACGGAAGAGGAAAGAGCATTCACAACAACGAGGAGGTGGTGGTCAATGAGGAGGCTGTCAGGAGGATTGTAGACTAGTGCAGCCTTGCCAAGTACATCGAAAAGTTTGGGCCACAATAAGTGTGTGGAATTCTTAAGGACATATGACCCCGACAAGGAGTGTGGGATGGTAACCGTGGGGAGTAGGAAAGGAACTAAGCAAGTGCAAATCCCGCTTAGTAAGGCCTTGGTAGAGAAGACACTGGGATTGGAACCAAAAGTGGAAAGGAGGTAGAAAAGAGACGTTTATGCCATGTTGAGGATGAAAAAGGAGAACATCTTGACAAACGATGGCATAAGCATCCACGACATCCCCAACTCGGAAGTCAGATTGCATGCCAAGGTGATCCACTCCCTCTTTTCCAACCAAAGGTACAACTTGCTCATGCACAAGATCAACATGCCCATGCTAGAGAGCATAGAGGCTCATTTGTTGGATGAGGTGGATTGGAATGGCTACGTGCAAAAAACTATTGAGACCAATCAACTAGAGCACTAGACCTCAGAAGCAGACAAGCGGGTGGGGCATCCCCAGTGTCAAAAGGAGTCAAAGGAAGAAGCCCTCAACCAAAGCTGCGTTCATTGGGTATGGAGGAATCTTAACCGCTCTCATCTAAGAAACGATAAAAGAGGCACAAGATGGAGAGGAAGGAGTGGATGAAACACCTTACATGGAACCTCCTCATCATGACAAAGAGCAATCGAGTGAGAGGATAGTTAGTAAAGAGGAGGAAGATCAAGAAGATCAATCAAGCATAAGGAAATCACAGAAGCCTAAGAAGAAGACAACGTGAAGAAAACAAGAGGAAGAAAAGAAGAGAAAGAAGGAAGCGGACTTGCAGAAATCCAAGTATGAGTCAAAAAGAGCCGAGGAAGAGAGGAGGAGAAAGGCCACTAAACAGGAGGAGGAGTTGAGGAAGAAGGAAGAGGAAGACATGGAACTAGCCAAACATAGGTCAATGGAGCAACAAGGCAAACAAGGCGAGATGGACACCTTGAGCCGGAGGAGAGAGGATAGCTCGAGTTCAAGCACTCAGGTACTTCAAGGCATACCAACCACAGTGCAGAAGGGCAAGGGCAAAGTCCCCCCATCCACCCCATTCCTCCCCTCATGGTACCTACCCCCACTATAGGAATGCCCACTCAGAGCACTCCGGCATGGTTGATGCCACTAATCTTATGGCCTAGGTGTAATATTTTGTTAACAAAGAGTGGCTTAGGCAAAGAGCATGGCAACCCTGATCGTAGGGCAAAAAAGACTGGTAGCAACAGATGCTGAGTTAAGGCAGGACCCTAAGCAGCAAAAGGTGGAAACTTCCATAACTCCCATCCCTGCAACTGTGAAGCCACCCACTAACTACGACGAGTATGTCACAGAGCTACTCTCTCAACTCGAGTAAGCCAAGGAGCAATAGAGAATAGCGATGGCTGAGTTGGAGGCCAAGAAAGAGTCAGTGGCGGCCTTCCAACTGGAAAAAACTCGGTAGGTGTCCATGTATCAAAAAGAAGTTAGCGAGCTAAAGGCAAAGCTTAGTACTAAGGAAGAAAATGAGAAAACCTAGAGACAATAACTCAAAGAAGAGAACTAGGAGCTGGTTGCACTACAATGCAAATAGAAACTCGTAATAATGCAACATGAGGACCTAGAAGCTCACCTGAAGAGAGTCCCACCAACTGGGCATGGAGGAGATTGCTACAAGAGAAGTAGAAAGAGAGCAAGAACAGGAGAAGCATCACCAAGAGGTTGGTAGTTAGGGTGTTCCTGGAGATAGATGAGCAGGAGAGGCTGGAGAGAGAAATCAAGCACTTGGAAAAGGAGAAGGAGGTGATCGCTCACAAGTGGAAAGAATAAGAGTCAGCAATAGCAACCTTAACACAGAGGCAAGGGGAGAGCTCCAGGGAGATGATGAAGAGAGCAGAAGAGTGGGAAAACCACAATGAAAGGAGGGTGAAAACCGTGGTCTGCCATCTAGCTCAACTGGAGAAAGACTAAGTACTCACTAAAAGTAGAGCAGAGGCCGCCACAGTGGGCTTCCAAATGCAGAAAAGCACCTTCTTGAATACCTTATTGGATGTCACACAAGCAGAAGAGGGAGAATTCATAGAAGCCATTAAGAGGAAGCTAGCAATGGCACGCAAGGCCTTGAGAGCAAGCTTGCAGATGCCACCACAACAACCTTGGGAGTTGGGTCTTAGCCTGGAAGAGAAGCATCACTATCTCCTGCTAGCAATTCTAACCCCACAAGAAGTAGACTCACTTGGATTCATAGAAGGGGAATAGCAAGAGCCAAGGCAGGAGGAGGAGGCACACGTGAACTTTGAAATGGGACTGTATGAGGAAGAGCTTCTCCCACCACCTCCTTCCCCATGACTAACGAGCAGTGACAAGTAGATACCACCACAAAAAGAAAGGCAGCGTTGAGAGAAAGGAGAAAACAAATGCTGGAGGAAACAAGGAGAAGATGAAACGCTAGATAAGTAAAGGCACCATCGATACTATTCCACCATGTAAAGACAAATCCCTAGCAAGCTTCCACACTGACCTTGTGATCTAGGAGGGCTAACAAACGGCCAGACACCCCTTCAACTTTCATTTCCAATTCCCCACCACCTTGCATAGAGTGCCACCCATCAAGGTGGTGGAGGAGGTGATTGATATCAGAGGCAAGCTTGGGGAGAATTGGCTGAAGGAGAGAGAGTAGAGCCCCACACTATGGGGCACTGAAGATGAAAAATTTGGCAAAAAAAGGTTTCGAGATGCCAAGATCTGTGCCTAGTTACAAATGCCAATCTACATGAAGAAGGAGGATCTCCGATGTCAACATGGACACTTGGATGGCCTTTTGCAACACTCAATCCTTCGAGTGGAATGACCCAACTTTCATTCCATACCCTCGAAGGGTGGGAGTGGATTTTGACTCGAGTGTCTATGGCCGCTATGACTTTCTAATAATATATAATCTACATTGTATTACATATGAAGATGCCCTTATTTTCGCATTAGAAAATTTGTATGATACTATGGTCCACTTCATCAACGAATTCTCTTCATGCCCTGACCCCACCTTTATTACCACCTGTAATTACCTTAGATTGCTTAGAACACTACTTAGGCAAGACCCCACTCTGCAAGAGCGCAGCCTCCCAACCCTCCATTTTGATCCTAATGCTATAAATAGTTGCGCAATGGCTCAACTAATGATGCAAGATGTTGTACTACCTTCATTTTGCTTAGCTCTTCTAGAGAATATAAATGATAGCTGCTTCACCTGCTGCAATCATCCATTCCTCTCCACCACCACCCTTCAAGTCCGCCTAGACCTCAAAGGGTATCTCCAAAGCCACCAATTCCTTTAAAAAATATATTAAGCCTCCTTTTCCACCTCACTCCGATGATGAAGACTGACTTCTGTCATGACTATATAACAAAAACAAAAAAAAGAAACAAACAAACAAACAAAAGGCAAGAAAGTACAAAACAAATAGAAAAGGAAAGAGGATGGAAATGGAAAGAGAAGTCACACAAAGACATAGTGAGGTGCAGATAGACCACAGTCACTGCACCTACTAGGGGTTCTCAAGTTAGGCGCATTCAATGGCCTTGGTCAACTACTCCATGTCTAACCCCCTAGCCCTTTTTGATCCCCCACTACACACGCTTAGGGTGGCTCAAGGATAGGACAAACCTAGGGAGGTAACACTTGGACCTGTCTCCCTAAGCCATAACCACTGCACCTCACTTCTGCATACACAAGATCCTCAAGTGCGGGATAGCACCCAGGCCTGGACCTAGCTCCCCGTTCCATCAGCACAAGCACAATGCACTACACGGTGAGGTAGACACTCCCCCTAGGTAGCGCACATCTTCTCTCTTTTCAGGTACTCCCAATTGCTGCAAGCACCAACATGAAAGACCCCGCTATCCACTCAACACACTCTCAGTATCCAACAACGAAATCCTTGCAAAGCTCCTCAACCACTACCAATCAAAACAAGGCCCCATCATCCACTTAGTAAGCCACCCTTCGATGCACCAAACCCTCAACAACAAAGCCCCAAAAGTGTCATGGAACTGGCACTTGTCTCTAGGAGGGGGTAATGTTAATCCCAGCTTGAGATGGAAGAAAAATAAGTAAAATACAGATGAGATGGAAGAAGCAAGACAGAGAACAAGCAAAGGTGCAAGAGTGACCTCTAAAATCAAGTTAAAAGCAAAAGCGCATTTTTAAGTGGAAGGCGCCCCAAAACTTTTGTAAAAGAGCACCAAGCTCCCTCCTGTGCAAATTGTAAAAGGGTATACAGGCATAGGCTAGAGAAATAGGCCAAGTTGAAGGGAATCGAAAAGAAAACTTTGCCACAATGGCTCGTCATGTAAAAAAGGAGATGGGTGCCCATTGGATTTTAGGGCATGTATATAAAGTTCAAAAAAGTGAATGAGAGCTCATTCTTTGGTGTGTGGCAATAAGAGACTCTTCTTCTCTTCTCTTTGCTTGCTTGTGTGTGCTTGAGAGAGGGAGTGTGAGAGTGTGAAAGAGTGAGTGTGTGAGGGTGAGGGATCAAGGAGGTGAAGCTCTCCACCATCTCCTCTCTTCTTCTTCTCTTCTCTTCTCTTCTCTTATCTCGCGTCGCACGGCTATGGAGGATGGAGCTTGGAGGTGGAGGCTTGAGGATGCTTGAGCTTGCATCAAGAATCATGGAGCTACTGGTATGCTTTAGGGGGGAAGCAACTCATTCAGGCATCGAGGTAAGCTCCCTACACCCCGGTAGGATCGAAGGCACATCAGCTAGGTGAGAGATAGCCATAGGTGCTCGCTTGAAACGGTTGAACGAATAAGGGGTCCGTGGGTCTTGGTGGGTTGAGCATGAGCTCCCCTCTACAAAGAGAGAAATCGAGAGAGAGAAAGAGGAGGAGAGAGAGAGAGAGAGGGGGGGAGAGAGAGAGAGAGAAAAGGGAGGGAAAGAGATACAGGGATATTAAGAAAGAGGGAGGGAGAGAGAGAGAGAGAGAGATTCAAAAGGAGATTAAGAGGGAGGGTAAAAGCGGCAAGGAGATTAAGAGCGGGTAACAGAGGAAGATATTAAAAAGGAGATTAAGAGATAGGGAAAGAGAGGGAGGGAGATTAAGCAAGAGAGCAAGAGAGCAAGAGAGCAAGAAGAGGGAGGGAAAGAGAGAGGGAGATTAAGAGGGAGATTAAGAAGATCTCTCTTCTTTCTCTCCCCTCTCTCTTTCTTGTCCCTCTCTCTCTCTCTCTCTCTCTCTCTCTCTCTCTCTCTCTCTCTCTCTCTCTCTCTCTCTCTCTCTCTCTCTCTCTCTCTCTCTCTCTCTCTCTCTCTCCCCCATGCATGATGTTATATTACTAAGGGGGAGAAAAGAAAAGGAAAACTTCATGTATCCACCTTACCAAGTGCTATCATCACTTGAGATAAGATTTGCACATAACCTAGGACATGGATGAAACATGTACACTTATATGAAGAGGGGTATTCAGATGGAGGGTAAAAGAGGGGAGAGAGAGAGAGATGTGAGGAAAGTTTTGGTAGCTATTAGTATTAGTGGAATATTAAGACTATAATGATCATCTAAAATGTTTCTTTTTTATTAGCTAGAGGGGATTTTTAAGTGTATGTCTCGATATCAAATAGTGTGCTTCAGAGACACAGTAGATGCAAAGTTATCTTGGTCAATATTCTCACATTCTGCCTCAATATGCTCTGATGCATCAATCTCTAGCAAGCAAAGTTGATGCTCTAGGTTGGCCACCATAAATGGAGGTGGCTCAAGTATGCATCACTTAATTGATGGTGATAGTGGCTTTGGTGGGATGCTATGGAAAGCTGGAAACTTCCTCTCCTTGTCCTACCAAGACTGGTTCTAGGGGGTGCTACTAAAATACGAATGCTATGACCCCAGGATCGGTTGGTACTCCTCACTTCTATTGAGGTTTTGGGAAGGGTAACTCTAGCGATTTCTCTAGAGATACAGATATAATGTGCCCCTCCCAATTGATTGAGTGGACATATATTACCTATATTGGCTACACTTGTAGGCACTTCCATTCTTGTTATGCCAAGATTTGGTCAATCGTCTATGGGTGGGATTTTTGTAGGTGCCATTTCTATAGATACACCAGATGTACAAGAGTCTCTTAATTATACTCAATAACATGCTCCCAAGTGGGAGAGGACATATATCAGGCCCCACCAAGCTACAGGTACTTGGTGGAGATGTCCATTGGTGATGTGTACATGAATGATGAGAGGAAGAGACTCATAGCATGTATGTGCAAGTTGTGCCACCAACTCTTTAGACACAATGTACTGGATAACTAGAAAAACATGCTAGAGGGTAGCCAAGGAACTATGTAATAGCATCCTTGCATGAGAAGTTCCCATGACCATTTGCAAGACTCCTTGTTTCTCTATGGGATACATGATGGTGTAGATGTGCGCCTACATGTCCCATAGACTATTAGATGCATGGAATGCAATAAAGAATGGCATAGGAAAGCATGAATAGCTAGATTAGAAGGACTAGAGGAAGCTCAAAGAGGATGCTATTTCCTCTCCACAACAATGGCAATAACTAGTGGGAGGCAATGACGGCATGACTAGAGGTGGGAGTCATGTATCACCTTAGGACTGTGACAGCCAACAGGACCTACCTAGAGGATTTTGTAAGATCTCTAGTCAAATTAAGATGGCTTTCTTATTCTCTATGTTGCTCCTAGTACTAATCTTAATTCTAACAATAGTAATTTATCTTTTTTTCCAAAATTCCATCATAAATCGCAATGCTATGGGCCTTGAAATGTGGTATGAAAAAAGACATTATCTGACTACATCGACAAGCTTTTCTATTTGTGCAGTGGTTCAGTATGTCATATCTCTTTTGATAGTGTAGAAAATGTTTAGTTCTTATGATATCCTATCTAATTTTGATTAATATTCAGTTGTGTTGCAAAGCCCTTTCAATGATTCATTGCATCGAGATGAGCTATCAAATGGTGACTAGATGTTAGGAGCTTGGATTCTTGGAGCACGCTTCTCTTTTTTGCCCTTGTGCTACTCCATTCACACTTTATTCTAACTAATTTTATACAAATTACTTTATACATTCCCTTTTCCTTCATTACTTACAGCTCACAAAGTGATATTTATAAAGACTTTTCCCTATTGTTATTCTACCCTCTCACTTACTATAGTTATATGTTAGTTATATTATTATTGTACCTCTAGATATTCAATCAATGGATTACTTTTGTTTACAATCTATCAAATTGTGTTGTATAATCTTTTAAACTTAATTTTATGTTTAATTGTAAATATAAGGTATAAGAATATTGAGCCTATGTGGCTAGAAGGGTGGAAGGGTTGCTTGCATATAGCTCTACCACCTAACAGCCCTACCACCCCAAAAAAAGGCTTGAGACCATTACTATTAGCATCGTAAATTTTACAACAACTATCCCTATTAGTGTCATTTTTATATTGTAATCATCATTAGCATCACTATAATAGCAATGGTTTTATGGCAACGCTAAAAACCATTCCAATGCTAATAGTGATGTTTTTATCGACATCGAGGGTAATTTTTTCATAGATTAAAAATGTGCTATAATGTTAACCTCAAAACAAGAAAAAATCAGAAAAAGTGGAGAAGTGCAAGTCGGGAGCTAAAAGAGGCAGCCTAAAAGGAAATCGAACACAATGGAATAAGCAAGAAGGGAAATGGCCAAAAGTGCAAGGGCGGCCTCAAAAGCTAAGTCAAAGGCAAAAGCTCATTTTTAAATGCAAGGCACACTCTAAATCCTTGTAAAAGAGCACCAAGCTCCCTCATGTGCAATTTGTAAATGTAGACGGGCATGGGTGAAGGCACAATGCAAATAGGAAGGAAATAGAAAAAGGGGACCTAGCCTAAGATGGCCAGCCATGTAAAAAGGAATGGGTGTCCAAAGGGGATTAGGGTTAGTGTTTTAGTATAAAATAAAAAAAGTGAATAAAGAAGCTCGTTCTTGTGTGTAGCCAAAAGTAGCTCTCATCTTCTTCTTCTTCTCTTTTTTCTTGCTTGAGCTTGTGCTCGAGAGAGGGAGTGTTAGAGTGTGAGGGAGTGAGTGTGCAAGGGTGAGGGACCGTGGTGGAGAAGCTCTCCATCTTCTCTTCTCTTCTCTTCTCTTCTCTTCTCTTGCTCGCGGAAATGGACTACTAATTTGCTAGAAATGTTCAGAGTATGAATCAATCGTTGACTTTTGTGACCAAGGTTTGTGTGCAAAAAGGATCCCATATGATCATTCTTCTGAGATAAGCCTAAGCCTATTTACCCCACATGAGTAAAGCAAGGACCTAGCTATTTTGGAGGCCTAAAAGGCCGATTTTATGCCTTTTTTTGTGTCATTTTGGAGGCAAAAAATTTGTAGGAAATTTCCAAAAAAAAAATTGTAGCTTCAGCTTGATTGGGACTTCATTCTTGGCACAAAAATCTCTAAAAAGTAGCAAGGAAATTGTTCGATTTAAGCACGTATTTTGATGCTTTTTGGATCATACGAGCACCATTTGAGCTCTGTTTTGAATGTTTCTTGATGTACAATCAATGTATGATGTACGGGCATCATGTATGAATGTATATGATAGCATTTGAGCTTATGTATAGCAGTACATGAATTTTTTGGACTATTTTGGTATTTTTTTGTCTTAGGTTGACCATTTGAGGCAGTGGATTGGTTCAAGTTGTTGAATGCTTGATTGAGACAGACAACACATATTGCTGGTTTTTCTAAAATTGTCGCCATCAAAATGTCACATAGCTCTAATTACTCAGATTGTTGGAGATAAATTGACCAAGGACAACTATAGTGTCTGGTCATACAAAATGGAGAACTTTTTGATGGGGAGAGGTCTTTGGGACCTCATTACAGGTGATGATGCATGTCTAGAGCTTGTTGACGAGCCCATAGAAGAGCAAAAGAAGGCATACAAGGATTGGATTGGAAAGAACCACACTGTAAATGACTATGATGCAGAGATCAAACAAGTGCAGAAGATCTTGCATCTATAAATGCACCAGTGGATGATGATGATTTGGTTTCAGTCACACTTAATGGACTTGGCCCACAATATAAATCTTTGGATACCTCTATTTCAGTTAGAGGATGCTCTATGCCTGACTTTGAAGAATTTATTGCTTTGCTACTTATAGAAGAAATAAGTTGGGTTTGAATGCATCTAGCACCATCAAGAATACAAGTGGAGATAGTGTCTTTTATCACATCAGAGGGTGTGGTAGCCCATCTAGAGCTAGAGGCTCATCTTATGGCCGTGGTGGTGATAGCTTTGCACATGGTTGAGGTACATTTGGTCATGCTGGTTTCATGCCTAGAAGCAGGGGGAGAGCTTACTCTAGAGGTAGAGGACGATCTACTCCTCCACATAGAGATCATAGAGATGGTGGATGCAATTATTGTGGGCAGTATGGACATTTTGAAAGGGAATGTTATCACAAGAAAAATGTTATGCCTAGGGGTCGAGGCAGGACTCAATATAACCATTATTCATGTGGCCATGGAGGTGAAGGATATGGACCTAGAGGTGGCTGCTAGAGGCCATTTATTTACCATGGAACATGTATTAGGGAGCATGGCACACCCTCCTAGTGAGGATGATTGATTTTTGGACTCACGAGCTATAAATCACATGACTCATCATGTTGAGTGGTTTGACACAAAATAGCAAATGCAAAATGAAGAATATGTGGCTATTGGGGATGATACTTTGCATAAAATCACTCATATTGATAGTTGCCACTTGTCACTAGAGATAGAGTTGAAAATAAGCTTGGGGATGTACTTTATGTACCCACAATCACTAAGAACTTAGCATCAGTTTGGTCGAATAGTATACCAAGGAATGCAGGTGAGATTCAATAGGTATGGATGTTTCATTGAGGAATTTTGAAATGGAATGCCTAGCAGATTTATTGCATAGGGAAAGAAGAAAGGCAGGTTATTTGCCTTGGATGCAGGTACTCCCGTCTTTCAAAATTCTATGTATGTTGAAAGTGGCCATGTTCAAGATAAGGATGTTGAATTATGGCATAGGAGAATTGGTCATGTACACCTACAAAGATTGAAACAAATGCAAACTAAATAGGTGGTTCGTGGTTTGCCCCATTTTGGTTATGTTAAATATGATCATATATGTGAGGCCTGTCAGTTTGGCAAGCAAGCTAGATTACCATTTCCGAAGAGGGGGAGAATCAACATTTATCCTTTGGAAATGGTGCATTCTGATATTTGGGGTCCATGTCAGAATGTCTCATTGAGTGGGAGATGTAGGTTTTATATCACTTTTATTGATGACTTTAGCAGAATGACTTGGGCGTATTTCATGCAGCATAAAAGTGAAGCCTTTGAAAGATTTTTGGAGTTTAAAGCTATGGCTGAAAAATAGTTTGGTTGTTACATAAAATGCTTGAGGTATGATAATGGAGGAGAGAACATGTCATATGAATTTTCTGATTTTTTGAGATCTCATGGAATCAAAAGACAGGTGACACGCAAGTACACACCTCAACAAAATGGTGTGGTAGAAAGGAATAACACTATCATTGCAGAGATTGCTAGCGCAATTATGAACCAAATTGACATATTGGGCAGAAGCAGTGCATATTGCATTACATATCATGAACAGGACACCTACATCATTGACTCATCATGTACCACTGTATGAAAAGATGGATGGTAGGACACCCACTATTGCCTACTTCAGGGTTTTTGGATGTATTTTTTATATTCATGTTCCTGATGATTTGAGGAAGAAGATGGAGCCAAAGGCTATAAATTGCATCTTTCTTGGATACCCTGATGAGAAGAAGGGTTACAAATGCTATGATCTAGTGACTAAGGAAGTTTACATTAGCAGGGATGTCAAATTCAATGAGTATGAATCACGGTACAAGCCCAAGATTGCAGTGGACTTGGATTCTTATGAGAGTAGTGATGATGATGCTCATGGGAAGAAAATTTCAGCAAATGGTAAGTTTGGAAATTAGAACTTAGAATATATGTCTGGACCTCAGGAGAATGCAAAAAGCAGTGACAGCTATAGTCCATGGAATGATAGGTTTAGAAGTTCACAAAAGAGTACGGAAATTGCAAAAGGCAAGAGGCCTATGGCTAAAATTTCAGAGGATGAATCTACCGATGATGAGTATGGCATGCCTCATGTAAAAACTTAGGGTACTAGAAGTGCAAGGAAAATATGTGCCACCACATGCAAGAGTAGTTGAGACTCCAAGTAGTGCACCTTAATTGAGGAGATTAGAAAGGGTTAGATATCCAATTGATAGATTGACATATAATGGGTTCATGAAGATGCATTATGCTTATATGGTTTCTTATGTACAGCATGTGGAACCTATTTTCTTTGAGAAAGCAATGGAAAGCAAAGAATGGAGACAAACTATGGATGAGGAGATGGATGCACTGAAGAAAAACAAGACTTGGAATTTAGTGAAGTTACCTCATGGAAAGAAATCAATTGTTTGCAAATGGGTGTACAAAGTCAAGTGCAAATAGGATGGTTCTCTAGAAAGGTATAAATCAAGGTTGGTTGCAAAGGTTTATGCACAAACATATGGATTGGATTATGAGGAGACATTCAGTCCAGTGGCAAAGATGACTACAGTGAGATCAATGATTGCTTTGGCTTCTATATATGGTTGGAAGAAGGCATTGTATGGATTAAAGCAAGCATCAAGAGCTTGGTGTGAGAGGATTAGCAGATTCCTATGCAGCATGGGATTTTAGCAGAGTATGGCTAATTATTCACTCTATGTGAGACATAGAGAGGATGGTATGGTTTTGATTCTCATCTATGTTGATGACCTCATTGTTACATGTACACTTAAGAGGGAGATTGTTGAAGTTAAGCATGGTCTTCATAAGGAATTTGACATAAAGGAACTTAGTCTGTTGAGATATTTTTTGGGCATTGAGGTCATTGATACACCTCATGGTATTTGGTTGGTACAAAGACATTATTCCTTGGAGATTTTGGAGAAGTATGGCATGGCAAGATGTAAGCCATTGGATACTCCCTTGGATCAGAACATCAAAATGATTGATGATGGGCAATGTGTGGAAGGTGCGACTATGTTTAGAAAGATGGTTGGTAGTCTTATCTACTTAACCAATACAAGGCAAGATTTGAGTTATGCCATTGGATTGATTAGCCAATTTATGCAAAGACCATGTAAATAACATTTGGATACAGTGAGGGGAGTTCTAAGGTATGTGAAGAAGACTACCTTGTTTGGGTATATTGATGCAAACTGGGCAGGTAATTTTATGGATAGGAGATCCACCAATGGTTGTGCATTTTCATTTGGATCAGCCATGGTAAGTTGCAGCAAAAAGCAACCTACAGTTGCTTTATCAAGTACAGAAGCTGAGTATCAAAGTATTGCATTGGCAGCATGTGAGCAAACATGGCTGAGATTGGTTTTATGTGACATACGGATTGAAATTGATGGTGGATTCATCATATATTGTGACAACATTAGCAGCATTATATTGTCAAAGAACCCAATCTACCATGTAAGAACAAAACACATAGAAGTGCACTATCACTTCATTAGAGACAAGGTTATTGATGGAGAGGTTGTTTGACTTGGTCCATGTCAAAACAAATGACCAAGTTGCTAATATCTTTAACAAAGCATTAGGTAAAGATAAGTTTGAGTATTTTAGGAGTGCACTTGGAGTATTACCTTTGCAAGCTCATTTTGAGCTTGAGGGGGAGTGTTGAGAAATGAGGAAAAAGCATAAGCTTTATCCATGGTTGTATTAACTATGTATTGAGTGTGTGAGAGAGACTTGTAAGGATTGATTGAAGAGAATATAAGATGAGTAGAATAATAAAGAAGTGGGAAGCATGTAGCTCCTCACCTGTGCTTGGTCTCCCTCTACTTGAAGTTTCTTTAGGGCATCCCATAATCGGATACGAAAATTGGACCATCTAGAATCGGCAAACACCTATCCAATCGGACACACACAAATTGAAACAACCCATAATCGAACCACCAAAATCGAATGGACAACTCGACCGTCCCATCAACACAGCCGATCAAACCAACCAAAAATCAAACTTTTGATTTTGATAATCAGACTCCTGAGAATCCGACCCTTTGAGAATCAGATAGAAAACACATGGCTAATATAGAGCCGAAAGCACATCATATATCTATCACTGGGCAAAAATCTCGAGCAACTAGTTCAAAACTGGTGGATCTCCTATCTATAAAATTACCTGCCCAGTCTATATATTTATCATTGGGCTGAAATCTAAAGCAAGTAGTTCAAAACTTGGCTACGAAAGCACATCATATATCTATCATTGGGCCGAAAGCACATCATATATCTATCATTGGGCTGAAATCTAAAGCAAGTAGTTCAAAACTTGGCTACGAACAGTCCTTCAAATCGCGCATGGTATTTAGCATAACAGCCCTGCTGCGGGCCAGGGGGCCGAGGGTCGGGGGGTGAACCCCCCCCCCCCCCCCTCAAACCCCTACAGAGGGGGCTCTGCCCCCTTCGCACCTCCCCCAAGTAAGCTGGAGAGAAAACGCATGCCGGACAAGTCCTCCAAATTAGATCCTAGTGTAGTAATGGCCCTACACAAGCATAGATTCTCACTTGCAAAACAACAACAACCAAAAGCCCATACCCAAACAAAGACCCTAGAACCTCAATGGGCCAATCTAACCAACAAAGGAAAAAAGGCCACACCATAAAAACATGTATATGTTGCATTCGGACTGCATCTAGTCAAAGCAGAATGCAACAACATCAAGCTACAATTGCAAGGATGACTAGACATAGCAGTCTTGAGACAATAGAAGCACCTTGAATGGCACTCCACAGACGACCTAAGACATTAGTAGAGAATCCACATCTGGTTGTGCAGTTGGGGACTCAAAGGCATGTATTAGAAGGCTTGAACTTATAAGCCAAGACCCGAAAGATAAATACATGGTACTGCATGTGCTGATCTTAGGGTCAAACTCACCGCAAAAAGAGAGCACATTATCAATGCTCTCATCAATGAAGGAGAAGATTTTAATATCTTGACCTATGAAGCATAGACTTGACTAGGCCAACCAAATCTCACACCAACTAATGCAACTCTTAATCCTTATGGAGGGGGACACCCACAAGCACTTATAGGAAAGTGCAGAATCCTTGTACCTATTGAAATGGAAAGCTTGCCTATCTAATTCCATGTTCCTCCAAATAGTGCAAACTGTGGAAAGGAAACCCTCCTAGGAAGACCCTTCAAAAGGGCGACAAAGTGCGAGCCAATTATGTAGCACAGAGGATACACTTGACACTACCGGGTGTGAGGATAATCACAACCTTTAGTAAGTGTGACCTCATCAAACCTCAAGGGCAGATAAGGAATATTCTAACATGCCAGGCAAGCCTAGTAACAAGAGCAAGAAATTATTGAAAGAGTTGATACAAGTGCATGTTGAACAGAGAGAACTAGTGAGCGAGGCCATGCTTGAAACAAGAAGGTTAAGAGATAATGCCAAGGACAGGCTTTGGACTTACAAATATCGTAGAAGACCACCAAAGAAGTCCAAGCCTTATAGACAAAGGTATCAATGGAGAGCCAACACAACCCCATGATGGATATCCAAAGTGTTGCTACGTGCTCAAGGGTATTATGCAGGTAACCGATGGATTTGGGTACCAAAACCCCTTGCTAAACCACCTCTATTAAGTGAAGACCAAATCTATCAAAAGCGAAGAAGTTCAAGAGGAAATCTAAACAAAAATCCAAGTCTTGAGTCAACAACATTGGAATGATTGAGCCCCTCATGATTGAAATCAAGAAACCAAACATGACTATTCGAAAGGTAGATCCTCGGCCTAGTGTGCTTAACAAGTGGATATCAGATGTAACCATTGAGTACGCATAAAGACTACTAGTGCTCAAGGATCCTTTGACTTTCTAAGAGGATAATGAGCACCACAGGCACTAACGTTGCTCATGATAAGGTTGATTTCTCAACAAAGCAAATGGCAGAATTGTCTAACAGCCATTAGCAAATCTTCCAGCTAGTGCTAAGTCCACCTAGGAGTCCCAAATCTCCTACACCCTCTTTCCCTAAATGAACACAAGAAGCACAACAACAATCGTCAAGTGCAACATTTCAATCCCAATCTCTATCTCCAAATGAGCTTCCAAATGTCCAAGGTGTAGAACATGACACCACCCCTAATTCTCAACCTAAGGATGTACCTATGCAATCCACTGTGACTAGCTCAATTGATGCTCAATCTGCACAAGTGAATGCACAAAGGGCAACAAAATACATGACCACTTCTAATCTACCTAAGGACTTGACACTGCAATCTAGCAACAATAGCCAGAGTCCATTGAACTAGCAGCTACTACTTCCGATCAGGAATCACAGCAGCCATCATAGCCTTTGGCCATGATGATGCCCCTTACAGAACGTGTCCTTATCAATTCACCTGTGGAAGAGATATTGCAACCAATATCCTTGACACATCCAACACTTCCAAAGCACCTAAAGCCTAGGCTTGAGGAGAAATCTCTCAAAGATTTGGCAAAAGAGATGGCGCATCTGACCAATGAACCAAAGATGGAGTGCCTGATGAAGCTTGATCACAAGCTGACAGCCATCACATGTGTGTACATTCATGTGGATATCGAAAGTCCAACACCACAGCACACAAAGCTCATAGATGAACCCCTGACTTGGGATGAGCAACAACATGTTTTCTCCCTCTATGTAGCTATCATTACTCAAGAAGTCATATAGGACATCCCAAAAGCCACAACTAGACAATTTCACTTGATGCCCTCACTCTATACTGCTCAATGTGAGACAAACAAGAAAAAGCTACAAGCAATCGAACAAAAAGGGAAAGAACAAGGTAACTTTGTGCAGAAATGGTACACTAACCAAAGTTTGGCAACCAAAATTAGGCCCTGACTAATGACACTCATCGTTGAGCAAAGGAAAGCATCAATACATGATCCCACGTGCATTGCCTCAACCTCATTAAGAGTGTTGGCAATGGTCCATGAGTTCCAACTTTCTACCATTGTCCAAAAATATCCCCTGTATGATGAACTACTTCTAGAAGAAGATCTACATGTGGCTAGCAAGCTAGGCGTAGGGAGCATGGCACTTGTTGTTAGCACATATGTCTTCTGCCTCACTCAAGACCCTGCAATCCTAGATCTCTATGCTTCCCATCAATACAACCCTTACTTCTTCTGTTGATTTTGTCCAAGCCTACATGACATGAACCCTAAACCGTCTCTTAATTCTACACTAGAGTCTCTCGAACCTCCAAAGCAAGAGAAAAATGACTCTAAATACAACATGCACTCTGATAATAAGTAATGGAGGCATGTTTCAATGGGTGAGAACAAGAGTCTAGAGCAAACACCCGCCAACTAGGAGCTACCAATGCAATTGGATGAGGGGCTCAATGGAGGGGAATTAGCTGAAGAGCTAGACTCTCCAAAAAGAGAGGTAGTTGTATCCTCACAACCTAGCAAGGTTGTTCAGTAGCCGCGGCTATGTCCCATGAGGACACACCAAAAAAAGAGAATGTTGAGGCCCAACCAAGCACGTCACTGATCTAGTTTAGGGTCTTGAGTCATTAAAGGATACACCTTGATTGCCCAAGATGAAGAGGAGAAAACAACAAAAACAATGGCAGTTGCAAGTGGCTCTAGATGCCAAGAAGATTGAGACCAAGAGTGCTGAAGAGTTGAGGAATAAAACATTGAGTTCACCCACGAATGAACCCATTGCCACCTCTCCTTACGACAGTGAAAACTCAAACACATCTATGTGCTTTGATAAATCAAAGCAACCATTACCATCAATAGTTTCTTGCAACCCTTAATCTACTGACAACGGAACTTACATTGACCAATCAAGAGTGGATCCAACATTGTCACAACAAGTGGACAAAACTATACCAATCACATCCGAGGAGAACCATGACACTATAGTAGCAAAGACTTAGGAGAAACATGAAAACCCCAAGGACATGAGCAATCCTAGCATTGACCAATCTTGCTTATCTAGGCTTGAGCCCCCAGCTATGCTAAAGCCTAAGGAAACTCCCAGAACCTTGCATGAGATAGCAACCGAGCAAGCCCTCATCGAACATAGAAGTGTCGTAGAGTGCTTGACCAAGTTGGATGCTAAACACAAATTATGTGCATGTGCCTACGTCCTTGCGGACATGGGCACATTCCCTAGGTAGCAGCTTGAGGAATATTTGTCATATCCGCTATCCTGAAGAGCAAGAATATCTTAACGGGCGCACAATGACAAGCTCTTACATAAACACATGTAACTCATCTCTAACGAGAGGAAGCCGACGAACTGCGCTTAATTGTGACATTCAAAGAAGCGCTTTGACAACCAAATCTCTTAGAGATAGACCAACTAAAGCGAAAATTAGAGGGTCAAAGACAATTTTAAAAATGTTGGTTTAAAAAGCGCACTACAATGGCCGAAACAGTCTTAGAGGAGCAAGTGGCCCAATGGTAGTCTCAAAGAGACCTGACCTATGTGGCGCCAACTTCCTTTTGAGTACTGACTAACATTTGGGGTATGGACTTAGATCAAACTATTCAACACATGCTTGCATTATTACACTTACCTAGGCCTATTTATCAATGTGAGCTTCTCCAAAGTTTTGATTTTAATGCCATGAATCTACAAGAGGGTATATGTGTAGCACTCCTCTACATTTAGAATCCTTAAAATTCCTTTCTTTCTCTCTCTTACTTTGGGATTTACTAATTTTTTTCCATCATCCTCACATTTTTTGGTATAGTTCCATATTTAACAACCATAACATAATCATCCATGGCTTCAATCAAAGCTTTTACATATTACTCCAACTTGGATCCTTGTCTATTAAACTTGGATGTGGCGGTGTCTACTTCAAAATGATTTTTTCCTTGGAGCTCCTTATATTAACTTGGATTACTTAGCAATTGTTATTAACATATAAATTGAATATAAGAACTCAATTTCTCAAGAGCTTTACCTTTCTCTTTTACACATTTTGTAACAAAAAATTATTACAAACTTTATTATCAAAAGAAGGATGAGTGGATACATTGGATCCCCAATTATGGACTCTATGTAATGGCATAGTTACAAAAACAAGGGGTTTCTCAGTTATCTCTAAGGATGACTAGATACATTGGATCCCCAATCATGGGCTTCATGTAATGGCATAGTTTTAAAAACAGGGGGTTTCACATCTATTTCTAAGTCTCTACAAGCTATAGGCAAAGGAGCATATCCTTCGATAACATATCCATTTCAAGCACATCTCTCATATACCACTAGAGGTATAACTCTTTCATTACAAAAGAAGGTGGATTAGCCTATCTATAGAAATTTGTTGCATTTTGGAAGATTGGGATACTCAAGGGTCCCTTAAGAACTTCATATTTCTTAGACTTTTTCGATGGAATATCCTTGATATATTGGTCATATATCCTTTTATTCGTCCTTACAAACTTCTCATCCCCATAAACTTCACTTATCTTTCAAAGAGTATCATGCTTATAAAGTCTAATTAGTTTGAGTTCCTTAAGCCAAGTTAGCAATTTAAGATGTATTGGCACATCTTCATATAAGCTCTCATCCAAATGAAACTATACATTATTCCATCCCTATATTGGGCTCTAATTAAAGTCTCTTTGTAAAGTTAGGCAAGTCCAAAAACACATATTTTCTAAGATATCCCTTATCCTCTCTCAAGATTCTAATATAGTTGAACAACAAGAAATTGCACAAGTGATTTCAAAAATCAATTGCACAAGGTACCTCATCCCTCACCTATCAAAATAACTCAATTATTAAGTAGAGGCACAACACTCAATTGTTTCCACAAAGTAATGAGGCTTCTCTTTATTAATGCAATAGTATTTACGAACTTTATCAACTTCATTCAATCTGTCAAAACGTCATTTCATGAATTCTATACTCATAGGAGCGATCAAGATCTACATCCTTGCATCTTATCATTTTCTCTTGGGCATGATAGATAACATACTTTGTAGGTCATTGAGGATAACCCCAACACCTAGTCCCAAATGTAGGGCTTCTTAGCACTACCACTACTCTTTCACATGGCACTATCAATAACAATTATTACTAATAGATCCACAGTGTTTTAGGTTTATTGTTCTATTGCCGATTGCCAACAACCTTTCATAAAAGACAACAAATAGTATATATATATATATATGTGTGTGTGTGTGTTTGACTAATTTTAGTGCCTCAAACCAAAAAAATTTCCATAATTCATATTAGAGTAGAAAGTCCCGACCTACATATATTCCCATGTGTGATCGGTTCTATGACCAAAATTCAATAATGTACCCATTGCCTGGCAAGGTCGCAATACATTTGGAGGGATAGGTATCTTCTCCAAAATCTCAAACATGGCTTCACTATACGAGAATATTTCAAGCATGTGTCCCATGTACCACTAGAGATATAACTTGGGTGACTTGATCATACACCCAATAATGTAAGGTCATTATTTATCCATTAATCGTAATATCATCAATTCTTTGTCCTCCAAACAGGATGCAATGAACCAACTTCAGCTTTTCCATCCGGTGGATTCTCCTTAGATCCACTTGGAGGTTTCTAGTTTGATCAAGATTGATCGTGGATAAGTTATGATAAATTCTCCATAGCATTCCTCATTACCATCCCTATAGGCTTCGAATAGTATGGATTTGACAAGTTCTCAAGGATCCTAACCGTGGTCTTACAAAACTCAATTTCCAAGGATTAACGGGCAATCATATACATTACTTTGAATACCATGAACCAATTATAAGCATGCCTAACATCCTAAAAGATCATAGTGCACTCATCAAAAGTTAAAAATATCTTTATCATCATGGATAAGTATAAGAATCTAACAATGTATCTCATCAAGCTCTTTCATTTACAAAGGAAGGTGGACTAGCCTAAGTCTCTAAAAATCTATTACATTTCAAATGATTAAGATACTCAAGAAGTTCATAATTCTCAAACTTTACTCACCCAATAAGAGCAATTCTATCATATGGAATCTCCTTGGTATATTGGTCATGTATGCATTAATTTCTCATCATGAACTTCATGTCTATAAACTTCAATTTATGTTTTCGAAGAGTATCATACTTATAACTTCGATTAGTTTAATATTTTCAAGCCACTTCTACCAATATAATCCGTGACATATCGTTCAAACATATGCATGCAATACTAGTCACATTGTGCATGGCAGCTAGATGGAAGGATGCTAATGTGTGCTGTATTGTGGTGAGCACATAATTAGATGAAGCAAGCATAATTATTATTTTTAGAGTACGCAATTTTGTGTGTGGAATTTATGCACTCTTTAGCATGGAAAAATATTACTAAAAGCATTATATTTTATATGCACCTATTAGTGCAAGGACTCTGTATACACATATGCGCAATGGATTTATTTTTTATGTATTATTTAGATAGGACAAAATACTATTTTGTAAATCTTTTAGAATAGAGTGTGTTTTGATTTATTTGCACCAAAAGCAAGTAGTGCAAAGTGAGGAAAAGTAAGGAAGACAAAAAGGATGCTTTCAATATATATTGGACACAAAAAGCTTGTTTTGATATTATAGATACATGCATGGGGGAGGTGCTCACCCATGCATGGAAAGAGATTGTACCTAATCTTATGTCGTGCAAGCTCTTGGCATTTTCTTCTATCATATAAATTATTCTCTCTTTATGTTATTCTCAATTATATTCTATCTTATGGTGAAGGTAAGCAACATTGGTATCAAACCAAGGTGATTGAAAGATGCATCTATATCAACAAGAAAGCCATCCATCCATGCTTGGAAGTCATCATTAAGGCACATCTCAATATCCGTTGGTTGAAGGTTTTATATAGTGGGCAATCTCCTTAAAGGTTGTGGTATTCAAAGGGTGTTGTCAAGCTTTAAGGTTGAAAAAGATTGCTTTTCAAAGCTTTCGTATAAGGTCATTGTGCTTCACTTCTCTCCAAAACCATGAGTCAAATCCCAAGACCACCTTCCTAGTGGTTTTGAAAGAGCAAGTGGTTTTCAACCATAAGGAGGGAAAGTTGAATTAGTTTATATCGACCTATCCATGCTACCAATCTAGTCTCCAAACCACCTTAATCAGTGCGAATTGCCGCCCATTCTGCCACGATTGGCCACCATGGACGGCCGTTGCAATTTCCTTATTTTTGTATTTTCTGAGGGAGGCATCTTAATCGTAAGCCCTTCTCTCTACATGAAAAAAAATTACTTGGTTAATTCATTGCATATACGATATGCAGGGTTTTAATTCTATGGGATATATAGAAGAGGCCTTTCACATGCAAGTGAATCATTTTGCAAGTTCTACAAGAGGCTATTTTCACATTGCATAACTTATCTATATTGCAAAATCTATTAAAGACTTACTCCTATGCAACAATTTTTATTCAAATCTATTCTTTTCATCATAAATTATTTTCACCATGTTGAGTCCTTCCAACACCAACAAAGTGAATATGGAAAATATGGAATCCTCATTACCAAAAATCACCTTGCAACAACAAATTGATCTTTTTCAATATAATATAAATGCGATCATGCCTTCAAGAGTGTGAACATTAACCAAATCCTATGGCTCAAGGTAAAGATAATCGGATTGCTCAGATTTGAAGGGTGTTATCGTTGCTCAACAAACCAAAAAGGATCTGAAAATAAGCTATAAGTCTTTCCAATTTTCTAAATTTGACAAAGAAAGGATGTAAAATTTATTGTATCTTAGTTGAGCCAATTCGATGATTACTTGGATGAAGAAGCTTTTCCCAAAAAGGATAAAATCAAGTGTGCAACCAATTATTTGATGGATAAAGCTTCACTTTGATGGAACATCCTACACAATAACATTGACCATCCAAGAACATAGCCTGCTTTTCAAGAAAAAGTTAAAGAATCTTTTATTGTGTCTCAATTTCATCTTCAAGGTAGTCATAATTGATCCAACTTATCTTGGCAAGAGGGTAATATTATTTCTATTTATATTGAAAGATTTTGGCAAAGACTTTTGCTATTGTGCATGTTTAAGGAAGTTCCTAAGAGCATGCTGCAATGTAAATATGAAGATGGTCTTCAATTTGGCATTCAAGCTCAACGGAATTGTCCTAAATTTACTTCTCTTTATTATGAAATTATCCCTTATGCCCATGATGCTAAGAAAGAATTACAATCTATTGCCCAAATGCTTTGCACTCAATCACCCCATTCCTTCAACAACAACCACAACCTAAAAATACATTTTTTTCCTTAAAGTCCTAATTCTTTTATGTCTAACGGATCGGTCTTCCAAGTTCCAACTACAAAGTGGAAATGTGCAAAGAAGCCCTAACAACAATCCAAAAAACAATGTAAAATCTCAAACTGCAAATCTTAATGCTCAAAATAAAAAGGCCAAATTTATTTCTCATAATTGTTGAAAATTTGGACACTTCTAAGCATATTGACGAGTTACATTGTCCCCTCAACAACAACCAAAAAAATTGCTCAATTGCACAATATTGAAAGAGAACCTAATTACACTCCTAACTAGACTATCGATAGCTTACAATGCGAGGCAACTACTGAGTAACAAAAAATCAAGTGCGCCTATTTTTTTATATGCTTTAGTGAAGATGAAAGGTTGTGTGTATAATTTGAATGTGTATTTTGCATGATGATGGGAGTTCTCATGATTTTATTTTGGAAATGTTACTTGGAAGGTTGCAACTAGCAACTAGTCCTTCATTGTACAAGGTTAAATCTACATTTTAAGGTATTATGTACAATGGTATGAAGGCGGAAGAGAGAATGGCATTAGCAAAACGTGAAGCAATGTGTAGGCGTGAAGTGTGGGAGTGAAAGCGACAAGTATAGAGAGTGTGTTTGTTTGTGCGTGTGTAGACTCCACAATTTTGTGTACCAACAATGTGTCATACTTCTCAATGCATTTCTGACATCTACGAATGCATCATAACCAGAGACACAGATAGTCACATAGAGCCAGTTCGCCAAACCAAACCTCCTCAGGGATGCCATTCTTTAAGGACTTGTTAGGAGAACGGTTGCAAATGTGTACCGTGGTTTTTAATGCCTCTCCCCAAAATTCATGAGGGACATTAGTAGTGGACAATATGCATCGCACTCTCTCACACAATGTCATGTTATATCTTTTTGCCACACCATTCAAAGAAGGGTTGTATGGAGTTGTAAGCTCCCTTTTGATAGCATGGAAATCACAAAAGGACTTAAATTCAACAAATATGAACTCGCCCCCATTATCTGCTGTGAGACATTTCAACTTTTTCTCCATTTCAGTGGTCACAAATGCATGAAATGACTTACATGCATCGAATACAACACTTTTCTTTTTCAACAAATACACTCAATCTTTCTAGAACATTCACATATCAATGAATGAAACAAAATATGTAGCACCTCCCATAACATACTACACACATTAGAATGCACCAAATCCAAAACATTTTGTTTGTGGTGAGAGACACCAGAATAATGAGAATTCCTCACTTGCTTACCAAATTGACAATCATTACAAAATTCAAGCTTTGAGCCCTTAGCATCAAGTCTTTTAAAAGAGGAAAGAACTTCAAGTCCTTTTTGGCTCATGTGACCCAATCTCTTATTCCAAAGCTCTAAATGAGAGCCAATTTCAGCAATAGCAAGAAATTTCTTAGATAAGGCTTTGCACAGTAAGCAATAGAGTGTGCCCTTTTTATAGCCCTTTACAACAAGCATAGAGCCCTTCTTAAGTTTCCATAAACCACCACCAAACATTGTGGTATAACCATGCAAATCCATCTATCCCACAAATTGTAAACTTTTCTTGATGCCATGTATATATCTGACACCTTTGAGCACAAGCTCTTGACCGTTGTCCAAAGAAAAATGTATAGTGCCAATCCCATCAATACTGCAAGCATGTTTATTACCAAGGTAAACCTTGTCATAACTTCATGCATCAAAGGTAGCAAAGCATTCCAAGCATGGAGCCACATGAAATGAAGCACCAAAGTCTCCTATCCATGTTTATGTCAGTCCATCATCGACTGCCAATAATGCATCAATAATATCTACTTTGGTAATGTGCGTGTCCTAAATGTGAAGTGCAAGGGCATCACTAACAGCACAAAGTACATCACCATCTCCATCAAACAGTTCTTCAATGACAACACTAGAGATCACATTGACCTTCTCTTTGTCCTTCAATGCCTCAGATGCGTCAACCTTGTCCTCTTTCTTCTTCTTGTCTCCTGCATTCATCTTTCTTTCCTATTCCTTCTTAAAGTACCTACATTCAGGCTTTTTGTGACCTTTATGGCCACACTAATAACATGTGACATTTTGCTGCTTTTCTTTCCCTCTACTCTTACTTTTTCTTCTTTGTCCTACATTTGCATTCTTCCTATCAGCTCTACCTCTGACATGCCTTCCCCACTGGATTTTCGTCTAAACTCTTCATTGAGAATGGATCCTCTCACACCATCATATGTGAGGCTAGGATTGTTGGTCAAAGGAAGCACAAGTGTTTCCCATGAGTCTTGCAGTGTCATGATCAAGAAAATAACTCTCAGCTTATCATCAAAATCGAGATTTACATCCTTTAGCTTATTTAAAATACATGTAGATGCACTCAAGTGTTCAAAAGCCGACTTGGACACATCCAACTACATATTCACCGACTTCTGCATCAGATGCACATGATTGACAAGTGTGGTGATCTCATATGTGGTCTTCAACTATTTCCATATAGCATAACCTATATTCAAGCCTTTGATATCTGTATGGATATCATCAGTGATACCCATTTTGATATAGGCCACGGCTTTCTTGTTCACCTTGGCCCTGATTAGGAATTTGTGCATGCTCGTTTTGTTGCAAAGCATCTTCATAATCTTTCAAAAAAAGAATACCTTTTGCATAGAATCTTTCAAAAGATCAAAACCCTAACCATCAAATCATTTTATTTCCATAAAACCTTTTGTGTCAGAACTGGAAGAAGTTGTAGCCATTTTGCCAAAATCACAGATATCAGCCAAAGTAATTGCAAATACCCAAGCTTAACCACCAAATACACTTGTTGTCCTTGCTCTAGCAGCAACAATAAACCACTACTATTTATGTACAACCAACCAATACAATGACTGAACCAATAAGTACACAATTGGACCTACCAAATACACAACTGTAAACAACACTACACAGCTGGCCAATCGATGTGCCCGACCTGCCATGACTACCACGCCATGCAATCACCTGTGCGGATGCCACTTTGCTACCGTGCCCTTACATGCTATCGCTTGCCTGTGCAGACCTGACAACTCGACGGCTGACCCTACAAAATCAAAATGATTGTTGTCACAGCAATAAATGCAATTGCCACACCTATTGTGCTGCTTATACGCAAACGAGAAAAATTGATAACCTAACCTAAAAAGTGTTGCCTCGATGTGTGTGTAGCTTCTCACAAATAGTTTGCTACAACTCCAATCCACGAATAGTTTCCTTGAGATGCGTGCTCATGACCAACTACCTCAGAACATGTGCTTTGATACCATTTGAAGGAAAAAGAGAGAATGGCAGCAACAAAATGTGAAGCAATGTGCATGTGTGAAGTGCAGGAGTGAATGTGACAAGTTGTGTGTGCGTGTGCGTGTGCGTGTGCGTGTGCGTGCTCGTGCGTGCGTGCGTGCGTGTGCGTGCGCGTGTGCGTGTGCGTGTGCGTGTGCGTGTGTAGGTGTGGGTGCGTGCATGCGTGTGCGTGTGTGTGTGCACAAAGATTAAAGGATGTATTTATACTTTATGGTTTACGAGTCTTACCCCCACAAGGGTGCATGTACATGCACAAATAAATAATACACATGTAAGACAGGAGAAGTGAACAAAGGACCTTTACACCCAACATGATACAACAAAAATTAAGAGGTCAAAACTTTCTATGTGAATACATAAAGAAAGACATGATTTCCTAGTTGCACCTCTTCAATCATCATTCTTGATATGTCTTTGACATTAATTTAATCATGATACTGATACCATAGACTAATGAGAATGCATTTAGATTGGATATTCCTCCTCACTGGTAAATACATAATTCTTTTCATATCAATTCTTTGAAACCATTCAAGGGGACACCTCCAATTACTCCAATAGCTAAACATCCACATTTGTTAGAGGCTGATACTAAAAGTTTAGCTCCCGAAGTAATCCTTGATCATGACCATACTACTACCCGAATCGGCAATCAATACGATAGGTATTTGCTATAGTAAAGAAATCATTCAATGGAAGAATCACAATGGATACATAAATAAATGCTAACTCTATAATACAACAATCTAATTAATGCCTACGACTCATAATCACATTAAAGATCCCACAAACACAAATTTTCCACATACGAGAGTGTTCCTTGTAAAATCCATGAAATTTTATAGTGCAAACTTGCCACAAGAGGTAGCACTTGCATGTGGTTGGCCAGCCTTGCATTTTTTTCTTTGAGTTATCAATTAAGGACAATTGCTTGTTAACCGTGAGGAAATGTTATGAAATTATGTCTATGACAATATTTTATCAGAATTAAGAAATTATGTTTATTACAGTATTTTGAAAAATTATAGAATTATCATGGTATTTTATTGAAATTAATTGTGGATTTTGTTTATTTATTGCATATTCCATGACTTATCGTGCGGACATATGCGTATGGTATTGGTTGCATTATACCTAGCACATAGATAGAAGGATACTAATGTGAGTTGTATTGTGGTGAGTAAACAATTAGATAGAGTAAGTGAAAATTTTATTTGGAGTAGGCAATTTGTGCATGAAATTTATGCACTCTTTAGTAAGGAAAAATATTACTGGAAGCATTACATTTTGTATGTGCCTAGTGGCTTAATGACTCTGTGTATACATGCACAATGGATTTGTTTTTTATGTATTATTTAGGGAGGACAAAATACTATTTTTGTAAACCTTTTAAAATAGAGTGTGTTTTGATTTATTTGCACCAAAATCGAGTCATGCAAAGTGAGAAAAAGAGCAAGGAACACAAAAAGGATGCTTTCAATGTATTTTGGACACAAAATCTTAGTCTAATATTATAAATATATGCATGGGGGAGGCATGCATGTGGGGATGTTCTATCTTATGGTGAATACAAGCAACATTACCTCACCACTCACCTATCAAAATACTTAATTATTAAGTATAGGCACAAACTCAAATGTTTCCACAATACAATGAGTCTTCTCTTTATTAATACAATAGCATTTACAAGGTTAATTGACTACAATCGATCTACCAAAACACCATTTCATGCATTCTATATGCATGGAAGTAATCAGGATCTACATCCTTATATCTTAGTGGTTTCTATTAGGTATGACAAATGACATAATTTGTAGGTCCTTGGGTACAACCCCAACATCCAGTCTGAAGTGTAGGCCTTCTTGGCACTACCACTACTCTTTCACAAGGAACTATCTACAATACTTGTCAAGAGACCCACAATGTTTCAAGTATACTAGTTTATTACCAATTGTCAATAACCATTCATCAAAAGTAGCAAACAAAAGATATATCATGACTAGTTTTAGTACCTCAACCTAGTAGATTCTTTACCATTCATATTAGAGTAGGAAGTTCTGACCTTTATATATTCCCATCTATAATCTATTATATGGCCAAGAGTCAATCATCTACCACCCATCTTGGAGAGGTTGTAATATATTTGGAGGGATAAATATCTTCTTCAATATCTTGAACGGGCTTCACCATACAAGAAGTCCCTAAGGCCACTTGATATATCAACAAAAAATTCTATCTTAATCGAATAGCCTCCTCATCTCCAATCTCCTATAGGTCATAGTGCACATAGTAGAATCAATTGGAGAGTAATCAATAGAGGTTTATTTAACTAGGTGTTGTTATTTTGAATTAATTCATTTTACTCCTAGATCTCCTATCCTTTAAACCATTATTCTAATACCATGTGTAAGGTGCCTCCTCTAATAAATATAACCTCTAGTGGTCGACCCAAACTTATGTCCATATGTGTCACCATCCAGTCTCCCCTAAGGAAAAGTTGGACTCAGTCGGGCATTGCAATCCCAATTTTGCTTCTTAGGGAAAGCATGGACAGGTCACCCTTAATAGCAATCTAACACCTATCTAAGAAACATCACTTGGCCACCAATTAGAGGTGAGAGTAGAGCTAAAACTACATTTGGTTTCAATGAAAGTGGAATGAGGGGGTGCGGAACATTAACCCCTCTACCGGTAAAGTATAGTGTCAAATCAACTCCCTAAAATGATGTTAAACTTAGTAACTATCCTATCAAATTTGAAGGGTCATTTATCATCGGCTCCTTTATTTAATATTTAGGAAAGCTACCTAATTTACCGGGTCCACCCAACCATAGATGATCGATCATTGGAATCAAGACCTACTTTCCTTGACCAAGTTCATTTTATATACCTAATTAGGTAACTTATGCTAAACAAAACCTTTAGCACATGACAAATACTTCAAAAAACAATACTTCATATTAATTCAAAATACTTCAGAAAACAATACTTCATATTGATTCATAACAAGATACAGAAAACCATCACTTCACAGAATGCTACAAAATGCGTCTCTCTGCATAGAGAAGACAACAATCCCACCTAGGATGAACCCTCCAACCTTGCAAGGTGGGGCTTATTTGATCATACTCCTTCAACAGACAACAAGGAATTTATTGGCTTAAAGCCCACCAAGCTTCGCTAAGCCTCAAGAGCCATATTACATAATAGGGGCACTTATCACTCAGCTCTTTTCACTATAGGTGCTTGACCACATGGGTCGATGAGGCAACTCATATAAAGAATACCTCCAATTTCTTTTAAGATGAGAACATCTGGATTTCTCTAGGAGGATGTAATGTCCCCACTAGACAATTCAACTAAATGTGCATCTCAAAATAAGTCAATCAACGTGAGAAAAATGTTGAAAAAGTGATTTAATCAAAGAAATGTGAATGCTTGATACATTTGCACATTTACACATTATTAAATGCAAGCGTAACTATTAAATTTTAAATCCATATAACGTTAAATTTTGAAAAAAAAAACATGAACATGTTAAAACGTGCCATTTAATATCAAAACTAAGAAAAATTGATTGTATACACATGTTCATCTCAAAAAACTAGTCATTCTACAATTTATACAATATATTATTTGATGTTGGGAGCATACTACCCTTATCTATAAGGACTTAAGGGGAAATCTCTTTTAGGAGGGAAATAGAATAATGAGGAGAAGGGGGGGGGAAATCAAGAGTAGAAAAGAAAATTTTGAATTTAGCTTTTTTAGTGAAAATAGAAAGGCTAAATGAAAACATGGTTTTTAGGGAGAGAACACACTCAAGTAGGGCAATTCAAGACCAAAATGCTTTAAATCAAAGGAAGAAAGCGAGACAAGCACAACGCGCTCTTCCTCCCCAAATATCTATTTAAATGTTCTCTATCATGAACATCTTTAGACTCCAAGCAAGAGCCTATCCGATACCAAGTGTAATGCACCTGCACTTTATCACTCACTAGACACGGCATAGAAAGGTAACACAATATGTGAGAACAAGGTATACTCTTGTATTACTCAATGAAAAAAATGTACAATAAAGACATATCTCAAGACTACACCCTCGTAACGTTACACAAGTCAGGGTTCACCTGTAAAGTAGAAATCAAGCAAAGCTCAAAGTTACTAATACTCCCTATATAGGTGCACTTGTGCATAATGCTAAGGAATAGCTACAAACCCCTAAAATAGGGAAGCGAGAGAGAAGACCTCACCACGAGGGGAGGGAGGGGAGACGGGGTGAAGTGGGGTGGGGTGTTTTGTTAAGGCCAAGCTATGGCATTAGCAACCAAGAGTTACAAGCCAATGTATACGAAGTTCATCACCTAAGCACACCAAACACTACCAATAAGCATGCTACTTCAACTTGGCGATGAACATCCTAACTCTACATCCAATAAACCAAGCCAAGTCAATACTATCACAAAAGGCAATTATCATCACATAAGCTCTACTTTAATCCAATAATGCACAAAGCAAAACTCGTGTGAGCACTTGCCTTTAAGCCATTACAAAAAATTCACATGACAATGTTCCACAAAGTAAACCAAGATCATGTCCTACCCTAGAACATTCTCCATGAGTATTACATGAGCACACCAAAAGCCTTGCAACCCCATTAAACTAAGACAAGGTGTCAATGGCTTTCCAATGCACTTTGACAAGTAAATCTACCCAACATTGAGGCCTTCAACAACTTTACCTCATGAAAACTAGAGTCGCAAAGGGTAGTAATATGGGAAAGTGAAAGATAAAGAATAATTATAAGCACACCTACATCATGCTATTTAGCACCTTGTCTTTAAAAAGGATTGGCCATCTCTATGTGTGCTTACTTGATTCAAAGGCATAGTTGGTACCTTCTTAGTACTAGTCCTTCATGTAAGATCAATGACTGACATGCTTGGAGTCTACCCAATTCGCAATTTACTAGGTTAGGCACTCAAACCTAACTTTCTTTGTTGTCTAAACTAACTACATACTAGTTATCTTGCATGAGGTGTCTCCTCCTTTTCAAAACTCTCAAGTCCCATGTTGCTTCTTTGCTAGAGTCCTTTTTCTCATGATCTTGAATGAGACAAACCTCAATCATCCTTATATCCACTTTTTGATGCCACATCCCCCTGTAATTAATGTAGCCTCACACACCACCTTGTTGCTATGACATGTAGCTTGTGATGCAAAACGTTTGCAAGAGATGCCCTTGACACATACTACTCATAGTAGATACCACATTATCCATCACACGCTTCCTTCTCCCATCCCATCCCCCTCCACTAAGCACAAGCTTCGACTTATAGACATATCCTTTGTCTATTGATCTAAGTTCAAATTGACACGTGTAACATGCTTCCCTTTTGTACTCGAATTTTTAGATGGATCTAATATTATGTTGCCATTGCTCTTTGTTTCTTATATACCGTGTAACTTTTAAGATAAGCTTCTAAAACTTTTATGAATTTCTCTAAGGCTTTAAATAGTATGGTAATGGACTTTTTTGCATTTCTCTTTTCACTTGGTTTCAATTATTTTAAACTGTTGCATTATTTATTTTGAAGTCGTCTCACCACCTAATCTAATTCACATTGTAGAAACTATGGTTCATAATGGCATCAAACAAAGTAAAATTATGCATTTGATAGTCTCCTAATCTACTAGTACTATACATATTTTGAATGTGGAGATCTGGCACTCAATGATAGATATCATAGAATCAAACAAGTGGACCAAGTGCTCTTGCCCACCATGAGAAGACAACCTAGAGCACACTAACCTTGAAGCAACAAAAAAAGATGATCAAACAAACAAAGTACAACTGAAGTTAGGATTCAAAGCATATCCAAACAATAGGTAAAGGTGCCGTGTATAATCATCATTTCCCTAATCTCTTAGAAAATTACAATAAGGCATGTCAAGAAGCAATAAAGCAACTCATCTATCTCCAAAATTTCCCTTTCAAACACATATACCCTTGTAGCCAATAAGATCTATTGAGCTTAATCCTCGTGAAATATACTACTATTTCTCATGCATCAAAGTTAATGAAAACACTATTTACAATTATTCAAATGTTCCCATAATGATACAAAACTGTGAGAGTCAAGTACGAGTATACATCGAATAATGGGTTTCAATATATACATTAACCATGGTCTTCCAAAGGGTCAATTACAAAACCAATATGATTTTCAATATTATATGCAAAAGCTATGAAATGAGTTGTAAAATTACATGACACAAATAAATTATGATGGATTGTAAACAAAGCAATACAATGATTGGCACTATCGACCCACAATTCCACAATGAAGCTTACATGGCAATCTAAGCAAGGTATAAATCTCAATATACACAAAGTTTCGTCATGGACTCGCAAAGAGCTGAGAATAAAACAAAAGCTTGAAATGGCAAATCTTGAGTGCAAAAGCATATAACATCATACAATACAAGATTCTAGTGCCTCAAAATCTCTTGTATTTTGCAAGCAAATCATTACATGAATTGTTCTATTGCATACGTCACCTAACAAAAACTCATAATATTGTCTATGCTCTTAACAACGTTTTAATGCATACATAACAACTCGTCATACTCTTGGTAGGTCTCCAAGCTAATGATTAGTTAATGTGCATATCTTGAGGATGTTCTCTAAGACTCTTAGCTAGGGTAATTAGACATACACTCTTACAATTTTGTGCTACCATCAATTAACTCATTGCACTTTTGTGTATAGGGAAAATGCAGGAATTCATGGTATACATCGAGAGAGAGAGAGAGAGAGAGAGAGAGAGATTCCTGTTCTGCTTTCAAAAATAGCTCCGCAAGCAGAACTTTGCGAGTTTTTGAAAGCCAATGAAATTGTCCTCATATGATCAATGCCAATACTTCTCATCTAACCAGATCAACTCCAACAAGGAATTAATGAGTGAGATGTCAGCATTAATGACAGTTTCAACGATGCATCACCATCTCCCTGAATTCAAACTGCTATAATCTTTCTATTCATGTATGTTCACACGTGATTGATTTAAGCTAACATGGGCTTAGCTGACATGGGCTTAAATGACTGTTTTTCACTAAAACCTTGCAGACAAATCTGATGAGATTTAAAAGCTCAGCACTTCATCACCTTGAGGCTACTTGAGTGAAGAATTACTCTGCTGCAGGGCACCTCTGTAAACTTTACTTCAACAAAGCCTATACTGTGACATGGTAAATTGGTTGCACCAGTGGGAATCACAAATCAGCACTGTATGTAGAAAAGCCTTAGTGCTGCACAGGTTTCAAAGGATGTGCTCTCAGAGAGCTCAGATCTAGACTGGAATCTAAATCATCATCCAGCTCTCCTACAACCGCACTAGACACATGAAAAAGAGGAAGTCAATCTCAGTTCAAGGACAAAAATATAAGATGTTCAAATAAGCAGAACTCAGGCAAAAGAAGTATATCATCTTACATATTGTCTCCTCGAATTATATACAACCCTAGAACAAGCTGCTCCACCCCTGTCTGAACAAAAGAAAAAGCACATTAAAAGCAGTTCACAAAAGGTACTTATCATGGAGCATCATTGATAAGCTATCCATCTATAGGAGTTAATCCTGCTGGAGATAACGTGCTACATAACAAGGTACGCAAGCTACTCATTTTGTTTTATAATCTCTGCCAATACTGTGAAGAACTTGCTTATCATACTGCCAGAAAAAAGCAAGCCACAAATAAATACTGATTCTGCAATTTGCAACTTTACAATCTGAAACTGAATCAATGATTCTCAGAAGTAAAAGATGCTATGAGTGAAGTACAAACATGCTGCACACATGTCCAGCCCTCTCCTACTACCCTTGGGCACCATTAGCCTATACTTTGTCAGTCTGTCATCTCCTGGTTGTGAGCTCTGTCAAAATCTGACAGAGACATAGGAGATCTGACTGTTCCAGCCTAATATTTATGTGTGCATTTCTTTTTCTGCAAGTTTAGGAGTGTTCACACTGGCAGAGTGCAGTGTTTCAGCCTCTCCGTTTCTTTTTTAGTGCCCAATGGGGGGGCGAGGGGCAGCCAGCATTTATTAGGGCACCCAATTCTGCATATTTTCATCCAGCATTATTTTATTATCTTGTGCAGGTTGCCCAGTATTTTACTGGCCAAATGCAGCTGGTTGACTGGTTTTAGGCTGCTTTCGGCTATTTATAGGTCCCCCTCAAAACCAAAAAAAAACACTTGGTTGGACACATTATCTTCTTGCAGGTTTAGCACACTCCATCTTCAGCTCTCCTCCGTTTCTGGTGCTGCCGTTGTCATCAGCCTGGTGTAGTGCCGTCACTAATACCTTGGGCTGTGTGCAAGGATTGATCAATCCCCCATTGTATTCAGGCTTCCATTTAGTCAGTGCAAATATATCGCTTTATTCTCTTCTCTCTTATTGTCTCTCTCTTCTTTTTTCTCTCAGCATTATTTTATTATCTTGTGCAGATTGGCCAGTATCTTTCTGGCAGAATGCAGCTAGTTGGCTGGTTTAAGCTGTTTTCAGCTATTTATGGCGCCCCCCTTCACTTGTGTGATAGTCATCGTCTCTAAGTTAGTGTTATCATGAGTCTTCTCTTTCTCTTCCATCCGCCATAGCCATGCTCTAGATCCATGCATTTTAACACAAATGAGCTTGGAGCAAGTGACTTGCCCAACCATGACGCAACCATGAAGATACCTAGCTTGACCCTAAACTCAGTGCCTAAGTCCTTAAAGATGAATGCTCTTTGAGAAGGCATAGAAATGTACACAATCCTGCCTGTCATATCATTAGAGGATGCCACAAGAAGGGGATCATAGACCTAGGAGTAGGAGCAAGAGTCACAATACTTAGCCATGCAGTCTTGCAAGCTTGGGGTAACCCACGTGCGGTGGAGACTACAAGGTTTAATGTCATGCTAGTCAATAGAATGAAAGTTAGGCCATTTGGGGCACTAAAAGATTGGCCCTTGAAGATAGTAGGAGTCTCGTTCTCAGTGAACTTCATAGTCATGAAGGGAGTGGACTAGGACATCTTGCTAGGTCAATGCTAGATGCAAAACTCACAAGTGATAGAAGATTCGGGAAATGGTCTCATATTCTTAGGAAATAGATCAAAGGCTATAAGAGTCAAGTTGGATACCTGGGAGACCATACCGGTTGACCTAGATGCCATCTTCGCTATCTTGAAAGGAGACTCATAGGTTAGGAATTCCTACAAGCCACCATCGACCTACTGTTCTTAGATGATGAAGAGGATTATAAGCAGGATGCAAGGACAACCAATGAGTTCCATAAGGCCACAACATCTCAGCTACCAAAGGGTAAGATCCAACCACCATCAGTACCAATTTGCATGATGGCTAGGAGGTCTAGTAGACAACCAACACATGTCCCTTTCCACATTCCATCTAACAAACTTGAGCTCCAGGGGACCTTGAGTACTTGACAAGAGAGCTAATAGGTAATCTAATTGCCAATCTCAAGCCCCTCAAGAATCTCATGGATGAGCTAAAGTGGTGGTGGACCAAACTGCATGACTTGAACCTAATGTACAATTGGGCACTAATCATCGATGAGAAGAGGAGTGAGAATAGAAACCTAGGAGATGATGAGTCAAAAGGTAATTATTTGAATGAGGAGTATCAAGACTGCTACTCTAGAAATGAGGAAAGTGAGGAAGAGGCTGAGACAATAGAGTATGGCAACATGAATGGTGGTCGAGTGATTAAACAGATACGAGTGGACACCAAGCCATAGAAAGCCAATGTCTTTAGGATCAAAAGAGGAGTCTTCACACGAAATGTGATCGGGTTGGACCGCCTAGGAGTGATAGACTATGAGCACATTGGATTAGCTCAACCAAGTACTGCACCACTTCTTAGAATAGAATCAGTCCTAGAGTTGCAACCACCACAGGAAACTCCTTATAGTGAAGGTTGTGACTTTAACTCCGAGTCAGAAGTGAGCTCTGAGAGTGACCCAAAAATACCATAACCACCTAAGACCAAATGCACCAAAGGGAACCTACCAGCACACCTAAGGTGTAGGTGATTGAAGGAGAAAAAGAGAAAGTAGCCAAAGGGGTAAGAAGCTGAAGAACAATGGAAGCCCCAAGTCCTACCTAAGCACTTCACAAAGTTCAAAAAGGGTGACAAAGTAGTGGTCTTGTTAGGATCTAAGAGGCAAGGACAAGAAAATGAACCAATAGAAGGGCCTACTAAGGTCAAAGAAGTCAACTTGGTAGGGAAAGGGGAAAAGTCTCAACCCGTATTCATAGTAGCTGACGGCCTGATACTAAGCAAGAGAGGCTAATCTCATCACTCTCGTGCAAGAGTACATAGATGTATTCTCTTGGTCCTTAGATGATCTCAAAGGATTCAATTTGAGGGTCATGACCCACAACATCTTGATGACTCTTGATGCAACACCAGTTAAACAGTGGCCATACCCAATGAATCCAAAGCATACACACGCTATCAAGGAGGAGATAGATAAGTTGTTGAAGCTTGGATTCATCTATGAAATTGAGTACATGGACTAGGTATCATCCATAGTGATTGTCTTAAAGAAGAATGGAAAAATTCGAGTGGGTAAACTATAAAAAAGTCAATGCTACGACAAGGGGAGAGATAACTAGTCACTATTCTACAAAAAGCACATGCTCGAAAGAGTAGCAAGACAAGAGGCCTATATTTTCCTGGATAGCTTCTTAGGTTATAACTAGGTCCAGGTACACTCCAATGATAGGCATAAGACATCGTTTGCGATGGAATGGGGCATGTTTGCCTACATAGTCATGCCATTTGGGCTAATGAATGTACTAGCTATCTTTCAGCCCCTCATTTGTGCCATCTTCAAGGACATGCTTCAGCAAGAATTGGAGGTGTTTGTTGACAATTTATGTGTTCATTCTAGTTGGAGGGAACACCTAGATAAACTTCACATAGTCTTTGTGTAGTGTAGAGTGTATAATCTCTCCTTGAATCCCTTGAACTGCCAGTTTTGGGTAAAACATTGATGTATTCTAGGGCAAATGGTATCTAAGAATGGCATTGCCACTAACTTATCCAAAGTCAAAGTCATTATCTCTTTATCACCACCCACAAACTTTAAGGGATTTTAGTGCTTCTTGGGACACATAGGGTACTATTGGCAATTAGTTTTGGACTATGCATTGATCGCTAGACCCCTTTACAAATTGCTAATTGTATTAGAGTGGAGTGAAGAATGCCAATGCACCTATGAGGAACTAAAAAAGGCTCCCACGACCACACCAATACTATGAGCCCTAGATTGGAGCATAACATTCCATGTGCGCATTGATGCCTCAAAGTTCGCCATGGGAGCTATTTTGTGCCTTCCTAATGAACATAATCTTGATTATCCTATGAGCTTTGCTAGTAGACAACTCACATATATGGAGATTAATTACTCCACAATGAATAGGGAAGGCCTAGACATGGTATTCACTGCAAAGAAGTTTTGTCATTATCTTTTGGCTATGTCCTTTATCTTCTTCATTGACCATCAAGATTTGCTTTATCTAGTAAACAAACCTTTTGATACAGGACGCATAGCTAGATGGTTACTTCTGATTCTAGAATTTGACTTCTCTATGGTTATACACAAGAGTAAGTAGCATTACATTCTAGACCATATGTCCCACATACCTATAAGAGAAGGTGATGGGATAGGGCATTGTAGATGACTTGCTTGATGAGCACCTTTTTAACATGTCCAATGAGAGAGACCTATTTAGGCCCAATCTAATGCCATATTGGGCAGATGACATAGTCCAAGTCCTAGAGCATGGATTGCCTAAGAGACCTATAGAGAAAGCTAGCCTAAAGCACCTTATCCTTAAGATTCAGCCCAATCAATTAATTGTCAACCAGCTCTATAGACTAGGACATGATGTGTTATTGCAAAGATGAGTGTGTGAGCATGGAATGCATGATGTGCTTGCTGAAGCACATGGGGGAATTGCTAGAAACACAATATTAGTGAGTTATGGAATCTCCCAACTCCCATTTTTTGAATACTAAAAAGGTGGCACCCAGATAACATGTCCATAAGTTTCTCAAAACCATATGATAGGGCCTATCATTGGAAAGTGCTTGAAAAATAGAATCTATTGAGCTATAGAGTGCTCGATTTAGAGTTATAGCGTTCAAGTTATGATAAATCCAAAGATTTGACCATGTGTCCCAAACTTATAGAAAATTCCCATATTCCCTAATATGGTGTTTAGAGAACACTTCAATGGGAGACACTACAACATGCAAGGTGCTACAATCTCAACTGTGCTAGCCCACCCTATTCCACGATGCTGCTAAGTTTGTGAAGCATTGTGACAAATGTCAAAGGACAAAAGCACCCATCTATAAGGATAAGATGGACTTGACCTTGCTAATAGCACGACACGCCTTTGAAAAGTGGGGGATCGACTTTATTAGGCCAATCAACCTCGCAACACAATACTTACAGGCAAAGCACATCATTTTAGTGATGGATTATCTCATGAAATGGGCCAACAAAGCTTGGGCCACTAGGAAGAATGACGCTAGGACCATGGCTAAGTTTCTTTGGAAGCAGGTGTTCTTGTGATTTGGCTACCCCATCGAGTTAGTTTTAGTGATCAAGGTACGCACTTCATTAATGAAGTGATTGTCCATTTACTATCCACATTCTTGATCATTCATAGAAAATCATCACCATACTACCCTCAAGCTAACAATTAGATGAGATCCATGAATAAGATCTTAGTGAACATCTTGACTAAGATAGTCTCCGCCTCATGTAGTGACTGGGATAATAAGCTCATGGCAGCACTATGGGCCTACAAAAAAACCTACAAGAAAGTTGTAGGGCAAACAACATTCAAGATGACCTATGGGACCAAAGCAATCTTGCCAATGGAGTTTTCATTCCAAGCATGAGAGTGGCAGTGCAAGAGAGACAGGATGGAAAGGAGGCATGGAGGATGGAATGCCTAGTAGAGCTAGAACGCCTTTTTGAGAACCCCAAATCCTAGCTACCCATGTGCTAATCTGTGAAAAGATAAGACATAAGAGCTGGTTTGACAAACATGTCAAACAATGTGACTTTGAGGAGGGCAATCTAGTGCTACTATACTCTATAAAGGGCCATAAGTAGAAGAAAAAGTTTAGAGGGTTGGGGCCTTTCAAAGTATGCAATATTAGTCAAACTGGAAAATAGAGTTAGAGACCCTAGAGGGAGAGGGCCTAGGCTTCTTCAATGGTAGTCAGCTCAAGAAGTACTACCCTCCAACACATCCACTGCATGAGCCTCCAATGCTAGAACCACCTGTGAACGTAAGAGTAGCCACCATCACCAAGATAGAGAACAGGGATGAGGAAGTAGTAGCACCTACCTACCTATGTATATCAGTGATTGCCTAGAAGACACGTGCCTTTGACACACTTATTGATGAGGGAGCTGACTTTAATATCCTTACACATGATCATTGGACCCTCATTGGTCAGCCCCAATTGCAGCCTACTAATGCTAAACTCAACCTGTTTGAGGGACATTCCTACTCATTGTTGGGAAAGTGAAAAATAGTAGTCTCTATTGAGACTGAAAGCCTACCTATGATTTTCTATTTGTTGCTTAACACTAAGGCAATCGGTAAGGAATCGTTGTTAGGATACACATTCAAGAAAAAAACACATTGCAATGTCGACTATGACTCGTAGTGCATTCACCTCGCCATTAGCAATGTTCGAATAGTGACGGCTTTCAACAAGGGCAACGTGGCTCCATCGAAGCTTACAGTGCCACCGGTAGAGGAACCTAGTGCAAGGTCTAAGGAGGGGGGTTATGACTTGTTCCACCCTGCCAAAGACAAACTGGCAACAATCCAAAGGAGACACATCTAAGACCACTAAGCAACAACAACTCAAATGGGTGCCCAAACGACAATCATGGCCTCCTAGAAGCCAAACTGCACGAACCCATAATGACAAAACCTCATGCCCTAGGCTTAGGAGACAAAGTTGACACTACAAAACCAAACAAATGGTGAAGTCATGATGGGTGTCCAAAGACCTATTATGCACTCAAGGATACTACAAAGGCAACAATTGGATTTTGTTACCCAAGAGTACAAGCAACATGCGTGCCCCCTCAATCAAGGCCCTCTAGCCAATCTCCATAAAATGGTAAGCTAGTCAGGAATGAGAAACCAATTGGCTCAAAAAGCACCAAACCCATAGAACCTCAACGAGTCTATCGACCAAAACCACAACTAACTACCCCTAGACCAACTCAACCTAACACTCCCAATGTCCCAATTGCTCCACAAGAAGAAAGTAGTGCATCACCTGAGCCCCAAAACCAACCCATCGCACAAGTAGCCACTAAATACCCTACTCACCAATCCACAAAGCAGGCATCAATTCCTAAGTTATCTAATCTAGCCAAACCCCAACTTCCTACAAGCCTCAGACCCTCCCATGAGCATAGATCTATCCTTACCTTGACCTTGGAACTAGCCACAAATACAAGGGATGACTTAGTCACGTGCATTAGACGATTAGATGTCACCTTCACCATGCTAGCTAGGAGCTATGAATGGCTAGACTTAGGCCTCCTAGATGAACTGTTATTAGCAGCAAATGTATGCTCCTTGCCATGCACTTGGGAAGAATTAGAATTTGTATTTTTCAAGATTCTGAGCAATGGATCAAAATTTGCCAAAAAATCCAAATTTCAAGGGAAAATTGAATCATGTTGAAGGTGGCAGAGGCAGTTGGTTCAATTTTAAGCGGCAAGCAACAAATGGGTTTCAAAAGTGCTTTAAAGACCCACCAAGTGACAATTGAGGAAATTTCATATGTTTTTTTAGTGTTAGATCGGGCTCCTAGAAGTGGCTAGTAGTGGGGGGACCTAGAGACAGTCATGCAAAAATTTTTGAATCATTAATCGGATGTCGAACGCGGAAGAGGCAGTGCTCGAGGTGGAGGACCAAAAAAGGAAGTAATGTAAAGGGACCTTGTTGGAGGGGGGTGCAACCTTTGGGGCCTCCCCCCAAAAAAATGAAATGCGAGTGGGGGGTGTTTTTTTCTTTCATGGCAAAAAAAAGAAGAAGAGGCGACGGCATCACAATAGAAAAATGGAGGGCGGGACTTATAAGCCGTACCACAAGGTCAATGTACCCCTACTATAAATTGATCAAAGCAGTAGGATGAAGATCTCTACACTCTCCATCGCCACTCTTACCTTCAAAATTGGCTGCCTGGATAGCTTGATACAGATCTAGTCTTTCTCTCTCTCCCCTCTTTCTCTCTTCCAAGTTGTAGTTCATGGGGATGGAATCAAGAAGAAGAGGGGCTGAAGGATGCTTGTCCGACGGTGATCGAATCTCTCCAAGATCAAGAGGAGGCTGAGGGAAGGTGTTCAACACTAAAAAATGATCGTTGGTTGCTATCCGTATTAATGATCAAAAAAACCCGCAACATGCGCATGAGCAGTATGCGTCATTTTTACAAAGGAATTTTGCTTCTTTTTTATGATTGATGGTATAAATGAAATTCATATGGAACAAAAAAAAAATCGAATCTTATTTGCATCATGATTGAGGGCTGCACATAAAAGAAACACAGAACCGTAATGGTACATAGTCATAATAATTAAATTACAACCTAAAAAGCACATTTTTTGAGGAAAAATGAAGATTTTGTTGGTTTCGGGTGGGGAAAAGAGATTCATGTGGGATAAAATACTGATTAAAATAATATTTCAATTGTCATAATCATTCAATAGGCATAGATCATAAAATAACCTATTTTAATGAATAAATAAATAGGAAACATAGAAAAAATAAGATAAAAATGGGTTTTCATGCTTTAAAAAATAAGGAAAAATATGACTTATGCTCGTGAATGTTTAGCAAGGTTGAAGCATGAGGTATATCCTCAACTCATCCTTTTTTGTATGTTTCAGTGCATTTTTATTATTTTATACATTAAAAATGACAAAAAAACCAAAATCCTACACCTATGCAATGATGCAACACTTAAAGGGTAGGGGAAAAAGAGGGGTTTTGGAAGAATTTAAGTGGTGAAAATGAAGCAAAGTTTGAATTTTTTATTTTTTTTGCACGTCGTATAGGGTGATAATGATTTACGTTTAAAGAGACTAATAGCACGAGGAAACTCAGGGCTTGTCTCTAGCAACGCAGCAATGACGTATAGATTGGAAATCATTGAAGGGCTGATTTTTACACTTCACTTTGCTTATTTGTTTTAGAATAAAATGTTTGTGCACAAGAGGCATCCACATTTTCATTTTACATGCCACATGCTATAAAATCCTGGATGCATAGCACTTGTATGCCAAACATTGACCAGCGCTGAGAGTGTGAGAAAGTCCTTACTGTAGGATAGACGAGCGGTTCCTTGGGGTAAGTTTAGTGAGAAAACATCAACTCCTAGATTGTTCGATAAATCAAAGAGTGGAGCTTGTATGCCTGTTCTTTATGTTGAAGCAGCGTATCTTGGGGCGATGGCCCTTGATGTAGGAGAGCTATAGTGAGGCTGCGGTGTTTGGAGCCGAGAGGTTGCCTCCTGTGTATGTGATACGAGGTATTTTACCTATATATTATGGGATCTCCCTTTGAGGAGTAGGGAAAGGCAACCGTTGGACTGTGCCCTATTACAAATGCAAAATAGATATTAGAGTTTGGTGTAGTATGAGCCTTAGACGCTCCTAGCCACAAGGAGAGCCAATGTCAGGCATGTTTTAGGTCCCAACAGGTGGTGCATTTTTTGGGATCTACCAATAAGTGGTGGTTCTGAATCTAGGGTCTCTAGGGACAAAATAGTTGGCTTATGTCCTCTGACAAGAACTGTCAAGCCGAAATACAAAAAGAGGAACATGCTGAGAGGGCTAGACGGTGGCGGGCTGAGATTCTAAGGCGTTATTCTCCTCAAAGGAGCAGCCCGATACGCATAAGAGACAATGGTTTTAATAACCCAAGTGTCACAAGCAGCCATTTGAGTTCAAGAGGAAGTCCTAATACTTTTCCTCTTCCAGTCAATCAACCCACTTCAAGTGGAGGTGTAGTTTTACCTACACAAACTCCTATTGTCAATCCGATTGGCACAACCCATTACAATTCCAGCAGAGGAACACTGGATTTACCGGCATTAGGAGCATCTTTACCCATCTTCAATGGGTTAGCAGAAGAAGATGGAGAACTCCATATTAATGAGTTTCAAAAACTCATGTTCAATTATCTAATCCAAGACGAAGGACACTTAATGATGTTCTTCAACATGACAATAAAAGGAAGGGCATCAATATGGTATCACGGTCTAGAGGCCAAAACCATAAGTTCCATTGACCAATTCTTCACGGCCTTCTATAGAGAGTTTCCCCTTGAGAGGGGTGGACAATATTGGTTGCATGTCTTAAATGTAACATGCTAGGAATCAAATGAGAATGTCCATGCCTATACCAAGAAACTAAAGCAAGTTCTTCACAAACTTGATACTTATATTCCCATTCCACCGGCTGCACAGTTGCAATATTTCTTACATGGATTAGATTTCAACATCTAGGTGCGGCTGAGTAGGGTCGCTTTGGCCAACATTGACACTGCTATTACCCAAGCAGAAGGAGTAGAGTCACGCTTGCAAGTGGCTTATGCAGCAAGGGTAAATTGGAATCGCAATACTTTGGCACTGACCACCAATGGGAGTCAAGGGGACCCCATGTCAAATGTGAATGGAAGAGGGGGTATCATGCCAAATTTGCCTATGTCACCAGCTTCTCCCAATGTGACTATGCCTATGGCTAGTCAAATGGCTCCACTGAATGTTGGAGGCTAAACCAAAAACCCTAACATTATCCCAGTAAGTCAGTGGTCGATTCCCAATCAAGTGGTTAGGCCAATGGGACAACAAATAGACGATCGGGGCTATGAGTCGTGCCTCAAATGTCCTTAGTGAAGTTAAGGATATGATGAAGCACTACACTGACGTGATTACCAAAAAATATAGACAAATAGTTGTTGATGTCAATTTCCTTAAGAAGCAGCAAAATTTGATATGGAGTCGATACTTGTGGAGAGAGCTCACGCTCAACCACCAAGACCCATAGACCGCTTATTGTTTCAAGTGTTTCAAGCAAGCTCTAATGGCTATCTCTCACCTCGCCGATGCGCCTTCAAACCTACGAGTGTAGTAAGCTTACCTTGATGCCGAAATGAGTTTCCTCCTCCCTTGCACACATCAGTAGCTCCACGATCCTAGATGCTAGCTCAAGCATCCTCAAGCCTCCTCCATCGAGCTCCATCCACCATAGCCGTGCGCGCGTGAGAAAAGAGAATAGAAGAGAAGGGAAGAAGAGAAGAGGAGATGGTGAAGAGCTTCACCCTCTTAATCCCTCACTCCCACACACTCACTCTCTCACACTCTCACACTCCCTCTCTCAAGAGCACACACACAAGCAAGATGAAGTGAAGAAGAGAAGAAGAGAGGACTCTTGTTAGCCACACACCAAAAGAATGATGTTCCATTCACTTTTTGAACTTTATATACAAGCCCTAAAATCCCATGGGCACCCATCCCGTTTTACATGACCGGCTTTTGTGGCAAGGTCATTTTTCATATTTCCCTCTTCTTGCCTCATGCCTTAAGCCTACACCTATCTATTCCTTTACAAAATGGCATAGGAGGGAGCCATGCACTCTTTTACAAGAGTTTTTAGATTTTTTTGAGGCACCTTCCATTTAAATTTGTGCTTTTTTCCTCAGCTTAGATTTAGGGGCCGCCTCTGTGCCTTTGCTCTTTTTCAATCATTTTTCCGCTCTTTGCTTCATATTTCCACCATCTTGAATTGACATTAACATTACATCCCTCCGAGACCAGTGCCAGTCCCATGGCACTTCGAGCTCTTTTTTGTGAAAGGATGGGCTCTTTCTTGTCTCTCCCAGACTACGAGTTCTACATGGAAGCTAGCCAGCAGGTCACCTAGGCATGGTGGAAGAGATGTAGACGACTGTGGCATAGGTTTTGCCCTCAATCTCTATTTAGCTTCTTCCACCATTTTCTTTCTCTTTTACATCAAGGCAGTTTTTCTTTCCGCGGATGTGTCTGTTGACTCTTGTTGTTCTTCAGAGTGGGGTGAAGGGGGTTGTGGAATCACTTCTCCTTTGAATCTACCCATGTCAAATTTCAATTTAGCTTCACCCCTTTGGCGATCTTCTTACTGTACCTCCTCTACCAACCCAATGCATCAATCTTTTGGGGGGTTAGGCTGGACAACAACAAGTACTTGCATTGTTCATCAAGGCTTAACCCAAGTGCAACGGGTTATGGTGGCACGTGTAGCCTTGCTTGCAGAGCTCTGCATGCTATGCTCAACTTCTTTTTTACCACCTCAAGGGACTCCCCTTCCTCCATGTGAGTGGCATCCATCAGAGTATTCAAGAAAGCTCATTGTTGAGTATTGAAGCCCACTTGGGCTACCTCTGCTCTGCTTTCTGCTAGGACTTCTCTTTTTCCACGAGAGCTAGGGGATGCACCAATGTCTTCACTCTTCGTTCATTTTGCCTATGTGAAAAGATGCGGGATCTAGAGCATGGCAAGGAGCTATGGCAGATGGAAGATGAAGACCAAACTCATGATGACATAGACAAGTAGAGACAAATGGATACACAAGTGAATTAGGTTCCAAGATGGCATCTTGGACTCATAAACACAATCTTGTGTAGGACTGGCAAAGACAATACACTCAATTGAAAGTACCAAGCATCATGATATTGTATTCATTCCATTTGAAAAGTGGTAGTCAAGTACAATGATTTATAGTTGTTGGATGGATAGAAATCTTCCCTCTCTGTGCATATGGGATTTAGTCTGCCTGCATGTCCTAAGCCCAAAACTGCCTCATACAAAGAGGCCAAAGTAGGTGTGATTGCAAATATCTCAACACCCCTCCTCAATCACAACCAGAAAGTACAAAGTATGTAGAGGCTTTAGTGAAAGCAATACCTGAAAAGTGTGGGCACACCAAAAACATGGCAAAACACTAGAGGTTGTCTCACAGAATAGGCTAAGTGTGGATACCACAAACATGATGGTCATCCAGAGGTTGTAACAGGGGTCTCACAAAGGCTATATTACAATGCTACATGAGGAGTTTACAAGCTTATTTCAGAAGCATTAGGGCTAGGCAATACAAGGCTAAAAAAATCTAGTAAAAATTGGGTCAACGACCAGCAGGCCCTTGCAGTTTTCAGCATTTGTTTTGACATAGATCTTCAATTTATTGTAAGTCTTCTTGTCGGTGTAGTCCAGCTTGCTCTTTTTTTATCTTGTACTTGTTCTTCACTTTGCTTGCTACTTCAAAGTCTTCATGATTTTTATGCTTCTTCTTCTTATTCTCTTTGATCTTTTGGTCCTCTAGATTCTCTTCGTCATCTTCTTTATTGACTTTGCTTACATTAGTTGCATTAGTCTTCATGTCCATGTCCCCCTTAAGCAAAGGTATCATCTTTGAGGTAGTGAAAATGACTTCAAACTTTTGCACTTTCATGTCTTCAAGGTCTTCAAATGGATACATTTATGGCATTTGGATATAGGCAACTCCATGTCTTCTTGTAGTAGGTAGAGTAACATCTTCTGTGTAGTGTAAATGGACCATAAGATACATGTTACTCTTCATGAGAAGCACCCACTTAAAAATCTTCATGTTTGGCATTGAAACTCAACTTCAAATCCTTTAATTTTTTACCAACAAAAAAAAATTGAAACCTAATGTGTCAAAGGACACAAGAAGTTAGTGTGAAAAACACACTATGCTTAGTGCTAACAAGCACTATCTTGATGGTTATGCTTCTTGTGTGCGGGCTTGCAAATGCTTTCTAATCTTCCTTGAAATCTTCTAGATCTTCAGCAACCTCCAAGGAATGTAACTTAGTGATTAAAATTACTGCTGATAACTCCAATGAGAAGATGAAGTACAAGAGGAGCTTGAGTTTTGATGTTGGTGCTTGAGGTCTTCCAATCTTCACAAACCTTCCAAAAATCTCCAAAGATCTCCAAGAGCTTCTCCTCCTTGATTTGTGTATTTGAGTAAATCAGTCAATCAAGTTGTCAATGATTGGGCTTAAGTGGCAGGAGAGAGAAAATGAGATAATAGATAAGCTTGAAGTTGAAGATGGCTATGGAGTTAGGGTTTCGACTGGTTTTTCAGTCGTAGTAGCGCGTAGAGTACATCATTTGGCAAGATATTTCATGAGAGGGTAGCTTGGATATGGAGCTTAAAAAGCCCTATCATCCTAGGACAAATGGCGGCCTCTACTAGCAATGCAAACTGTACGACCAGTCAGAGGTGCAATTCTGAACAACGTGATTAATTTCAACAATGTTGAAGCCAGGGAGCAGCAATGTTACTAATTGAAGTTCCAAAGAGGAGCATAGGAAGTCTAGGAAGATATGCCTAGAAGTAACCTTGTGAAAATATGGCTTGTAGAGGGAGATCTGAGAGCTCTAATGGAGGTAGGTACAGTCTGGCTATGATTGCCACAAGGTGACTATGAGATTCAAGTGAGGAATGGGGGTCATGCACTTAAATTGAGGTTGACTGAGATGAAGAAGAGCTGAGAGGAGTGAAAGGAGAGTTGGGCCATGCTCAGCTGAGTTGTGATACCATGTGAAAATACGCGGGATCTAGAGCATGGCAAGGAGCTATGGCAGATGGAAGATAAAGATCAAACTCATGATGACACACAGACAAGTAGAGACAAATTGTTACACGTGAATTAGGTTCCAAGATGGCAGCTTGGACTCATAAATACAATCTTGTGTAGGACTGACAAAGACAAAACACTTAACTGAAAGTACAAAGCATCATGACATTGTATTCATTCTATTTGAAAAGTGGTAGTCAAGTACATGCTTTATAGTTTCTAGATGGGTAGCAATCTTCCCTCTCTGTGCATATGGAAATTAGTCTACCTGCATGTCCTAAGCCTAGAATTGCCTCATACAAAGAGGCCAAAGTAGGTGTGCTTACAAATATCTCAACAACTTGCCCACTCTTTGGTTCTCTTTTTCCTCTCCTCCATACTTTCTCCTTGTCTTTGTACCAAGGCCATGAGTCTCTGCTCCTGGTCCTCCGATTCCCTGCTCATTCTCTCTTGCTCTTTTCTTTCAAGGCTCAACTTTTCGGTCATGGTTTACATCTCTCTATGGTGTTGCTCCTCTTATTGCTTCCTTTCTTCTTCCCTTGCAGAAAACTCTTCCATGCCTCGTACGATCCGATCTATTTTTGCTACCAAATCCTCATGTTGCATGATTAAAAGTTTATATTCTCTCTGCATTTCCACTAGCTCTTGATTTTCATCTTCAAGCCGTTGTCGCCAGCTTTCCTCCTTGTCATATTTGGCCTTTAGTTTTTGTTTTAGATCAAAGATCTCCTTCTATTGCATAACTATTTGCCTTATCTTTTCAAGCTGGAAGGTTGCCACCAACTCCTTTTCCATTTCCAACTCAGCCACCGCTATCTTTCTTTCCTCATTTGCCTTCTCTAACTGAGAGAGCAGTTCAACAACATATTCATCATAGTTTGCTAGAGGTGTCATAGTAGTAGGGATTGGAGTGGTCAAAGCTTCCACCTTTAGGTGCTTTGGATCCTACCTAGACTCGACATTTGTGGCTGGTCTTTTCTACCCCCAGTGATTGTAGTCTCCACACTCTTTCCTTTTGCCAATTCCTTATTAATGAAGTATTGCATCCAGGCCACAAAATTTTTTACATCGGCGTTGACCAGGATGCTTGGAGTGAGAGTGGTTGCTACATTGGTGGGCACCAAGAGGGGCGGGATGGGATGGATGGGAGCCTTTTCCTTGCGTTGGATGACCACAGGCGGTATGACTTCAGGGACCTGAGTGCTTGAGCCAGGTCCCTCATCCCTGGGTGGACTTAAAAGCCCCTAGGCCATCAAGTTGACTTTGTTGTTCTATGGACCAATGAGTTGCTTCGGCCATGTTTTCCTCCTCCTTTCTCCTCACCTCTGCCTCCTTTTTTGTAGCTCTTCTCTCTCTCTCTCTCTTCCTCTTTTTTCCTTGATTCTTCTACCAGGTTTTCAGCTTCTTCCTTTTCTTTCTTCTTTCTCTCTTCAGCCTTTTTTAGGAATCCCCTTTTGGCTCTCTCTAGATCTTCTTTTTCCTTCTCCATGTCCTTGTTTTGTTTCTTCTTTTAAGCTATCTTTTTAGTGGGCTTCTTTGCTTTTTTCCTTCTGGATTGAGCCTCATGATCCTCCTTCTTTTCTTTTTCCTTCTAGATCAAGCCTCATGATCCTCCTTCTCTCTCTGAGTTTCTGTCTTGTCACTCGATGGCTCTTTCTCTTGGTGGATTGGTGACCTATCTGGAGTCTCATCCTCTCCTTCTTCTCCTTGCTAAGCTTCTTTTACACCCTCCTGGATGATGGCTGTCAACACACTTCCATATCCAATGAAAGAGGTTTTCGAGGAAGGTTTCTTGTTGAGATGGCAAGCTCAACATGTGCGGACATTAATGATGGACCGCCTAGCTAGATGGGTCTGCACGTCTACACTTAGCACGTTGGTGGTCATTATGACACTCACATGGCCATTGACTTATCACTTATTAGATTTAAGTTGTTACACCTACCTACAATTGGCAAAGATATAGCGCCAGTCGATTAGTGTAGTTGGTTATGCACTGTTTGACTTAGAAGGCCACTTTCCTTTATGTTATATCTTATCTATACTTTGTGTACATTGTATAGTGCGTGGAAGAAGAAGAAAAATCAGCAAGAAAACGTTTTGGCCTCCATCTCTCTTCTTGTGTTCTTGAGTGAGCTTCCTCTTGTGTATACAGTATGTGTTTGGCGCAGCAGCTCAAACAAAGTCACCCACCACGCGATTCTTGACATGGTATCAGAGCCGCGTCACTGAGAGAGGCTGATTTTGAAGGCTGAAGTGAAGCATAAGAAGCAAGGTTAGAGCAAGCAAGAAACGGGTAAGAAGCTCTCCCATTCTTCCACTCTCTCTCTCTTGGATTTCGAATCTGTAATTTTTGAGGTGTTTGTAGGAAACAAACATAAGGTTTATCTACAAACAGGTTGCAGATTACATGTACTATTGAGCAATCAGTGAAAAAGGTTGCTTGGTGTACTGATGTGTATGTGTTGTGAAAGATTGCAGAAGACTAGCTTGCTGTGTTGTATCCTTGTTTGTGATAATGGAAGAGAATTGTGAAATTTCCATTATTGAGAAGCTCAACAAGAACAACTGCCCTTCATGGAAGTTCCATGTGATGAACTTCCTCATTGGAAAGGGCCTTTATGAGTTTGTTTCAGGTGAAGAAAAGAAGCCAGAGTTGGGTATCCCTCTATCTGCAGATGAATTAAAAGCATGGAAATAATGGAATGCGAAAGACAAAAAGATTATGTACTGGTTATCTACAGTCATTGATAATACGATGTTGGGACATATCAGGAATGCAAAAACTTCACATGTAGCTTGGACAATTTTTGAGATCACGTTTTCAGTAAATACAAAGGCACGAAAGATTCAATGCAAGTAGGAGTTGAATGCCTTGAAGAAAGGAAAAATATCTATCAATGAGTATGTGTTGAAGGTGAGGAGCATTGCAGATGCTTTAGTAGCGATTGATGCAATGCTTGATGATGATGATTTGGTTTCATCTACTTTGAGTGGCCTTAATAATGAGAAGGCATGGAAATCATTTGTTACTTCAGTATGTGTATGGAAGCTATTTCCAGATTTTGATGAGCTGATCTCTCTCATGATTACCAAAGAGATCAATATGTAGGGTGACTCATCTTAAAAAAATGGTGAATAGGTTTAAGCATTTTACTCAAGTTTAGTAAGGGGACGTGGTAGATCCTCTTCGAGAGGCCATGGTATGGGACGTGGTGGCGATAACCAACAAAATAGGTTCAATCAACAATTTAGTGAAATGCAGGTTTCAAGAGGCCAAGGAAACTTTAGAGGCAAGGGGAGCTCTAGAGGAAGAGGTGGATGGCAGAATAGAGGTTCTGGAAATTCTGCTATTGTTTGCCATTATTGTGGCAAAATAGGTCATATTATAGCCAATTATTATGCTAAGAAGGATGATATTCGCAGTGATAAATTGCAGCAAGGAAACTATGCATCATCTCCACAACAGAATGAAGACAAAAATGAGTGTCTGTTTGTTATGCAGCATATGATGAATGTAGTTACAGGAAAGGAGACGCATGATGATGTATGGTATGTCAATTTAGGTGCATCTAATCATATGACCAGTCATGTTGAATGGTTTGGAGAGATACAGGACTTACAAAATCCAGGTTATGTGCAAACGGATGATGACTCATGCCACCCAATTTCACACATTGAAAACGTTCCCTTGTCCTTGTATGATGGCCAGACAAAGAGCTTGACAGATATATTACATGTGCCATCAATCACAAAGAATCTAGTGTCTGTTGGCCAAATGGTAGAGTAGGGGTTACAGGTCCGATTCAATGTAAAAGGTTGTTTTGTAGAAGACTTTAATGATAAGTGTACGTTGATTGCAAAAGGAAGTAGAGTTGGGCAAATGTTTACTTTACATGCTGGAATGCAATGGATGCTACTATGTATGCTAAAGGAAAAGGAGTAGTTGCAGATAATGAAATATGGCATAAAAGTATTGGACATGCAAATGTGCAAATGTTGAAATTGATGCAGTCCAGAGGATTGGTTACAGGGTTGCCTTGTTTTAGAGTTGCAAAATTGCATAAAGTTTGTGAAGCATGCCAGTTTGGTAACCAGGCAAGACAACCCTTCTCACATGACAGAGAATTGAGTAGAAAAATACTTGATGTAGTGCATACAGATGTTTGGGGGCCTACACAGAATGTATCTCTTGGTGGTAGCAAATACTTTGTCACATTGATTGATGACTGTTCAAGGAAGTTATGGGTATATTTCGTGAAGGAAAAGAGTGATGTGTTTGAGCACTTCAAATCTTTTAAGGCAACTGTTGAAATAGAAACAGGCTTAAAAGTGAAGTGCTTGAGATCAGATAGAGGGGGACAGTACCTCTCTAATGAGTTTAGTGGCTTCTTCAAGACTCATGGGATAAAGAGGCAATTTACTTGCAGGTATATCCCACAGCAAAATGGGGTTGCAGAAAGAAAAAATAGGCATATTGCAGAAGTCACACTGGCATTAATGGCCAAAAAGAATGTGCCCAAACATTTTTTGTCTCAGACTGTCCATACTGCTGTCTATATTATGAACAGAGCCCCCACAGCTGCAGTTCATGGGATGACTCTTGAAGAATGATTTAGTGTCAAGAAGCCCAATGTATCACAGTTGAAGGTATTTGGATGTGTTGCATATGTTCATATGCCAGATGAGCTACGGAAGAAGCTTGATCCAAAGGTAGAAAAATGTATTTTTATTGGATACTCTTTAGAGCAGAAAGGGTATCGTTGTTATAACCCTGTCATCATAGGTGAGTTCAGAGTGAGCAAGGATGTTATCTTTGATGAGATGGGCACCTGATATGCACTTGATGGTGATGTATTAAATGATGATAATGATCAGGACAACTATGTGCAGAAAGAAAAACAAGAATCATAGAGTCTTAGTGGAGCAGAAACATCATTTGATACTATACTTATAGTGAGCCCTTGGTCTAGAGACTAAGAAGAAAGTGATGGATGGTAATGATGCATCTACCAGTCATTTGGAATTTGACTGAGATTCTAGTGGTTCAAAGAGTTTGGATTATGAGCTTGGTATTCCTTCAGTCAGGACACCAGGTGTACAAAGAGCTCATAGTAATGTAAAGGCTCCATTGAGTGATCCGGTGGTACGCAGATCTAGCAGGGTCAGATACCCTGTTAAAAGATTTTGTTTTGAAGGTTATGCATCTCACCATTATGCTTATATGGTGAAACTAGTTGAGGATGTTGAGCCCACTTGTTTTGAGGATGCTGTTGGTCATGCTCATTGGGATGCAGCAATGGATGAGGAGATTGCTGCATTAGAAGCCAATCAGACTTAGGATTCGGTACCCTTACCTAAGGGTAAGAAAGCTACTGGCTGTAAGTGGGTTTACAAACTCAAGCATAATGCAAATGGTTCAGTTAGTAGGTATAAAGCTAGGCTGGTTGCAAAAGGCTATGCTCAAACATATGGAATAGATTATGAAGAGACATTCAGTCCAATTGCTAGGATGGCAGCTGTTAGATGTGTGATTACCTTGGCAAAAGCCAAAGGTTGGAGTTTGCAGCAAATGGATGTTAAGAATGCCTTCTTGCATGGTGAATTGCAAGAAGAAGTGTATATGGAAGGAGCAGCCAGCAGGTTATGAGGATTTATAGCATCCCACATATGTGTGCAGGTTAAAGAAGGCACTCTATGGGCTGAAGCAAGCATCTAGAGCATGGTCTGACAAGATTGGAGAGTATCTTGTCAATATTGGATTTTGTATTTCTAATGTTGATCACTCACTTTATGTGAGAAAGGGAGATGCAGGTTTGGTCATCATAGTCACCTATGTGGATGACTGGATTATTACAGGTGATAGTGACAATGGGATTGCTAAAGTTAAGGACTTCTTGAAGAAGAAGTTTGAGATGAAAGATTTGGGTGAGCTGAGATACTTTCTTGGTATTGAGGTGATCAAATGTGATGATGGTATATGGGTATCCTGAAGTTGTATGGCTTGGATATGTTATCCAAGTATGGTATGACAACATATAAGCCTCTTTCAGTACCATTGGAGCAAAATGTGAAGTCGAGTGCTGACATTGGGGATGAGATACAAGACCCCACTATGTTCAGGAGGATAGTAGGGAGTTTTATTTACATGACTATCACAATGCCAGACTTGAGCTATGTTGTTGGCCTTGTCAGTCAGTTTATGCAGATGCCTAGAAAGCCTCAATGCAGTTAGACGTATATTGAGGTATGTGAAGTCCACTTTACATTATGGACTTTTTTATGAGGCAGGTAAGGACGTACAGGTCTTTGGATACACAGATGCAGATTGTGCTAGTAGCATGTTAGACAAAAGATCTACTAGTGGATTCATGTTTTCCCTTGGTAGTGCAGTAGTTACATGGAGCAGCAAAAAGCAACCTACAGTTGCTTTATCGAGTACAGAGGCTAAGTATAGAGGTGTTGTTATGGCAGCATGTGAGGTGGTATGGTTGCAAAAGTTATTAGGTAATTTGGATGTGTAGAGAGATGGTCCAATTGTCATTCATTGTGACAACATGAGCAGCATATAGTTAGCTAGGAATCCAGTGTTCCATGCTAGGACAAAACACATTGAGGTGCACTACCACTTTGTGAGAGAGAAGGTACTTGCAGGAGAGATTGACTTGGTATATGTCAGCACACAGGATCAGATAGCTGACATTTTCACAAAGGCATTGGGTGCAGAGAAGCTTCCAAAGTTTTGAAGCTTACTTGGAGTTGCAGGCATAGGGTTGAGCTTGACAGGGAGTGTTGAGATGGCAAGCTCAACACATGCGGACATTGATGATGGACCGCCTGCCTAGATGGATCCGCACATCTACACTTAGCAGGTTGGTGGTCATTATGACACTCACATGGCCACTTGCTTATTTAGGTTGTTACACCTACCTACAGTTGGCAAAGATATAGCGCCGGTCAACTAGTATAGTCAGTTATGCACTGTTTGACTTAGAAGGCCACTTTCCTTTATGTTGTATCTTATCTATACTTTGTGTACATTGTATGGAAGAAGAAGAAAAATCAGCAAGAAAACGTTTTGGCCTCCATCTCTCTTCTTGTGTTCTTGTGAGTGAGCTTCCTCTTGTGTATACAGTGTGTGTTTGACGCAATAGCTCAAGCAAAGTCCCCCACCATGCAATTCTTCACAGCATGAACTACGGATCCACCAACTTAGAACAACTAGACCAGGAACTCCTACTAGGCGAGGACTCCTATAGCCTTGTCAGCATATATTTTCTTTTAACACATTTTTCCTTCAAGGTTTATATACTCAAGCATGTAAAAAGGAGGGAGCTAAGTGTAGTGAAACAAGGAGGATAGGGCATCAGCCTCAGAGTACCCAAGAACCTACCAAGCCCTCACGAGGTGACACTTCAATCTTTTCCTCTTCTGCTCACTTTTGTTTTTGTCCAACCTTCCTTAGTATTTCTTTTCCAACTAGATGTCATCCCTAGGAAGACAAGGCGTTGGCATTAGGGCCTTGGGTCTAACTTGTCCCTAGGAACTTATCAAGCCTTCATAAGGCGACGAACAACTGCTCTTAAGATTTTTCTTTCTTATTTTTTTCTATTTTATGGGTTCGAACCCCTTTTTACACACCTTTGTATTTTTTCTATTTCAAGTATATTCAAAATTTTCTCTTCTTTTAATTTCAACAGACTTCTCTAACTATCTCATACTGACAGGGACTTTTGGAACAATTGCCTAGCATGCTAGCATAACAGGGTCACTAGGACTGCTTTCTAAAAGAAGGTCTTAGAATGCCTAACAATGCCTTTATAGGAGTTAGACAACTACTCAAACCTCTCCCACATATAGCTAACCTAACCCTGGGACTTCATGCCTTGATTTTTGGTCAGTAACAAAAGAACGATTCCCCACAAGTACATAAAGTCATATAGCATAAAAGAAAATTACTCAAAAAAGAAGAACATCACCTAGACTTGGCCACAAAAAGCTTCTGCACAGCAAGAGGTTCCTCCAGGTTGTGCTAAATTTAGCTAACATGTCAAGAATCGCATGGTGGGGGGAGTTGCTCAAGCTATTGCACCGAACATACACAGAATGCACAAGGAGAAGCTCACTCAAGAGACAAGAAGAGAGATGGAGGCCAAAACGTTTTCTTGCTGATTTCTTCTTCTTCTTCCACACTCTTTACAATGTACACAAAGTATAGATAAGATACAACATAAAAGGAAAGTGGCCTACTAAGTCAAGCAGTGCATAACCGACTACACTAGTCGACTGGCGCTATAACTATGCCAGCTATAAATAGGTGTAACAACCTGAATATAATAAGTAATGAGTCAGTGGCCATGTGAGAGTCATAATGACCACCGACGTGCTAAGTGTAGACGTGTGGACCCATCTAACCAGGCGGTCCATCATCCATGTCCACATCTGTTGAGCTTGCCATCTCAACACTCCCCCTCAAGCTCAACTGCATCTCTGCAACTCCAAGTAAGCTTCGAAACTTTTGAAGCTTCTCTATACCCAATGCCTTCATGAAGATGTCAGCTATCTAATCATGTGTGCTGACATACACCAAGTCAATCTCACCTGCTAGTACCTTCTCTCTCACAAAGTGGTAGTGTACCTCAATATGTTTTGTCATGGCATGGAACACAGGGTTCCTAGCCAACTGTATACTGCTCATGTTGTCACAATAAATGACAACTGGACCTTCCACCTGGACATCCAAATCAGCCAATAGCTTTTGCAGCCATACTACCTCACATGCTGCAACAGCAGCACCTCTATACTCAGCCTCTGTACTCGACAAAGCAACTATAGATTGCTTTTTGCTGCTCCATGCAACTGCTGCACTACCAAGAGAGAACATGTATCCACTGGTAGATCTTCTATCAGACATACTACCAGCCCAATCTACATCTGTGTATCCAAATACCTGTACATCTGTACCTGCCTCATAGAAAAGTCCATAATGTAATGTGGACTTCACATATCTCAATATGCGTCTGACTGCATCCAAATGTGGCTTTCTAGGTACTTGCATAAACTGACTCACAAGACCAACAGCGTAGCTCAAGTCTGGCCTTGTAATGGTCATGTAGATCAAACAACCCACTATCCTCCTGAACATAGTAGGGTCTTCTATCTCATCCCCAACATCAGCACTCAACTTTACATTCTGCTCCAATGGGACTGAAAGTGGTTTGCATGCTGTCATACCATACTTGGACAACATATCCAAGCCATACTGTCTTTGGGACAGCCATATACCATCATCACATCTGATCACCTCAATGCCAAGGAAGTACCTTAGCTCACCTAAATCCTTCATCTCAAACTTATTCTTCAAAAAATCCTTGACTTCTGCAATCCCATTATCACTATCACCTGTAATAATCAAGTCATCCACATAGATGACTATGATGACCAAACCTGCATCTCCCTTTCTCACATAAAGTGAGTGATCAGCATCAGAAACATAAAAACCAATATTGACAAGATACTCTCTAATCTTGTCAGACCATGCTCTAGGTGCTTGCTTGAGTCCATAGAGTGCCTTCTTCAACCTGCACACATATGTGGGATGCTCTAAATCTTCATAACCTGCTCGCTGATCCATATACACTTCTTCCTGCAAATCGCCATGCAAGAAGGCATTCTTTACATCCATTTGCTGCAACCTCCAACCTTTGGCTGCTGCCAAGGCAATCACACATCTGACAGTTGCCATCCTAGCAACTGGACTAAAGGTTTCATCATAATCTATGCCATATATTTGGGCATAGCCTTTTGCAACCAGCCTAGCTTTGTACCTGCTAATAGAACCATCTGCATTGTGCTTAATCTTATAAACCCATTTACATCCAATAGCTTTCTTTCCCTTTGGCAATGATACTAGATCCCAAGTCTTATTGGCCTCTAATGCAACCATCTCCTCATCCATTGTTGCATCCCAATGAGCATGACCAACAGCCTCCTCAAAACATGTGGGCTCAACATCCTCAACTAGTTTCACCATATAAGCATAATGATGAGCTGAATAACCTTCAAAACCAAATCTTTTAACAGGGTATCTCACCCTGCTAGACCTGCGTACTATTGGATCACTCAATAGAGTCTTTGCATTAATGCGTGCTCTCTGCACACCTGGAGTCCTCACTGAAGGAATGCCAAGCTCATCATCCAAGCTCTCTGAGCCACTGGAGTCTCCATCAAGAACTGCATCAATGCCTTCTGACACTTTACTCTTTCCTTTGTCTTTACCTGTAGTGCTACTAGATGCACTTGAAGATGTAGAGCTACTCCTTAGTCTTCCAGACCAAGGACTACCAGATGATGTCTCTGGTCCACTAAGAGTTCGTGATTCTTGCTTTTCAGCCTGCACATGAGTGTCATGATCATCATCATCATCCAATGCATCACCACTAGATGCATACCAACTGCTCATTTCATCAAAGATGACATCCCTGCTCACTCTGAACTTACATGTGACAGGGTTGTAACAGTGATACCCTTTCTGCTCTAAAGAGTATCCAATAAAGACACACTTTTCAGCCTTTGGATCCAGTTTCTTCCGCAACTCATCTGGCACATGAACATACGCAATGCAGCCAAACACTTTCAAGTGTGAAACATCAGGCTTCTTACCTATAAAACATTCTTCGGGGGTCATACCATGAACTGCAGCTGTGGGAGTTTTGTTCATAATATAAACAGCAATATGAACAGCCTCAGACCAAAAATGCTTAGGCATATTCTTTTCAGCCATCAAGGCATGTGCAACTTCTGCAATATGCCTGTTTTTCCTTTCTGCAACCCCATTTTGCTGTGGGGTATACATGCATGTGAACTGTCTCTTTATCCCATGAGACCTTAGAAAATCACTGAACTCATTTGAGAGGTACTCTCCCCCTCCATCTGACCTCGAGCACTTTACTTTCAAGCATGTTTCTCTTTCAACTGCAGCCTTGAAAGTTCTAAAGTGCTCAAAAGCTTCACTCTTTTCCTTCATAAAATATACCCACACTTTTCTAGAACAATCATCAATGAATGTGACAAAGTATGAACTGCCTCCAAGAGATACATTTTGTGTAGTCCCCCAAATGTCTGTATGCACAACATCAAGGATATTTCTGCTTACATCTCTATCATGTGAAAAAGGTTGTCTTGCCTGCTTACCAAACTGACATGCTTCACATACCTTCTGAAATTTTGCAACTCTAAATGTAGGCAAACCTGTAACCAACCCTTTGGACTACATTAATTTCAACCTTTGTGCATTTGCATGTCCAATGCATTTGTGCCAAATTTCAATGTCTGCAGCAACACCTTTTCCTTTGGCATACATAGCAGCATTCATAGTAGGAATTCCAGCATCCAGAGTAAACATACGTCCAACTCTACTTCCCTTTGCTACCAACCTGCACTTGTCATTGAAGTCTTCTACAAAGCAGCCCTTTGCATTAAATCTGACTTGCAGCCCTTGCTCTACCATTTGATCGACTGACACCAAGTTCTTTGTAATAGATGGAACATGTAATACATCTGAAAGACTCTTTGTCTTACCATCATGCAAGGACAAGGGAACTTTTCCAATGCGTGAAATTGGGTGGCATGAGTCATCATCCGTCTGCACATAACCTGCATTTTGCAAATTCTGCATCTCTCCAAACCATTCTGCTTGGCTAGTCATATGATTGGATGCACCTGAATCAACATACCAAACATCATCATGTGCTCCCTTTCCTGTAACAGCATTCAGCATATGCTGCATAACAAACAGACGTTCATTTTTGTCTTCATTCTGTCGTGAAGACGATGCATAGTTTCCTTGCTGCAACTTACCACTACGGATATCATCTTTCTTAGCATAACATTGGGCTGCAATATGACCTGTTTTGCCACAGTAGTGGCACACAATACCAGAGTTGTTAGAACCTCTGTTCTGCCATCCACCTCTTCCTCTAAACCTCCCCCTGCCTCTAAAGTTACCACGACCTCCTGAAACCTGCATATCGCCAAATTGCTGATTCAATCTATTTTGTTGGTTGTCACTACCACGTCCTGTACCACGGCCTCTTGAAGAGAACCTGCCACGTCCCCTTCCTGAACTGGAGTAGAAAGCTTGGACCTGTTCACCACTTCTTTCAGATGTCTCACTCTGCATGTTGATCTCTTCAGTGATCATAAGGGAGACCAACTCATCGAAATCTGGAAATGGCTTTCTGACATATACGGAAGTTACAAAAGACTTCCAAGCCTTTTCATTATTAAGTCCACCCAAGGTAGATGACACCAAATCATCATCATCGGGCATTGCATCAATTGCTGCCAAGGCATCTGCAATGCTCCTTACCTTCAATGCATACGCATTGATAGACATCTTCCCTTTCTTCAATGTATTCAACTCTTGCTTGAGTTGAATCTTTCGTGCCTTTGTATTTACAGAAAATATACTTTCAAGTATGGTCCAAGCTGCATATGCATTCTCTGCATTTCTAATGTGACCCAACATATTATTGTCAATTATTGCAGACAACCAATACATGACCTTCTTGTCTTTTACATTCCATTCCTTTCGTGCCTTTGTCTCTTCTGCAGTTGGAGGATCACTCACCTCTGGCCCCTTTTCTTCACCTGAAACGAACTCGTAGAGGCCTTTTCCAATAAGAAAGTTCGTGACACGGAACTTCCATGAAGGGTAGTTATTCTTGTCGAGCTTCTCAATGATGGGGCTTCCACTATTCTCTGCCATTATCACAAGAATAATACCAAACAGCAAGCAAATCTTCTGCAACCCTCGACCTATAGTGCACAGCAATACACCAGACAGCCTTTTTCACTCTCTGATCAACAATACATGCAATCTGCAACCAGTTTGCAGATAAACCTTGTGTTTACTCACTGGTAAACACCTTTGATCTTCTAGATCTGAAATTTGTAACCTGCGCACCCACTTTCGATCGATACAGCCGAAGTCACAGCGTACCCTGAAACTGCTGTCCGCAACCTTGCGGCTCTAAAACGGGCCCTGAAACGGCCTTAAATGCCCAAAATAACTGCGGTGGGGGGAGTTGCTCAAGCTACTGCACCGAACATACACAGAATGCACAAGGAGAAGCTCACTCAAGAGACAAGAAGAGAGATGGAGGCCAAAACGTTTTCTTGCTGATTTCTTCTTCTTCTTCCACACTCTTTACAATGTACACAAAGTATAGATAAGATACAACATAAAAGGAAAGTGGCCTACTAAGTCAAACAGTGCATAACCGACTACACTAGTCAACTGGCGCTATAACTATGCCAGCTATAAATAGGTGTAACAACCTGGATATAATAAGTAATGATTCAGTGGCCATGTGAGAGTCATAATGACCACCGACGTGCTAAGTGTAGACGTGTGGACCCATCTAACCAGGCGGTCCATCATCCATGTCCACATGTGTTGAGCTTGCCATCTCAACATAACATGGAACTAAAATAAAACCCAATAACTACACATGCACTAAACAAACATGTGGCCCTCTTGGGCCTAACGGAATGTGACATTTCACTATAGGATGACTGGCCCTCTTGGCCTAATGAAATAATTCCTAAAATGACCATTCGGTAGCATACTACTAAAACAAACTCTTGTCCTAACACACCTCTACTAAAGCATAAGACCGACCAAGGATAAGGGCTCCTCAAGCCCTACGCTAAATCCATCAAATTATTGGCTAACCTCCTACATAAATAGCAAGGGGTGTCCGATTAATATGATGATAAATAATCCTCATGAAAAAATATGAAGGTGCTCAATTACTACTTGACTCATAACCCAAACTAGCCATCGACGATCAAAATAGGACATGTCAGCAAGAAGACCAGAAAGTAGTCTTGGACTAATGTTAGAAGGTAATTTTAAGAGCTCCCCCATACCACAATTGAAAACAACATCTTCAATAAAAGAATAATTGGCCAAGGAATTTGTAAGGCGATTCCATTGTTGAGGAAATAGTTGAGAAGTCACCATCTCAAAAATATACAACATATCCAAGGTTGCATGATGGTACATCCATAGGATGGAATCCCACACACTATAGGTTCCATTCAACTAGTTGATCACTAATTGTGAATCACCTTTCACCAATAACTGGCGGATACCACCACATGGGGCTACATTCAGCCCCATAATCAAGGCTTTGTATTTTTCCATATTATTAGTAAAAGATTATCCTAAATATACTCCCATTTTCATAACAACCACATGGGGCTACATTCAGCCCCACAATCAAGGCTTTATATTTTTCCATATTATTAGTAAAAGATTATCCTAAATATACTCCCATTTTCATAACAACCCTACGTTGGGGATCTTTGATGACCACACCAACACTCATATGTTTAGCGGGCCCTCTAAAAGCTCCATCAAAATACAAAGTATAGACCTAAATTTCACTGTGATAGGCCATGCCATACTAATTAGCTTACTAGTACACTTATGATAATCAAAGTTGAGTTCCGAGAGAGAGGATGTATGATAGATACAATCCCTCCTTCCTTGCTAAACTCAATAAGAACGTTAGTCAGAATTCTATGATAATGGTGGCAGTAGACCTTAATATCCCACGTGAAATATCTAACTTGCCACTCAGTAACCTGATAATCTTGACTCCGCCAAATCACTCAACCTTGGTGATAATGTTGCTCTAAATACAGATGCTTAAGATAAGGAATGATTCTTCCCATCCGATTGTCTTGGTACCTACTGCAAGTTAAAGTTGAATCATGAAGGACCTGCAAAGGCACCAATTCTGACATTATCCTTTACACATAGTAAGGATTTAGCTAATTAAAGTTAACTTTATTTTTAAAATATACCCCCTATAATTCTACTAAAAGGGATGTAGAACCATTCTTTCCTGTACGGATTATTTTATACGGCCCATCCCATTTGGGTTCTAGTTTTCCAGGAAATAGCTCATGATGAGCATCATAGTACAACACCACAACTGGCCTTTTACAAATTTATATTTCTTAGTCTGAAGGTCGTGAAGTGCTTTCATTCTCTTCTTCCCTATCTCTTGATGTAATAAAGCTTGCAATCCAATTTCATTTAAGATGCACAAGAGAAATAAATCTTTCATGCAATGCTTCTACCTCACCCAGCAAATGATTGAGAGAAAATTGCACAATGGACAACTCTATTTCCAATGCTAAGACACACTCTTCCCCATATACCATCTTGAACAGGGTATTGCCTATAGCTCTTTTAAATGTCATATTGTAAGCCCAAACTGCCACATACAATTTATTATCGCAATCTCCCTTACTTTTAGATACTATCTTGGATAAGATCCCTACAAGCTGTTCATTTGTACTCTCAACTTGACCATTTACTTGCGACTAATATGGGGTAGTTTTATTGTGTTTAATCTTTAGAGCACCCATCAAGGCTACTATAACCTTATTCAGGAAGCGTGTCCCTCGATCAGACACACTAACTCCTTAGGCGGACCAAAACGGCAAACAATTTGCTCCATAATAAAATTGGTCATCTTTTTAGCGTTATCCTTCATCATTGCTCGAGCTTCAGACCACTTTGTAAAGTAGTCTATAGCTACAATAATATAATTCTTTTGCGTAGTCAATGAAGGATATATTGGTCAAACAAAATTGATATCCCATTTTTCAAAGGGTAACGTAACTAAAATAAGGAATTGTGTCTTTGGTAGACATCATAGTGCTTAATATAGCTGAAAGCATCCTTAAAAATCAATGGCCACCAATATACAATATGGAGAGCTTTTTGGTCAGTAAAAGCCATCTAGCACAATATCCCTCACATGCTAAATCATGGCATTCCTTAAGAATAAATGGTACCTCATCAGGTAGTATGCATCGATGATAAATCTCATCCACATCTTTCCAATACAAACGCTCCCTATAATTGAAAAGTGTAGTGCTTGCTGCTTAAACTTTCTTTTCCCCGATTTTGATAGAGCAACCCCAAATCCCCTTGTAGATAGATAATGTGTTATAGCTACATACCAAGAAGGAATGGAAGCTGTATTGATTTTGAATAAGCCTTCGATGTCACTTCCTTTATCCAAAATTTCATTTGGCTCCCTGAAATCCACAAGACATTTCACAATGCCTTGCAACTTTGGTGGCTTACTCCTAATCTCATAATCAAACTCCTACAAAGTGATTAACCACTTTGGTAAATGGTCAGGCGGCTATAACTTCTTCATCAATAGTTTAAGTTGCAAGGCATTGGTAAATGTCTTGTGGATTTCAGGGAGCTATAACTTTGGTAAATGGTCAGGCGGCTATAACTTTTGTAAAAAATACCATCTTCTCATAGAGAATATAGTGCATAAATTTCTTTGTCACAAAAACCATTCTAAGGCAGAATTTCTCCATATAAGTATAGTTGACTTCATATATCCCCAATTTATGACTAACAAAGGCAATTGGATGATACAAATTCTCTTCCCAAATTTGGGCTAAACAGCAATTTGATGCTATGCATTATCGTTGCTAAAAATATATAAAAGACCTCACCTCTTTTGGATGATTTTAGGACTAGTATTTTTGCTAGTTCTTGCTTTGCATCCTCAAAAGATACCTGACATTCGCTCCAGTTAAACAGATAGTTAAAAGATAACAGGTTCATTAATGGCAATGTTCTTTTTGCCAGTGCATTGATAAATCTCTGATAATATCCCATTGATGACGATAGAAAGATGTGCACCTCTTTGGAGTGCGCGGCAGACTCATAATGATTATAACCTTTATCTTTTCAAAGTTAGTTGTGATACTAGCCGAGCTAACCACATGGCCCAATAACAACCCCTAGGACGCCCCAAAGATGCACTTTTGTGGATTAAGAGCAATGCAAAACTATCTACAACACTCAAAGCATTTCCTTAAAATAATCAATTTTCTTTTCCTTGTGGTGGCTACCCCTAGATCATCAATGAAGACTTTTAACTCCTTTGGGGAGATGTCACCAAAAGTCTTATCAGTTGTACATTTCCAAGATCCAATTGCATTGCATAACCCAAATGCCATCACATGATACACAAAGGTACCAAAAACAGTTATAAACATCGTTTTTAGCTTATCTTTCTCTGCAATAGCTATTTGGTTACATCAAGCAAAGCAATCCATAAATGAATAGATTACCCTACGTGCTAATTGATCTAAAATTTGATCCATGTAAGGTAATGGATAGTAATCCTTAATCGTCTACTTATTAAGCTTTATGATACAACTAGTAAACACCACTCTGTGTGTTGTATCAAAAATATCAAGCTAGCTTTCCTTAATTTTGTCAATTCCTCGAATAGCCCATCTCTTAGTTCAAAAGGCATATGCCTTACTTTTTGTCACACAGTCCAGCTACCTTCCTTTAGGGGAATGATATGAACAATGAGAGTGGGAGGAATATCTCTTAGCCCATCTCATAACTCCAAGCAAAGATGTCGCGGAATTTCTTAATCAAGGACACATTAGTCCTTCCTTTTTTCCAAATTGAGCATGGATCCTAATTTAATTGCCTGTGAATCATTCAATGTACCAAGTTCCAACTCAATTACATTTGCATCTCTTATTCTATCTTGAGCCTCTATTGGCTCATTCAAAGTTACTTGATAGATATTCTCTGGAGTGAACCCCTCATTGGATTCATCACTTGATGATGTCTCACTACTAGTTTCATCCTCCAATGTATCTATCTCTATAGAGAATAAAGAAACTCTCTCACCTTGAGGAGATTCAGGGTGGTAGGCATCTACTACTACATGTCTAGCACCTCTACCAAGATCAACTGACCAGCAAGTATATCAACCTGATAGTCTACTTGTAAGATCCATGGCTTGCCTAGCAATGCTTGATAGCTAGACCACCCCGTGAACCTAATCACCCTAAAGTTTAGAATGCATTCCACATTGACAACAGTCACGTGGACTTTAGTAATGCAGCCTTCAAGTTGTCTCAAACTATCATCAACCATTCAGAGAATCATGGAGGCATCTTTTTTTATTTCTAGACCTAGCATGTCCATCAATTCTAAACTCATAATGTTGACAGAGGATCCCATGTCTATAATAGCACGATCCACTAATATTCCATCAACATATGCTCCTACCCTTGGACAATGCTTTTCAATATGCTCAAACCAATCATCTCCTACCTGCATTATGCTCAAGGGCTCCACTATATATTGCCTATGCAAGTTCTTTTTAAATACCTTATGCACTTTTGGAGATAATTAATTAACTACTAGAGATTAACATCTGGCTTAACTTTGCAAAGAGAACTTGCTAAATCAAATTCATGATAGCTAACAAGAGTTCTCTTTTCCTGCCAGACCATTTTCTCCTTCGGTCTTTGAACAGGATTTGATGCCTCTTTCTTAGCTTTTTCCTTCTTCTTTGGCAATTCCTTATCCTTCTTGGCGTTAGCATTACCATCAATGACTTTTAGAGGTCCGCCTTTCATGTCAGGATTAAGGACTTGCATCCCCTTATCATCTTGTTAGGGTTTTCCTTGTAATAAAGCAATTTTCATGCTACTTTAATTAGGCCAATTAGTCTATTTTAGGTTAGAGTATAAAAGGCAAGAGAGTGCCAATGTAACATATCTTTGTCAATTCATTTCTTGAAACTCCACTTCTTGGAGCTAGAAGGTTTCTTCCTTCCCACCATTGCAAAGGGTGTGTACCTTCTAGCTCCACTTCTTGGAGCTAGAAGGTTTCTTCCTTCCCACCATTGCAAAGGGTGTGACCTTGCAGCAGCTATCATCATAGTATTCTCAACAAGCAACCATGGCTTCCACATTTGTATTTCTCCTTCTCATTGAATATGAATGGCAAGCTATGGTTTGTTTCTAGCATTTCTTGTTAGTTTTCTTGTATTTTCTTGGATGTGGCAAAGTATCATTTCAATTGGTATCAGAGCCTTGCTTTGATCCAAGGCAGGCTTTAATTCCATCATTTTCATGATTATGACCTTGCTGGGGAGGTCATTGTCCATGTACAATTTGGCTACAGCATGTACAATTTGATTACAGTATGGTTTGGTTTGGTTAGAACCATGGATTTCTGTGTCTAGTTGACTGGGGGTGACTTGCACAGTAAACCGTGGTTAGAATTGTGTCAAGAAGGTGGTTCTTGGCATGATCTTGGTCAAGATGGAGTTTCTTGGCATGATCTAATGGATAATGGCAAACTCCAACTAACTTTGTCAGGTCGTGGTCCATTTTGAGGCCTTTCTAGAGGTCTTTTGGCAAAAAGAAGGCTACAGGCATTTGGAAAAGGGTAAAACTTTCATACTTTTTTGGACATGCATGTTTCTTTCTCTCTCTTCAAGCTTCCATTGAAGCTATGGTCCAAGAAATCATCTTCTATTCCACTCCAATGGCTTCAATGGCTTGAATGGCTTCAATGGCTTCAAAAGCATCATCTACTTGACTCTTGAACTCTTAAGCTATCCATAGAGTATAGCCATACCTTGCTTCAATCTTGTGATCTCACACAGTACATGAGGTTGGATTTGCACAAACTACGCTTGCTGAACACACTCGTCTATGAGCTAATAAAATTTGTGGTCACAAGCTATATAGAGCTTGGATATGGAGGCTACAAGCTCAAGCTATATACCATCTTGGCAAGGCAAGAACTAGAAGCAGACGTAGAAGGAGAAGGAAGGAGGAAGAAGAAGAAGGATTTCTGTCATGGCTTCCCTCTCAATTGTTGTGGCTCGTCACGGAGCCCCTTTGTTCACTCCACGGGCTTCTCTGCAAGTCAACGTCTCCAAGGGCACTGATTTCTGTCATGGCTTCCCTCTCGACTACTGTGGCTCACTCTCTGCAAATCAACAGTTCCAAAGGCGTGTTGATTTCTATCATGACTTCCCTCTCGACTATTGTGGCTCATCACGGAGCTCCTTTGTTCACTCCACGGGCTTCTATGTGAATCAACAGCTCCAAGGGCTCTTCTTTTGTGAGACTGGCTACCTCAATCAGCCCTTTGTATTCAAGGAGGTTGCGGATTTCCTATGAGGCTGGTGCTCCACCCACCAAACTTGAGACTGCGCATAAAGTTATCAAAATTGTGACCAAACAATTGGTAGTCACTCCTGGCACAATTCAATCTCAGTCCAAATTTGAAGAGCTAGGTGTTGATTCTCTTGATCAGGTGGAGATTGTTATGGCTATTGAAGAGGCCTTCAATATCAATGTGGATGAGGATTGTGCAGAGGCCATATTGATAGTGCAAGATGCTACAAATTTGATTGAGAAAGTTTCAAAGAAAGACTAAATATAGTCTATTGGAAGGAAAATTGAAGTAGTATAGCAATCAAAGTTGAGTAGGCTAAAGTCCACTTTTCCAAACCTTTTCTCATTACAAGTTTTATTCTATTAATAGTAGAGTGAGGGCGCCATCTTTGTTTGCCTTTGTTTGTTGCTGAGATTGTAAGGAGGCCTTGGAAGGGGGTTCCATTTTTGCTTACCAATATACCATCTATGGCAAATATTTCATCATCTTGAGCTTTTCTCCTCTTCATGAAAGCCCTAAGTTTATTATAGCAGCAAGTAAATCTCAGATTTCTTCTTCAAAATCATGGGGTTTTCATCTATTCCACTCCTTGAGGTCTCTATTTATACCCTATGATCGCCATTGAAGGACCTTTGAGCATTGCTCAAAAATTTTGAAGAATTTCATGGGGCTTTTTCTCTTCAACACTTCTTGAATGTTCTTAGCATCAGTGACCAACAACATTTGAAGGTTCTTCCCCAACATTGAAGAGATTGAACCATTTCTTGAAGGCTCAACAATGATCTATTTGAAGAATCTTGTGCCACTTGACTCCTTGTCGTCAACCTATTGCCTAGGGAAGACCGATGGAGCATTCTCAAGGGTATGATGCTTTGGGGATGCAATCTTGTAATTCCATATTCATGGAATGGCAAAATTCTCTTAGCAAGGCATTTTATGCTTGAAGAGCATTAGTTCTTGCATTGTTATGTGTCATTCTAGCAAGTATTTGGTTGTTTGATCAATGAACATCTATGGAAAAATGGTTCAATGTTATGGATGCAACATGGTAATGAAGTATGGCAGCAAGATGTATTCTCCCTTGGACAAATTGAATGCAGGAATGAAAATGCAATGAATGTATAATGAAATCTATTTCAACCCTATATTTTTGTACTTTGGAGTATGCAGTGGTATTGACACGGCATACATGTTCATTGGCATTCTTATGGTCAAAGAGTTTCTCTATCGGTGAATTTTAACTTGGATTCTCATTACCATTTTCTTGAGTACCTCATAAGCAAGTTTTATTTCAGTTTTGAATCTTGCTGAGGTTATTCTCACCTATTTTAGTCATCTACAGCTCTCTCCTACTCATTTGAGTGTATCGATATTGGGTATTGACTCAAGTTGGATAAGAAGTACTCAAAACACTTGGAACAGGACCAAAACAGGGTGTTGTAATAACAGGGCAGATTTGGTAATTTTACTACTGAAATTTTTCAACTCATTCTAACAAGAAAAGAACACTTGGAGTGATACTAGACATCACAAGCTTCGAGTGGAGCTATCAAACGCTTCATTTGGACACATATTTCTCAAGCTAGAGCCTATTTAGTACCGGCAGTTCATTAGCAGTTCATTGTGGACAGTTCTGGAAATTCTTAAATAGAGAGGGGTATTACTACTCCTAAATTCAAACCAATATTTTTACTTGATAATAAACATTTTAAGCTTCGAGTCAAGCTATCATATACCTTATTTGGACTCATATTTTTCGAGATAGGGTTGATTTTGTACCAGTAGGTCACTATGGACAACATGTATAACACAGACATGTAAGTGTGAGACCTATGCTCAGTCAAAGGCAACAACCTAATCATCAGCATTCCTATAGACATCAAGTGCATGAAGGGCATTGTTCTTATGATGATAGATCTCATAGGTATTCTCCTTATGGTCAGCAAGAGTATGCAGGCAATTACCATATGGGGCAGCATTCATATGATCATAATCATGGTTATTTTCATGAGACTGATGGGCAGCATCAACCTTATACAAATGAGAAAAATATGGGAGCAAATGATGCCTATGGAATACACTATGCAGAGTACCAAGGTCAGCCAGCATACGTTATGGATAATCATTTTGAAGAAGAAGAACCCATCCATCCTTTTTCATTCAACAATGTACATGGTACCTATGTGTCAAGTCGCATGTTTGAGGATATCACTTCAAAAGGGTTTTGTTATAAATGCGGTGAGAAGGATATTTGTGGTCACATAAAGGTATGCAGGGCAAGGCATGTTAAAGTATCGGCTGTCCTAGAATTTCCTACTCCCTATGGCATTCAACGAAGACTTATACCTCACCAAGAGTTGAAGGAAATGTGTCGACAATTTATATGCTATAAATGTAAAGAACGATGAACTCCTAGTCATGACAACTACTGCAGAAACAAACATTTTGCTACAGCCATTGTTTTGGAGGATTCAAGTGAATATGAAGAAGGGGATTACCAAGTTCAACAACAAGAGTTTTATGGAGTTGAAGTTGAAGACAAAGTTGAAAATAAAGCTGAAGATAAAGATGAAGATGAAAATGAAAATGAAGATGAAGACGAAGAAAGGATTGATATTAATGCAGACAATGTAGTCAAAGAGCAAGGTAACGTGGATTACCAAGAAAAAGAAGACAACTATGATGATGATGACATACAAGAGAACAGCATTGGGTATAATGAAAGCTTTCACGAGTCCATTCATTCCCAAGAAGAGTGTGATCATGACAGCTTTAGCAATGCATTTCAGCCTATATCTCATGAGGATTTTACTGATCTTGATTATGATAGTATTTCAGTGGACATAGATCATGCTTACTTGGATGATATTATGCAAAATGAGGATATCTATGCTCATGATGATGATCTTTATTTTCCCTATGATCCAGGAGCCTATGAGGGTGCTTATGTGGATCATGGGCAGGTTTGGTCATACCCATTTGACTTGGGTAATGATACCTATTCTCATGATGATTATCTCATTTATGACAGTTTCTATGATGGATTTCCTGTCGATCCGGGTGAGGGCAGCAGTGACTTGATGGATGATGACCATTATTTGGGTATCCCATATGATCCGCGATAATATTTTGCCTCTTTCCTATGTAATGGGGCAAGGGACAGCCTGCTGTCATAATTTTCTGTCAGAGAAATAATGCGTATAACTTCATCAAACGGGGCAAATTTTCCATGTTCACTATTTCATGGTAGTTTCTTCTACAAGTTGAAGACTATCCTTTGAAGATCTTTTCTTGGAGTTACATTTGTGTTTCAGCTGCTACCATCCTTGTAATATCCATGGCTTCTTCATGAAGATACTTAGCTCATTAGACAGCTTGCTGTTATAAATTTCTATCATGAAAATAATTGACCTATCAACATCAAAATTGGAGTTTGATGACATGGATGGATACCTTATGAAGTAAACTTCATTTCTATACCTCATATGCGTCATTCCGATATTTCTATCCAAAGTTATGGGTCATTTACTATCACTACCCTGTTCAGGACAACATTCTAGATTTTCACTGTTTTGAGTTTATTTTCAAGATTCTTTTCATGGAAGAGTATCTTCTTCAAAGGAAAATTTCAACAAGGATATTCAGCATTGGTCTCTCGTTCCTTTACATTTACCATCCACTTGTCATTTCAGTCTCTTCAAAGTTTTGAGGACAAAACTTTTGGGCAAGGATGGATTGTAATAAAGCAATTTTCATGCTACTTTAATTAGGCCAATTAGTCAATTTTAGGCTAGAGTATAAAAGGCAAGAGAGTGCCAATGTAACATATCTTTGTCAATTCATTTCTTGAAACTCCACTTCTTGGAGCTAGAAGGTTTCTTCCTTCCCACCATTGCAAAGGGTGTGTACCTTGCAGCAGCTATCATCATAGTATTCTCAACAAGCAGCCATGGCTTCAACATTTGTATTTCTCCTTCTCATTGAATATGAATGGCAAGCTATGGTTTGTTTCTAGCATTTCTTGCAAGCATTTCTTGTTAGTTTTCTTGTATTTTCTTGGATGTGGCAAAGTATCATTTCAATTCATGATACTTTAATTAGGCCAATTAGTCTATTTTAGGTTAGAGTATAACAGGCAAGAGAGTGCAAATGTAACATATCTTTGTCAATTCATTTCTTGAAACTCCACTTCTTAGAGCTAGAAGGTTTCTTCCTTCCCACCATTGCAAAGGGTGTGTACCTTGCAGCAGCTATCATCATAGTATTCTCAACAAGCAGCCATGGATTCAACATTTGTATTTCTCCTTCTCATTGAATATGAATGGAAAGCTATGGTTTGTTTCTAACATTTCTTGGAAGATTTCTTTGTTAGTTTTCTTGTATTTTCTTGGATGTGGCCAAGTATCATTTCATTCCTTGACAGGTTTTACCTCATTTTTGTCACCATCTTTACCCTTTTGACGTCTCCTTAATGACTCGTAGATTAGAAGCTTCCGTGCCATTGACATAAATAGCTTCAATAAGGCTAACTCCACTATCACTAGGCACGTCCTCTACAATAGATTTCCCTCTTTGTAGTATTTGTTTTGGTCCCTCATCTTACTAGAGATTATTTCCTTGTGCTTGATGGTTGATTAGACATGGCTATTTACTTCCATGCTGAAGAAAACTAATCTTGCTCCAATAGGTATTAGCATTTAATGAAATGGGTAGAAGCATGAGCTATGAGAAAACATGACGTTAGGAACACTGCCAAGTTCTTATGAGAGCAAGTGATCTCACAATTCAGCTGCCCCGTTGAACTTGTTAGTGACTAAGGCACACACTTCATCAACAAAGTGATAGCTCATCTCCTATCCACCTTCCTAATCATCCATAGGAAATCTTCCCCTTATTACCCTTAGGCAAACTGCCAAGCTGAATCCACAAATAAAATCTTGGTGAACATCCTAGCCAAGATAGTCTCTGCTTCGCGTAGTGACTAGGATAACACGTTGATGGCGACCTTGTGACCCTACCACACAGCTTATAAAATGGTTGTGGGTCAAACTCCCTTTAGGTTGACCTATGGAATTAAGGCAATTCTACCCTTATAGTTCTTTGTTCCTAGCCTAAGGAGGATAGCCCTTCAAGAGATATGGGATGGAAAGGAGGCATGGATGGAATGCCTGGTTGAGCTCGAATGCTTATTGGAAACTCGACTTCTAGTCACCAATGTGCTAATATGCGAGAAGGAAAGATGCAAAATCTAGTTTGACAAGCATGTCAAACAGCGAGACTTTAAACAGAGCAACTTAGTATTGATATATTCAGTCAAGGGACATAAACAAAAAATGAAGTTTAAGGGGTTGGGATCTTTCAGAGTTTGGGTCATCACCTGAATTGGCAACGTGGAACTCAAAACCCTGGAAGGTGAGGTCATAGGCTTCTTCAATGGCAACTGTATAAAGAAGTACTAGCCTCCCATGCACCCATTGCATGAGCCTCCAATGCTAGAGTCCCCTATCAATGTACGAGTAGCCACAATAAACGGACATGGAGATGATGAGGATGAGAAAGTTGTAGAACCAACCAACCTAAGCATAATGGCCACTTCCAAGCATACATGCACAATCAATGCATTGATTGATGCTGAATTTAATGTATTAACTCATGATCATTGGACCCAAATTGGCAAACCACAGTTACAACCCACTAATGCTAAACTCATCCCATATGGGGGCCAATCATACGCACTCTTGGGAAAGTGCAAGGCTACAATTTCTATCGAGTCTGAAAGCATGCCGATGATCTTCTATGTATTGCCCAACACTAAAGATGCAAGCACAGAGTCACTATTAGGACAAACCTTTAAAAAGGAAGCTCTTTCTAATGTCGACTACGAGTCGTAAAGTATCCACCTAGCCATGGGCAACATGTGCAAAGTTACAGCTTTCGATAAGGGCTGCATGGCTCCTTCCAAGTCCACAAAGCCATTGGTAGAGAAACCTGCAAGTCTAAGTGTTAAATATGTGGGATCTAGAGCATAGAAGATGCAGAAGCTATGGAGGTTGAAAGAGGAAATATAAACTCATGAAGACATTAACCCTGACAAGACAAATTGTCACACAAGTGAATTAGGTTCCAAGATTGAGACTTGGACTCATAAACACAATCTTGTGTGTGGACAGTGACATAGACACTTACTGGAAAGAAAAGAGTACTATCATTGCAATAAAAAAGAGTGCAAGTACAATGCTTTATAAGAACTGAATGATAAAACTTCTCCTACTGTGCATATGGAATTCTGGTCCTGAGCCCTCACTGCTCCTTACAAAGAGACTAAAGTAGGTGTGATTACAAACATCTCAACAACCCTCCTCAATCACAACCAGAAGTACAAAGTGTGTAGAGGCTTTAGTGAGAGCAACACCTACAAAGTGTGGGCACACCATAAACATGGCAAAACACCAGAGGTTGTCGCAGAAAAGGCTAAGTGTGGGTACCACAAACATGATGGTCATCCATAGGCTATAACAAGGGCCTCACAAAGTATATAGAGACTATAGTACAAGGCTACATGAGGAGTTTATAAGTTTATGTCTAAAGCATTAGGGCTAGGCAATACAAGACTAAAAGAGTCTATCCAAATAGAATGATTAATGAGGTTGTCCTTCTCCTAGTAGTCTTCTTCTTCTTCTTCTTCCTTTGCTCCATGGTCTTCTTCTTCTTTTACTACAACTAGATAGGCCTTTTGGGACCTCTTTCTAGCGTGGCAGAACTTCTCGGTGTGTCTGGTCCTTTTGGAAAACTCACAAAAAATTCGATCCTTCTTGCCTTTGTACCTGTTGCTAACATATAATGCTTGTTCATCTCTAGAGGTTCTTGGTTCTTCCTTAGTTTTTAGCTTCTTTTCCTCCTCTAACAGTGATGCCTGGATATCAACAAGTTTAGGGTTTGGCATATTGATTAGAGTTGTCGATACATTATTATATTTAGGAGGCAAACTTTTAAGTAGAACACCGATGCAAACATCTTCTTCCATTTTAATGTTGATTCCTGCAAGTTGGGTTAGAAGTCCTTCCATGTAATTTAGATGTGTCGCAAGTGATGTGTTGGACTTCATTTCGAGCTTGAAAAACTCAATCAAGAGACCATACTTTGATGACTTAGACTGTGTACCAAACAAAGTGTCAAGTCTCTTCCATGTATCCTGTGAAGTATCACAGTTATCCACATGGTGGATATAGCTGTCGTCTAGCTCCAGTTTGATAATGGCCTGAGCCTTATCATCATTCTTTTTCCAAGTGATTCCAAGGTCTACATCACGAGGCTTCTTTTCTTTTCTAGTGGTAATGGCCCAGAGGCCCTTCTTCATCAGGATGAGTTTGATGCAGGTTTGCCAGGTGTGAAATGTGACTCCTTTGAAGCGAGCAGTTGGAGAGTCTTTGCCCATGTTAGATGGTTGGAACAGCAAACAGATCAACTTCAAAGTTCTTAGATATTATAAGTGGAAGAGAAAATTACAGTGTGTCAAGAGACACAAGTAATGACAGTGTGAAAACACATTATGTAAAGGCTATGCCTGAGTTGATGTCGAAATAGAATCTTCTTAGTTCGAGGTCGTAGATCTTTTGTCAATATTTCCAGGTTCTTTCCCTCCTTGATTTGATGCTAGGACAGTAGATCAGAGTGGCATGGGTTGCTCCAGGTGGTATGAGAGAGAAAATGATGAGATTTCTGAGTTTTAGTGAAGTTTGGCTATGGCTTCCTGGATTAGGGTTTTGACCCAGCCCTGGTATTTTGCTGATTGTAGGAGCTATAGTGGATCAATTTGAAAGCTTTTTTTATGGACATGAAACTCTCTTTATGCTCTATCAAATCCCCATAATGATGATCAAGATTGCTGGTGGATTCAGATGCATAGAGTGGACCACGGTAGTAGGTGAAATCTTGGATAGATTTCAACGTTTTTTTGTAATCATGAGGGTATAGAGTACTAATTTCAATGATTTATGGGCCATGAGGGAGTGCCATAAGTGGGGAAAGAAATCTCTAGAAGAGAGTTCATGAAGATATGCTCCGTATTTAGAGATCCAGCTCCTTCAAGTTGGGTAGGTGCAGCTATCCACAGACAGAGTATCACAGCAACTCTGAAACAAGGCAATATTGAAGCTATACTTTTCCAAGTTCAATGATTGAGGTGCCAAGGAGGATCTCTAGAAGTAGAGAAACACTTCTCTAGAAGGAAGTTTAGAGAGATTTGACCTATGGACAGAGATATGAAAGCTTCAAGTTGACAAGGTGCTGCTAGCTATGGCTGCCATGGAAGGTTCATTGAAGGTAGGAATGCAAATGGAGTTGGAGATGGGGTTTAGCACTCAAACTAAGCTGAGAAGGGAATGAAATGGAGCTAACACATGCTAAGCCATGCTCAGCTGAGCGCTGATACCATATTAAATATGCAGGATCTAGAGCATGGCAAATGCAGAAGCTATGGAGTTTGAAAGAGGAAGAATAAACTCATGAAGACATTGACCCTAACAAGACAAATTGTCGCACAAGTGAATTAGGTTCCAAGATTAAGACTTGGACTCATAAACACAACCTTTTGTGTGGACAGTGACATAGACACTTACCGAAAAGAAAAGAGTACTATCATTGCATTAGAAAAGAGTGCAAGTACAATGTTTTATAGGAACTGGATGGTAGCACTTCTCCTACTGTGCATATGGGATTCTGGTCATAATCCCTCACTGCTCCTTACAAAGAGACTGAAGTAGGTGTGATTGCAAACATCTCAACACTAAGGAGGGGAAAAGTGCTTCGTCACAACCCATCAAGCCTCAAGACTTGAAAATTACTGAAGTCAAAGCTAAGGCCCATGAGCTAACGCTTCAATGAATGCCTAAATGGAAACAACCGCCACCTAGGGGCAAACACCCACAACCCCACAAGGCTAAGAACCCCATCTTGCACCCTAGGAGGGCAAGACGCAACTATAGACATCGATGTACGGTCAAGCCGTGATGGGTCCCCAAGACCGTATTATGCGAACGCAAGGCTATTATGAGGGTAATGCCTTGATATGGATTCCTAAGGCCAAAACGGCCCAAGGCACTAATCAAACGCCGCCCTCAAACTTGACCACACAAACCCACATGCCACATCCAAGGCCAACGCTGCAAATGCCTCTTGATTCAAAGCCTTCAGAATCACCAACACACAAACTGGTGAAGACTGAGAGAATCTATTGGCCCAAACCACAGCCTCCTACTAACACTCATACCATGACTAATCCTATAGCTCATGGAATGCCAAACGAGTGTCACAGTGCACCATCCGCAACCATAGCATAGCAACCTACTATACAAAAGGCCCAACCACAAGCTCAGGAACAACCAAAGCAGCCACCATTAGCTGTTGAACTCTCTAGTTCTATCAAAACCCAACCCCCCCCCCCATCTTAGACCCTCTTATGAGTGACGATCGATTCTGACTATAGCCTTGGACTTAGCGGAGAACATAGGGGATGACTTGGTTGCTTGTCTTAGATGCTTAGAATTGGAATTTGTGTTTATCAAGGTTTCCAAGGTAGCTAAGGAGCTGATTGACACAGATGTTTCCTACGAACAAGCACAAAAACAACGCCTCATCACCTCATATGACAAGCACACAACTAATGCCAACGATCAAGAGATAGAAGACTTGAAACAAGTTGCTGACAATGACTCCCCTTTCTTGAGGAAATGGTACACTCTTCGCCTTCAATGGGAGCTTGAGGGATGTTAGATCGTGACAAATGTCAAGCAATGATGCGCAATCAAAACATTGGAGTACGACTCAACTTATGTCGCTCCAATCTCTTATAGGGTATTAATGACCATTCATGACTGACCCATGGAGAGGAACTGCACATTGCTAGTCATGTAGACTTTGATGACTTCTTGCTTGATGTCCTTACTTACATCACCCAGGTAGGCATCTAACCTTTCACCAAACTTCTATGCTTGGCTCATGCAAAAGTAAAACACTATGCCCATGTGTTGAATGCCATCTACACTCTAGCCTTCAATCCTAGAAAGGATTCTTCTCAATTCTGAGGAGGTAGGGGTAAAGGGGTAAGGTGAATCATAAGGTGAATCAAAATCAAAGCAAACACATAAGGAAAGAAGAAAAGGAAAAACATACCTTAAAAGCCTCAATCCACACCTAAGAACAGAAAAGGAAGGAAAACATTAACTTGAGATCGAGGAAAATGTCACAAAATTTTGAAATAAAGCTTGAAGGGAAAGTCTATTTTTGTACTAAAAATGTTTCAATTCAGCAAGCATGAAGCCTTCTCTTTTAGAAAGTAACTGTTTTGGAAAGCACTAATGGTGAACCATGGTTCATGATAGGATTTGAAGATATCATAGCAAGACCAAGCCCATTGTCTTCCCTTCACGGAAGAGGAAAGAGCATTCACAACAATGAGGAGGTGGTGGTCAATGAGGAGGCTGTCAGGAGGATTGTAGACTAGTGCAGCCTTGCTAAGTACATCGAAATGTTTGGGCCACAATAAGTGTGTGGAGTTCTTAAGGACATATGATCCCGACAAGGAGTGTGGGACGGTAACCGTGGGGAGTAGGAAAGGAACTAAGCAAGTGCAAATCCCACTTAGTAAGGCCTTGGTAGAGAAGACACTGGGATTGGAACCAAAAGTGGAAAGGAGGTAGAAAAGAGACGTTTATGCCATGTTGAGGATGAAAAAGGAGAACATCTTGACAAACGATGGCATAAGCATCCACGACATCCCCAACTCGGAAGTCAGATTGCATGCCAAGGTGATCCACTCCCTCTTTTCCAACCAAAGGTACAACTTGCTCATGCATAGGATCAACATGCCCATGCTAGAGAACATAGAGGCTCATTTGTTGGATGAGGTGGATTGGAATGGCTACGTGCGAAAAACTATTGAGACCAATCAACTAGAGCACTAGACCTCAGAAGCAGACAAGCAGGTGGGGCATCCCCAGTGTCAAAAGGAGTCGAAGGAAGAAGCCCTCAACCAAAGATGCATTCATTGGGTATGGAGGAATCTTAACCGCTCTCATCTAAGAAACGATAAAAGAGGCACAAGATGGAGAGGAAGGAGTGGATGAAACACCTTACATGGCACCTCCTCATCATGACAAAGAGCAATCGAGTGAGAGGATAGTTAGTAAAGAGGAGGAAGATCAAGAAGATCAATCAAGCATAAGGAAATCACAGAAGCCTAAGAAGAAGACAATGTGAAGAAAACAAGAGGAAGAAAAGAAGAGAAAGAAGGAAGCGGACTTGCAGAAATCCAAGTATGAGTCAAAAAGAGCCGAGGAAGAGAGGAGGAGAAAGGCCACTAAACAGGAGGAGGAGTTGAGGAAGAAGGAAGAGGAAGACATGGAACTAGCCAAACATGGGTTAATGGAGCAACAAGGCAAACAAGGCGAGATGGACACCTTGAGCCGGAGGAGAGAGGATAGCTTGGGTTCAAGCACTCAGGTACTTGAAGGCACACCAACCACAGTGCAGAAGGGCAAGGACAAAGTCCCCCCATCCACCCCATTCCTCCCCTCATGGTACCTACCCCCACTATAGGAATGCCCACTCAGAGCACTCTGGCATGGTTGATGCCACTAATCTTATGGCCTAGGTGTAATATTTTGTTAACAAAGAGCGGCTTAGGCAAAGAGCATGGTAACCCCGATCGTAGGGCAAAAAAGACTGGTAGCAACAGATGCTAAGTTAAGGCAGGACCCTAACCAGCAAAAGGTGGGAACTTCCATAACTCCCATCCCTACAACTGTGAAGCCACCCACTAACTACGACGAGTATGTCACAGAGCTACTCTCTCAACTCGAGTAAGCCAAGGAGCAATAGAGAATAGCGATGGCTAAGTTGGAGGCCAAGAAAGAGTCGGTGGCAGCCTTCCAACTGGAAAAAACTATGTAGGTGTCCATGTATCAAAAAGAAGTTAGCGAGCTAAAGGCAAAGCTTAGTACTAAGGAAGAAAAGGAGAAAACCTAGAGACAATAACTCGAAGACGAGAACTAGGAGTTGGTTGCACAAAAACGCAAATACAAACTCGTAATAATGCAACATGAGGACCTAGAAGCTCACGTGAAGAGAGTCCCACCAACTGGGCATGGAGGAGCTTGCTACAAGAGAAGTAGAAAGAGAGCAAGAACAGGAGAAGCATCACCAAGAGGTCGGTAGTTAGGGTGTTCCTGGAGATAGATGAGCAGGAGAGGCTGGAGAGAGAAATCAAGCACTTGGAAAAGGAGAAGGAGGTGATCGCTCACAAGTGGAAAGAACAAGAGTCAGCAATAGCAGCCTTAACACAAAGGCAAGGGGAGAGCTCCGGGAAGATGATGAAGAGAGCAAAAGAGTGGGCAAACCACAATGAAAGGAGGGTGAAAACCATGGTCTGCCATCTAGCTCAACTGGAGAAAGACTAAGTACTCACTAAAAGCATAGCAGAGGCCGCCACAGTGGGCTTCCAAATGCAAAAAAGCACCTTCTTGAATACCTTATTGGATGTCACACAAGGAGAAGAGGGAGAATCCATAGAAGCCATTAAGAGGAAGCTAGGAATGGCATGCAAGGCCCTGAGAGCAGGCTTGCAGATGCCACCACAACAACCTGTGGGAGTTGGGTCTTAGCCTGGAAGAGAAGAATCACTATCTCCTGCTAGCAACTCTAACCCCACAAGAAGTAGACTCACTTGGATTCATAGAAGGGGCATAGCAAGAGCCAAGGCAGGAGGAGGAGGCACACATGAACTTTGAAATGGGATTGTATGAGGAAGAACTTCTCCCACCGCCTCCTTCCCCATGACTAACGAGCAGTGACAAGTAGATACCTCCACAAAAAGAAAGGCAGCGTTGAGAGAAAGGAGAAAACAAATGTTGGAGGAAACAAGGAGAAGATGAAACGCTAGAGAAGTAAAGGCACCATCGGCACTATTCCACCATGTAAAGACAAATCCCTAGCAAGCTTCCACACTGACCTTGTGATCTAGGAGGGCTAACAAACGGCCAGACACCCCTTCAACTTTCATTTCCAATTCCCCACCACCTTGCATAGAGTTCCACCCATCAAGGTGGTGGAGGAGGTGATTGATATCATAGGTAAGCTTGGGGAGAAGTGGCTGAAGGAGAGAGAGTAGAGCCCCACACTATGGGGCACTAAAGATGAAAAAATTGGCAAAAAAAGTTTTTGAGATGCCAAGATCTGTGCCTAGTTACAAATGCCAACCTACATGAAGAAGGAGGATCTCCGATGTCAACATGGACACTTGGATGGCCTTTTGCAACACTCAATCCTTCGAGTGGAATGACCCAACTTTCATTCCATACCCTTGAAGGGTGGGAGTGGATTTTGACTCGAGTGTCTATGGCCGCTATGACTTTCCAATAATATATAATCTGCACTATACTACATACGAAGATGCCCTTATTTTCGCATCAGAAAATTTGTATGATACTATGGTCCACTTCATCAACGAATTCTCTTCATGCCCTGACCCCACCTTTATTACCACCTATAATTACCTTAGATTGCTTAGAACACTACTTAGGCAAGACCCCACTCTGCAAGAGCGCAGCCTCCCAACCCTCCATTTTGATCCTAATGCTATAGATAGTTGCACAATGGCTCAACTAATGATGCAAGATGTTGTACTACCTTCATTTTGCTTAGCTCTTCTAGAGAATATAAATGATAGCTGCTTCACCTGTTGCAATCATCCATTCCTCTCCACCACCACCCTTCAAGTCCACCTAGACCTCAAAGGGTATCTCCAAAGCCACCAATTCCTTTAAAAAATATATTAAGCCTCCTTTTCCACCTCACTCCGATGATAAAGACTAACTTCTGTCATGACTATATAACAATAACAAAAAAAAGAAACAAACAAACAAACAAAAGGCAAGAAAGTACAAAACAAATAGAAAAGGAAAGAGAATGGAAATGGAAGAGAAGTCACACAAAGACATAGTGAGGTGCAGATAGACCACAGTCACTGCACCTACTAGGGGTTCTCAAGTTAGACACATTCAGTGGCCTTGGTCATGAACTGTGTGTCGATCATGATTTTGCCCCAAATCCTAACCTAAACGTAGCTAGCACCTATAAAGACTTCAAGGAATCAAGAAGGAGTGTAGGCCAGGGGCATCCTATACCTAGATCTCACTAGAAGCACCAATATGCTCCGATCAATCTGACGTAGGCCTAGACCAGCAAGCTCTCTCTCTCTCTCTCTCTCTCTCTCTCTCTCTCTCTCTCTCTCTCTCTCTCTCTCTCTCTCTCTCTCTCTCTCTCTCTCTCTCTCTCTCTCTCTCTCTCTCTCTCTCTCTCTCTCTCTCTCTCTCTCTCTCTCTCTCTCTCTCTCTCTCTCTCTCTCAAAGCTTGAACTGTAAACGAGTTCTTCCCTGGTTACCCAGGACCTTAAACCCTAGCTTCCCAGTACCTCAGTTCTTCCAATCACTCCACCTATGACTCCAAGACAATTGATCCCTCTTCTTTTTCCCTTTTTCCCTATTATTACCATGTTCAAGACTATTTTATGGTAGTGAAATTCAAGCTTCCCACTCTAATTTCTCCTTTCTATCCTACTCCAAATGCAACAAAAATCAAAAGTAAAGTATTGAATCGATTTCTCCTACTCAACTAATCATCAAAAACCAAAAATACTTACTTGTAGTATGGATTAAAGCCCAAAACTTCCTATCTATCTCAATTTCCAGTTTGGGGATGAAACCCTTACTTCGATGCTCAATTTCAAGCGTGCAAGTGCTCAAGCTTGAATCCGTTGGTCCCAAGAATGGAACCAAAATGTAGAGGCAAACCGCCAAGACCCACGGACCGCTTATTATTCAAGTGTTTCAAGTGAGCACTAATGGCTACCTCTCACATAGCCGATGCACCTTACCTCTCTACGAGTGTAGTGAGCTTACCTTAATGCTCGATTGAGTTGCTTTCTCTCTCAAGCACCCCGATAGCTCCACAATTCTTGATGCAAGCTCAAGCATTCTCAAACCTCCACCTCCAAGCTCCATCCTCCTTAGCCACGTGTGAGACAAGAGAAGGGAAGAGAAGAAGAAGAGAGGAGATGGAGGAGGGCTTCACCTCCAAGATCCCTCACCCTCACACACTCACTCCCTCACTCACTCACACTCCCTCCCTCAAGCACTCACAAGCAAGCAAGAGAAGAGAAGAGAACAAGAAGAGTCCACTTTGCCACACACCCAAGAATAAGCTTCCATTCACTTTTTGAACTTTATATACAAAACCCTAAATCCCTTTTGGGTGGTCATCCCCTTACCCCCTTTTTTACATGACTGGTCGTGGCCTAGGCCCTTTTTTACATGGCCGGCCGTGGCCTAGGCCCTTTTTCACATTGTTCTCTTGTCTTCCTAGCTTCCTTCCTACCACCCATCTACCTTTACAATTTGCACGGGTCAGGGTCCGGTGCTCTTAAAATAAATCCTGGTGCACCTTGCACTCTTTTACAAAAATTTTGACTTACGCTTTTCCTAGTCTTGTCTTCTACTTTAGATTTTCTAGATTTTCCACCTTGTTCATTTGAGAGTTAACATTATCACTGGATTTTCCACCTTGTTTGTTTGAGGGTTAACATTTGTTGAAAAAAATACTTATATTTGGAAGTATCCTACATCCTCGAATTTCCAGCACTAATATAAGGCACTATTGATCCATACATGCCTTGGAGTGATGGTTATGACTAGCTAGAATGTTGGGTGAATGTCTGGGAAATACCCGTGTACACTTAATCATGATTAAAAGGATTAAAATTTCAATTTTGGAATGCATTTACAAATTTGAAAGTTACAGCCTAAAAACTGTCATAAAACTGTGGACAGCAAACATGGTCTTTTCCTGAAGCACTACATGACATTGATTGGTCCCTATCAAATGTATGGCTTGATGTCTGGGAATGTCTGGAGCATTAAGACAAGCATTGAATGCTATTGAAATCTAAAGTTTGGAGTCAAAATCAAATGCATTTAAAGTATCTTGACTAGTTACAAGCAAGGAATGAAGTCCATGACATTGCTTCTTGAAGACAAAGTGTATATGGTTGTACGTATGGTCATGTATTGACCCTAACACACTAAATCAAATGTATGAACTGATTTGAAGAAATTTTGGAGCTAGATAAGCCTTAATTTGTTGAATATTGTTGGCTACAATCTATAAACATGAGTTTTGACACTTGTACTTACTGGTTATGCACTGATTTATGTCCATATGGTCACATTTGGATTGCTACATGTACTAGCAGATGTTTGTGAGTTTTTGGGACATGTATGACATGCATACACCTCGATTTTGGCTGTAAATTAGCTATTGGTCATTTACAACCTGCAAATTTCAGACTACATGTATATACTCTTACAGTAAGGTTGCATGAGACAGTGTTAAAGCACCTACATGGCCTATGTGTTAACTGATGTACCTACGGGTTATAGCACATGTTTGTGGATGGAATTGAGATGTTAAGGGGCTGAAATACTCGAGTTTCAATGGTGAATTTATTGCAAAAAAATTTCATAAATAGTTAAATACTATAGTTAGTTAGTTAGACTTGTTGTCTTACAAGAAGTCACTTAATGACTAGATATTATCTGGTACAATATGGCTAATGCAAATAGGACCAAAAACATAACCCAAATAGTGGGGGGAAAACTTGATAGCAATAATTATGCCATATCAAAGTTCTGCATGGAGAATTTCCTAATAGAAAAAGGATATTGGGACTTGGTGGTGACAGGTGTTGAAGCTGAACCTGAAATCCCAGAGAGGAATCCTATAGCTGATCAAAGACGAGCGAATCAAACTTGGTTGGAAAGAGCTCATAGGGTGCTACACTGGTTATCTTTGTGTATCTCAAATGCTATGGTAATGAGATCATGAACTGCAAGTCACTGGTAGATGCATGGAACATATTGATCAAGTACTATGTTCAACAACATGGAAAGAAAAGGCAAATCTATATATGATTATGTCACGGAGATTAAGACCATTGGTGGATCAGTTGGCATCCATTGGCACATAGGTTGAGGATGAAGACATGGTTGCAATGACATTAAATGGTTTGGGATATGAATATAAGTCATTTGATACTTCCATCTCTGTGCGGGCTGAAATGCCGAATTTCAATGAGTTGGTTACATTGCTTATTCATAAAGAGGTTAAACTTGGATTGGCTACAAGTTCTAGCAGCTCCAAGAACAAGGATGATGTATTTTATTTGAATCAACACGACCGTGGAAACCATGGTAGAGGTTATGTTTCTGATGACAGAGGAGGCTAGCAAAATGTATCATATGGTCATAATAACCAGCAGGGTTCAAATGCACGAGGAGGTGGAAATTTTCAGATGCAGGGGGAGATCTAGCACTAAAGGCAGAGGCTCATGGCAGTAGCAGCATCCATCTGACAATCCTAATAAGGATAAGGATTGTCATGACTATGGAAAGTATGGTCATATTGCCAAGGACTGCTGGAAGAAGCAGAACAATCAAAGAGGAAAATAGCATGGACATTATGCAACATCCAGTCAGGCAGAACATGCATCTAGGGACAAATTGTTTGCCATGACATATGTGAAAGACAGGGCTGCTAAGAATTCTCATGAGAATGTAGTTTAGTACATTGATTCTAGGGCATCAAATCATATGACACCTCATGGTGACTGGTTTACAGATATGGTGCTTAAGAAGAATGGCTATGTATGCACATGGGATGACACGCAGTATAGCATAGAACATAAAGGCAAAGTACCTTTGGTAATCCATGATGGTAGGAAGAAGAACTTACATGATATATTGCATGTCCCATCAATTACTAAAAATCTATTGTCTGTGGGTCAGATGATTGAGCAGAATTTGCAAGTCCGATTTAACAAGCATGGATGCTTTATTGAGGAGTTTGGTAATGGCTGCAAATTGATTGCTCACGGTCATAGGAATGGCAAGATGTTTACTATTGATGCCACTTTGCCACAGCTGAAATCAACAATGTTTGCCCATGGATCTGGCATAGTTAAAGACTTGGAAATATGGCATAAGAGAGTGGGACATGTTAATCTTGAGCAACTACTAATGATGCAGAAGAAACAGCTTGTGACGGGTTTACCCAAGTTTCAATATATAGATATTGGTCATGTCTGTGATGCTTGTCAGTTTGGTAAACAGTCAAGGTTGCCATTTTTTAGGCATGTAAGAAATAGTTCATGACCGTTGCAGTCAGTTCATATGCTGATGTGTGGAGGCCTGTCCATAATGCATCTATGCGAGGCTCTAGGTACTATGTGACATTCTTTGATGACTTCAGTTGCTATACTTGGGTTTATATATTGAAAACAAAGGATGAGATGTTTGCTATTTTTTAGCAGTTTAAAAAGCATGTTGAAAAGGAATTTGATTGTTACATCTCTTGCTTGAGATCTGACAGTAGTGGGGAGTATGTGTCAAATGAGTTTGATATATTTTTGGCTAAAAATGGCATACGTAGGCAGCTTACATGCAGCTACACTCCACAGCAAAATGGGGTAGCTGAAAGGAAGAACATGGTATTGATGGAAGCTGCTTGGGCAATGATGAATGAAAAGAGTATGCTACTCTATTATTGGGCTGAGGCTGTTATGAAAGCCATGTATATCTTGAACAGGACTCCCACTGCAAGTATTCATGAGATGACACCATTTGAGAAACTATATGGCTACAAGCCTGATGTCACTCACATGAAAGTATTTGGCTGTCTTGCTTATGTGCACATCCTTGATGAGAATAGAAAGAAGCTAGATCAGAAAGCACATAAGTGTGTCTTTATTGGATATTCGCAAAAGAAGAAGGCATACAAATGTTATGATCCCTCTATTCGTGATACATTAGTGAGCAAAGATGTCATCTTTGATGAGATGGCCTCTTGGTATGCATCACCGGCTACAATGCCATTGGATATGCCTTCTACACATGTATCTATAGTTGATTCTCAACAGAGTACTACAGTGATAGGATCTAGTGGTACGATGGTATCTCCATGGACAAGGAGATTGAGGAGCTCTAGCTCACCGTCCACTGACACCAATATGTCAGTGAGGGGGAGATATGATATGGTGGACAGCAAAGAAAAAGAAAAAGTCATTGATGATACATCCGATGTGATGACACCTAGCAAGATGACTTCAAGTTATGACTCAGCTGACAGTCTAGACAGTGAGCTTCGTATTTCGACAGTTTATATGCTTGATACTAGGCAGAACAAGTGCATCCACCTCATGAGCAAGGGGAATCGAGTAGTGCAACACAACATAGACAATCGCAGAGAGTTAGGTACCCTATGGATAGGCTGACTTATAGTGGTTTTTCAACAAAGCATTTTGCTTATATGACAAAGGTGACAGAGGTCAAAAAGCTTGCTACATTTGCTGAAACAGTGAAGGATAAAAATTGGTGCACATCTATGGATGAGGAGAGAGATGCTTTGGCTAAAAATAGTACTTGGGATCTTGTGCCACTACCAGAAGGAAAGAAGACCATTGGCTGCAAATGCGTCTACAAAATTAAATGTGAGTCGGATGGCAGTGTAGAGAGGTATAAAGTCAGGCTGGTTGCTAAAGGATATGCTCAGTAGTATGGGTTAGACTATGAGGAAACATTCAGCCCTATTGCCAAGATGGCAACCATAAGAACAATTAACTCATTGGATGCTACTAAAGGCTAGAAATCGCAGTAGATTTATGTTAAGAACGCATTTCTCAATGGTGATTTAGTAGAGGATGTTTATATGGATCAACCTGAAGGGTATGTACACCTTGATTTTCAGCATTATGTATGTAAACTGAAAAAAGTGTTGTATGGACTAAAGCAGGCTCCGAGAGCCTAGCATGTAAGGATCATAATTATTTGTAGAGTTTGGGATTTACTATTGGCAAGGCTGATCATAGTCTATTTACGAAAAAGACAGATTGGTAGTGCCGGTCGTCTATGTTGATGATTTGATAATCATAGGTGATGATGACTTTGGGATACAACATGTTATGCAGATGTTGAAATCTGAATTTGACATGAAAGACTTAGGTGAACTGAAGTATTTCTTGGGTATTGAGGTGATCAAGGCTGAAAATGGTTTATGGCTAATGCAAAAACACTATGCCATGGAATGCTAAAGAAATATGGCATGGCTGAATGTAAACCATTGGATACACCTCTTGATCAAAATGTCAAGTTGGACATTAGCACTGGAGTTAAAATTGATGACGTGACTATGTACAGGCAAATGGTTGGAAGTTTGATCTACTTAACCATCACTAGGCTTGATTTGAGTTATGCTATTGGGCTCATAAGTCAATTCATGCAGAAGCCCAAAAAGCCACATTTGGATGCTATTAGGCAAATTATGAGATATGTTAAGTCCATTGTAGATTATGGGGTGTTCTATGTGAAAGATAAGCCCTTGACACTAGTTGGATACACAAATGTAGATTGGGCAGGATGCTCATATGATCGCAAATCTACGAGTGGTTATGCTTTTGGATTTGGAATTAAAATGATCAGCTAGAGTAGCAAGAAGCAACTGATGGTTGCATTGTCTAGTACTACCGAGGCAGAGTACAAGGGTGTTGCATTGGCAGCATGTGAGATTGTGTGATTGTTCAAGCTTATGGCTGATTTGGACATACAGGTAGATGCTCTAGTGACCTTGTTATGTGACAATCTCAGTAGTGTACTCCTAGCAAAAAATCCAGTTTATCATGCTAGGACTAAACACATTGAGGTACACTACCACTTTATCATAGAGATGGTTCTTGCAACGAAAGTAAATCTTATGCATGTGAAGACTGATGAACAAGTTGCAAATATCTTTACCAAGTCTTTTGGTAAAGATAAGTTCAGTCTTTTTCGATAGCTTCTTGGTGTGCAGAGACTGTCTTGAGATTGAGGGGGAGTGTTGAGACTTCAAGCTTGTGTGTGTGACCGGCAAATTCTTAGCTATGTCCAACTGTATCAGCAAGTGTGGGACATTAAATAAGTTGGTGGATTAAGACTATGTGTGAATGGTCTTATAGACCTTAGAGTGTTATATTCACTTTTAGATATATGGATTATGTAATAGGAGAAAAGTAGTGAGTATGAGCATATGGCTCCTCTCAGTTGCTCCAACCCTTCTCTCTGTCTCTCTCTCTTCTAACAAAATGGGTAGTACAACTAAGCTAGGAAGAGAGGAGGACAATGGAAAAAAGGGCCTAGGCCACAATTGGCCATGTAAGAAAAGGGGGATAAGGGGATGACCGCCCAAAAGGGATTTAGGGTTTTATATATAAAGTTCAAAAAGTGAATGAGAGCTCATTCTTTAGTATGTGGCAAAGTGGACTCTTTTTCTTCTCTTCTTCTCTTCTCTTGGCTTGAGAGAGGGAGTGTGAGCGAGTGAGGAAGTGAGTGTGTGAGAGTGAGGGATCTTGGAGGTGAATTCCTCCCCCATCTCCTCTCTTCTTCTTCACTTCTCTTCTCTCGTCTCGCGCATGGCTATGGAGGATGGAGCTTGAAGAAAGAGGCTTGAGGATGCTTGAGCTTGCATCATGAATTGTGGAGCTATTTGTGTACTTGAGAGAGGAAGCAACTCAATCGGGCATCAAGGTAAGCTCACTACACTCATAGAGAGGGATAGGGCATCAGCTATGTGAGAGGTATCCATTAGTGCTTGCTTGAACAATAAGCGGTCCGTGGGTCTTGGTGGTTGAGCTTGAGCTCTCACCTCTACACCTAGGAATCTGACAATTTCACTCTTATGCAAGGTAGATGAGAAGCTATAGTAGCTTTGGCCCTAGACTTCCTTCTTGATGGATAATCAAGAGGGTCCTAGGAGGTGGTTCTTTGGTTGGATGAGCTTTTCTCCTCCTATGCAACCTATTGAGCAATTACTAAATAGAATTTGTAGAGTGCAATTTCCTTCCCCTCTCTCTCTTTCCTTGCCTTCCCCTTCTCTCTTGCTTGTTGGCCCCATATCCCCCTTCCCTCTGTGTGTCATGTCTATACCACAACTCTAAAGTTAGTTGTGCAAGAGTGTAACATCCTTGCCTAACTTTTGTATGGAAATGAAAGTTAGACTAGTGATATCCTACATCCATCCAAATTTTTTAAAAACATTTATACATTCTATGATAGTGGCCCACTCATTTGATGTACTTATGCTTACAAGATGTGCTTGTTGGCACATACTAATTAGTATGAAAATCGTAACATGTTAACATGCTTTCACCCTTACCTTGATTAGAATTTGGGAATTTTATGCATTCTACCTCGGTACACTCCCATGTGTCGATCTCTCGTATAGGCAGATTCAATGCTCTAGGTAAGGTAAGGGAGGAGGTGGCCTAGGGACACCTCGCTTGACTAGTGGAGGTGTGGTTGTGGTGGATTCCTTGAGGAGCTTGATCCCACGGCACATTGCTACTCCTTGTTCCTATCCGAGTTCTAGAGAGGATGGATTAAGTGCATGTTGCAAAGATATAGATCCACTATCCCCCTCCTATTGACCGAGTGGATACTTATCATCTCCCAAATTTTTTATACCTATAGACACTTCCACTCCTAGGACAACAAGGTCTGCTCAGCTATCTCTATGTGCTAGCCTTGTAAGTATGCTAGATATATAAGGGTCTCTTAGTTACACCCTAAATTGTAGTCACAAGACACAAATGATGCACCTTAAATGCACCCCACCAAGGTATGAGCACTTAGTGGATGAGAAAATGGATGTGGTATACATAAATGATGAGAGAGGTTGCTTGCATGCATGAGTGATTTTTACCAACAAGTTTTTTGATATAATATATTGGATCACTCAAAGAATATACCAAAGACTAGTAAGGAGGAATATATGAAGCACCCTTTCATAAGGAGTTTATAGTATTCATCCGCCCAACTGATCGATTCTTCACTAGATTGTGAAAGATGTGGGATCTAGAGCATGGCAGATGCTATGGTGGATGGAAGATGAAGATTGAGATCATGATGGCATAGACTGAAGAAACCATTACTACTCAAGTGAATTAGGTTCCAAGATGAAACCTTGGACTCATAAACACAATCTTGAGTATGAGATTAATAATGACCAAGACACTAATTGAGATGAAAAAGCATCATGATATTGTATTCATCATATATAAAAAAGTGGTAGTCAAGTACAATGATTTATAGTTGTTGGATGGGTAGTAGTTTCCCTTTCTGTGCATGTGGGATTCAGTCTGCCTACATGTCCTAAGCCCAGAATTGCCTCATACAAAGAGGCCACAATGGGTGTGATTGTAAATCTCAACATCCCTCCTCAATCACAACGAGAAAATACAAAGTGTGTAGAGGCTTTAGTGACAACACCTACAAAGTGTGGGCACACCATAGACATGGCAAAACACCAAAGGTTGTCACAGAAAAAGGCTAAGTGTGGGTACCACAAACATGGTGGTCATCTAGAGGCTGTAACAGGGGCCTCACAAAGTGTACAGAAGCTATAGTACAAGGATACATGAGGAGTTTACAAGCTTATGATAAAGATATTTGGGCTTTAGTCATTACAAGGTTGAAAAAGTCTAGTAAAAATTGGGTCAAGGACCGGCAGGTCCTTGCAGTTTTTAGCATTTCTTTTGGCATAGATCTTCAATTCATTGTAGGTCTTCTTGTTGATGTAGTCCAGCTTGCTCTTTTTGATCTTGTACTTGTTCTTCACTTTGCCCTTTTGGTCCTCTTCTTCTAGGTTCTCTTGGTCTTCTTCTTTATTGACTTTGATTGCATTAGTTGCATTAGTCTTCATGTCCATATCCCCCTCAAGCAAAGGTATCATCTTTGAAATTCGCATGATTACCGAGGTAGCTTGAATGTCTTCAAAAACTTCAAATGAGATCATTGATTGCACTTTGGAACAAGTAAGTCTATCCATCCTTGCAAGTGGAACAAACAAGTCTTCTATGTAGCTGAAATGAGCAGCAAGAGTAATGCTACTCTTCATGAGAAGCATCCACTTAAAGATCTTCATGTTTGGCATTAGTATGACCAGGAATTAGCTTCAAATGACTTAGAATAACTAGAAATCCATATCATCTTGAATGTGTTAAAAAAACACGAGTGTCGAGAAGCACTAGACTAGTATCAAGAGATACTATGTAATTCAAGCACTCAATGTTGATTCTTGAGCTTTGATTTCTCACTTCCCTTGCTGATTTGAATGAGGCATTAATAGGTCAGAATTGCAAATTGTTGGTTGAGTCCAAAGAAATGAGAAATTGAATAAGCTTATGAGCTTTGAGCTCAAGGGCTACGACTACCCTCTGTTTAGGGTTCATAGGCGACAGATTTTTCTATGATAGCAGCATGTACAAGCGATCATTGTGGGAGATATCTGGTGAGTGAAGAGCTTATGAGGTGGGCTTCAAAAGCCCTATGTGTGCAAGGAAGATCACAGTCTGTGCGCACAACAATAGCAGTATGACCTGCTATGTGCCTTTTTGAGATGGCGATTACAAATTCAAGCAATGTCGGCTCTTATAGTGTGCAATGTTGCACTTTGAGATGCCAGGGAGGATCACCCTGAGTAGAGAAGGAGGTCCACATAAGAAATCATGGGCTAATATGGCCTGTAGAGTAAGATATAGAAGCTCCAAGTGCTGTGGGTCCTGTCTGGCTATGACTGCCAAACAGTGACTATGGGGTTCAAGTGCGAAATTGGAGTCATGCACTCACACTAAGCTAGACTAAGATGAAGAGGAGCTAAGAGGAGTGAAAGGAGAGCTAGGCCTACTCAATTGAGCTCTAATACCATGTGAAAGATGCAAGATCTAGAGCATGGTAGATGCTATGGTGGATGGAAGATGAAGATTGAGATCATGATGACACAGACTGAAGAAACCAACTTTTACTCAAGTGAATTAGGTTCCAAGATGAAAGATTGGACTCATAAACACATTCTTGAGTATGAGACTGACAATGACCAAGACACTGAACTGAGATGGAAAAGCATCATGATATTGTATTCATCATATATAAAAAAGTGGCAGTCAAGTACAATGCTTTATAGTTGTTGGATGGGTAGCAGTTTCCCTTTCTGTGCATATGGGATTCAATCTGCCTGCATGTCCTAAGCCCAGAACTGCCTCATACAAAGAGGCCATAGTGGGTGTGATTGTAAATCTCAACATAGATGGATGATGGAGCTAATGCATGCCTACATGTCACATAAATAATCAGATGTGCAAAAGGTAGTGAAGAATGGTGTACCAAAGCGTGAGTGAATGGACCAAGAGGATTGAAAGAGACTCAAAGAGAAGACTATAGACTCTCTAGGCATGTAATGGCAACAATAGCAAAAGCATAGCTAAAGGCAAGAGTCATACACTATATTAAGAGTAGTGGACACAAGATCTACTTGTAGGACTTTGTAATTTTTCTATTAGTTAGTTTTACTTCCTTCTTTTATATACTTCTTATACTAATAACCTTATTCTAACAATCTTACTTTGTCTTTTTTGTTTGCAACACTCAATTATAAATTACCATTACATAGGATTGGAGACCCAATATGCAGAGTGACACAGTCTTACTACACTATTGATAGGTTATGTATGCATGTGGTGGTTCGATAAGTCATATCTTTTTCATGTTTTTTTTTTTGTGATGCATTTTTTACTCTGCAATGATATTTGGGTTTATTGCAAATTCCTTTCAACAATCCCTTGTGTCAAATCAAGCTCTTGGATAGTGATGAGTTGTAGCAATCACTTGGATTCATGGAGCACCCCTCCCTTTTTTGGCCTTATGCTCCATACATACACTTTCTATTTGATTGTAAGTATCCTTCTTTAGATACATTTCTCCTTTATTGTATGACTCACATTTAACAATATTTATGGATTGTTTCCTTATTTTGGTTCCTCCTCCCTATCATTCTATGTACTTCTATGGAATCTCATCTTGATATTTTACTTTTTTGAAAATTAAATCAATGGACTCCTTCCTAGCAAATAATGATGTATGTTTTTTGGATAATAGCTATATATTCCATTTCTAAATGAGTTATATAATATTATCCTGTCCATGTTGGTGTTGAGATAACAAGCTCAACACAAGCGGATATTAATGATGGATCGCCTAGTTAGATGGGTCCACACGTCTATACTTAGCACGTCGGTGGTCATTATGACTCTCACATGGCCACTGAATCATTACTTATTATATTCAAGTTGTTACACCTATTTACAGCTGGCATAGTTATAGCGCCACTCGACTAGTGTAGTCGGTTATGCATTGTTTGACTTAGTAGGCCACTTTCCTTTATGTTGTATCTTATCTATACTTTGTGTACATTGTAAATTGTGTGGAAGAAGAAGAAGAAACCAGCAAGAAAATGTTTTGGCCTCCATCTCTCTTCTTGTCACTTGAGTGAGCTTCTCCTTGTGCATTCTGTGTGTATTTGGTGCCGCAGCTCAAGCAAGTTCGCCCACCACGCGATTCTTGACATGGTATCAGAGCTACGCCACTGAGAGAGGCTGATTTTGAAGGTTGAAGTGAAGGAGAAGAGCCAAGGATTCGAGCAAGCAAGCAACGGGTAAGAAGCTCTTCCATTCTCTACTTCTTCTCTTGGACAGTGCCTGTGGAGGCACCAGAAGTAGGGCAGAGCAAAAATCTCAGATTGTAGAGAGATTTGGTGTGCATGAAGAGCGCTGTGTATTTTGCAGATTAGCCCTTTAGGGCTCTTCTACTACTATTTTGGCCATTCGAGGTCATTTCCATTTTAGACTCGCAAGGTTACGGCGGACAGCAGTTCGAGATACCCTGCAATTTCAGCTGTGTTTGCCGTATACAGGTGCACATGTTATAAATTTTAAATCTATAAATTCAAAGGTATTTACCAACAAATAAACATAAGGTTTATCTGTAAACTGGTTGTAGATTATATGTATTGTTGGGCAGACAGTGAAAAAGGCTGTCTGGTGTATTGTTGTGCACTACAGGTTGAGGATTGCAAAAGATTTGCTTGCTGTTTGGTATTAGTTTTGTGATAATGGCAGAGAACAATGGAAACCCCATCATTGAGAAGCTCGACAAGAACAACTACCCTTCATGGAAGTTCCGTGTCACGAACTTCCTTATTGGAAAAGGCCTCTACGAGTTTGTTTCAGGTGAAGAAAAGGAGCCGGAGGTGAGTGATCCTCCAACTACAGAAGAGACAAAGCCATGGAAGGAATGGAATGCAAAAGACAAAAAGGTCATGTATTGGTTGTCTGCAGTAATTGACAATAATATGCTGGGACATATTAGAAATGCAGAGAATTCATATGCAACTTGGATCATACTTGAAAGTATGTTTTCTGTAAATACAAAGGCACCAAAGATTCAACTCAAGCAAGAGTTGAATACATTGAAGAAAGGGAAGATGTCTATCAATGAGTATGCACTGAAGGTAAGGAGCATTGCAGATGCCTTGGCAGCGATTGATGTAATGCCCGATGATGATGATTTGGTGTCGTCTACCTTGGGTGGACTTAACAATGAAAAGGCTTGGAAGTCTTTTGTAACTTTCGTATATGTCAGAAAGCCATTTCCAGATTTCGATGAGTTGATCTCCCTTATGATCACTGAAAAGATCAACATGTAGAGTGAGACATCTGAAAAAAGTGGTGAACAGGTCCAAGCTTTCTACTCCAGTTCAGGAAGGGGACGTGGCAGGTCCTCTTCAAAAGGCCATGGTACAGGACATGGTAGTGACAACCAGCAAAACAGATTGAATCGGCAATTTGGCGATATGCAAGTTTCAAGAGGTCGTGGTAACTTTAGAGGCGGGGGGAGCTTTAGAGGAAGAGGTGGATGGAAGAACAGAGATTCTAACAACTTTGGTATTGTGTGTTACTACTATGGCAAAACAGGTCATATTGCAGCCCAATGTTATGCTAAGAAAGATGATATTCGCAATGGTACGTTGCAGTAAGGAAACATTACTACAACTATGCATCGTCTTCATGACAGAATAAAGACAAAAATGAACATCTGTTTGTTATGCAGCATATGTTAAATGCTGTTACAGGAAAGGGAACACATGATGATGTTTGATATGTTGATTCAGGTGCATCCAATCATATGACCAGCCATGCAGAATGGTTTGGAGAGATGCAGGATTTGCAAAATACAGGTTATGTGCAGACGGGCAATGATTCATGCCACCCAATTTCACACATTGGAAAAGTTTCCTTGTCCTTACATGATGGTAAGACAAAGAGTCTTTTAGATGTATTACATGTGCCATCTATTACAAAGAACTTGGTGTCAGTCGGTCAGATGGTAGAGCAAGGGCTGCAAGTCAGATTTAATGCAAAGGCTAATTTGTAGAAGACTTCAATGACAAGTGCAGGTTGGTTGCAAAGGGAAGTAGAGTTGGACGTATGTTGGATGCTAGAATTCCTACTATGAATGCTGCTATGTATGCTAAAGGAAAAGGTGTTGTTGCAGATATTGAAATTTGGCACAAACGCATTGGACATGTAAATGTACAAAGGCTGAAATTAATGCAGTCCAAAGGGTTGGTTACAGGTTTGCCCATATTTAGAGTTGCAGAATTACATAAGGTATGCGAAGCATGTCAGTTTGGTAAGTAGGCAAGACAACCATTTTCACATGACAGAGATGTAAGTAGAAATATCCTTGATGTTGTGCATACAGATATTTGGGGGCCTACACAAAATGTATCTCTTGGAGGCAGTTCATACTTTGTCACATTCATTGATGATTGTTCTAGAAAGCTGTGGGTATATTTTATGAAGGAAAAGAGTGAAGCGTTTGAGCACTTTAGAACTTTCAAGGCTGCAATTGAAAGAGAAACTGGCTTGAAAGTAAAGTGCTTGAGGTCAGATGGAGGGGGAGAGTACCTCTCGAATGAGTTCAGTGATTTCTGAGGACTCATGGGATAAAGAGACAGTTCACATGCAGGTATACCCCACAACAAAATGGTATTGCAGAAAGAAAAAACAGGCATATTGCATAAGTTGCAGAGGCGTTAATGGTGGCTGAAAAAAATATGCCCAAATATTTTTGATCTGAGGCTATCCATACTGCTGTCTTCATTATGAATAGAACACCCACAACTGTAGTTCATGGGATGACTCCTGAAGAATGCTTTACTGGCAAGAAACCTGATGTATCGCACTTGAAGGTATTTGACTATGTTGCATATGTTCATGTGCCAGATGAGCTAGGATACTCTTTAGAGCAGAAAGGGTATCGTTGTTATAACCCTGTCACATGTAAGTTCAGAGTGAGCAGGGATGTCATCTTTGATGAAATGAGCAGTTGGTATGCATCTAGTGGTGATGCATTGGATGATGATCATGATCATGACACCATGTGTAGAATGAAAAGCAAGAATCATGGACTCTTAGTGGATCAGAGACATCATCTTGTAGTCCTTGGTCCAGGAGACTAAGGAGTAGCTCTACATCTTCAGGTGCATCTAGTAGCACTACAGGTAAAGACAAAGGAAAGAGTAAAGTGTCAGATGGCATTGATGCAGTTCTTGATGGAGGCTCCAGTGGCCCAGAGAACTTGGATGATGAGCTTGGTATTCCTTCTGTCAAGACACCAGGTGTACAGAGAGCTCATAGTAATGTAAAGGCTCCATTGAGTGATCCGGTGGTATGAAGATCTAGCAGGGTCAAATACCCTGTTAAAAGATTTGGTTTTGAAGGTTATGCAGCTCACCATTATGCTTATATAGTGAAACTAGTTGAGGATGTTGAGCCCACTTGCTTTGAGGATGCTATTGGTCATACTCATTGGGATGCAGCAATGGATGAGGAGATGGTTGCATTAGAGGCCAATAAGACTTGGGATCTAGTATCATTGAAAGCTATTGGATGTAAGTGGGTTTATAAGATTAAGCACAATGCAGATGGTTCTATTAGTAGATACAAAGCTAGGCTGGTTGCAAAAGGCTATGCCCAAACATATGGCATAGATTATGAAGAAACCTTCAATCCAATTGCTAGGATGGCAACTGTCAGATGTGTGATTGCTTTGGCAGCAGCCAAAGGTTGGAGGTTGCAGCAAATGAATGTGAAGAATGCCTTCTTGCATGGTGATTTGCAGGAAGAAGTGTATATGGATCAGCCAGCAGGTTATGAAGATTTAGAGCATCCCACGTATGTGTGCAGGTTGAAGAAGGCGCTCTATGGGCTCAAGCAAGCACCTAGAGCATGGTTTGACAAGATCAGAGAGTATCTTGTCAATATTGGCTTTTATGTTTCTGATGCTAATCACTCACTTTATGTGAAAAAGGGAGATGCAGATTTGGTCATCATAGTCATCTATGTGGATGACTTGATTATTACAGGTGATAGTGATAGTGGGATTGCTGAAGTCAAAGGTTTTTTTAAGAAGAAGTTTGAGATGAAGGATTTAGGTGAGATAAGGTACTTCCTTGGCATTGAGGTGATCAGATGTGATGATGGTATATGGCTGTCCCAAAGATAGTATGGCTTGGATATGTTGTCCATGTATGGTATGACAGCATGCAAACCACTTTCAGTCCTGTTGGAGCAGAATGTAAAGTTGAGTGTTGATGTTGGGGATGAGATAAAAGACCCTACTATGTTCAAGAGGATAGTGGGGAGTTTGATCTACATGACCATTACAAGGCCATACTTGAGCTACGTTGTTGGTCTTGTGAGTCAATTTATGCAAGTACCTAGAAAGCCACATTTGGATGCAGTCAGACGCATATTGAGATATATGAAGTCCACATTACATTATGGACTTTTCTATGAGGCAGGTACAGATGTACAGGTGTTTGGATACATAGATGCAGATTGGGCTGGTAGTATATTTGATAGAAGATCTACCAGCGGATACATGTTCTCTCTTGGTAGTGCAGCAGTTACTTAGAGCAGCAAAAAGCAATCTACAGTTGCTTTGTTGAGTACAAAGACTGAGTATAGAGGTGTTGATGTTGCAGCATGTGAGGTAGTATGGATGCAAAAGTTATTGGCTGATTTAGATGTGCAGGTGGAAGGTCTAGTTGTCATTTATCGTGACAACATGAGTCGTATATAGTTGGCTAGGAACTCTGTGTTCCATGCCGGGACAAAACATATTGAGGCACACTACCACTTTGTGAGAGAGAAGGTACTAGCAGGTGAGATTGACTTGGTGTATGTCAGTACATAGGATCAGATAGCTGACACCTTCACGAAGGCATTGGGTACAGAGAAGCTTCAAAAGTTTTGAAGCTTACTTGGAATTGTGCAGTTGAGCTTGAGGGGGAGTGTTGAGATAACAAGCTCAACACATGTGGACATTAATGATGGACCGCCTGGTTAGATGGGTCCACACGTCTACACTTAGCACGTCGGTGGTCATTATGACTATCATATGGCCACTGACTCATTACTTATTATATTCGCGTTGTTACACCTATTTACAGCTGGCATAATTATAGCGCCACTCGACTAGTGTAGTCGGTTATGCATTGTTTGACTTAGTAGGCCACTTTCCTTTATGTTGTATCTTATCTATACTTTGTGTACATTGTAAAGTGTGTGGAAGAAGAAGAAGAAACCAGCAAGAAAACGTTATGGCCTCCATCTCTCTTCTTGTCTCTTGAGTGAGCTTCTCCTTGTGCATTCTGTGTGTGTTTGACGCTGCAGCTCAAGCAAGTTCCCCCACCACGCAATTCTTGACAGTTGGCAAGGCTACATGCCTTGACATAGTCCTGCCCCCTTTTTTTTTCTATATGTAACCATTGCCGTTTGCACTGGAAAATAAATGTGTACAACCATCACTATTTGTATCATAAAATAAACCTACAACCATCATTATTTGCATTACTATCAACACCCCTATATAGCATCCCTATCAGTGATGCTAGCAATGGTTCTGTAGAGATGCATAAAGTGATGTTTTTATGACAACAAGGGTAGGTTTTTGCATGAATAATTTCATCACTTTGAATGTTGATACATGTTGTATTATTATTCAATATCTTCAAAACTCTAGCAAATTTCAAGTACTTCTTTAATAATATTTACCATTCTATGATTGTCCATCGTAAGGTGAAAAGCAAGGTGATAGTCTAAATAATAACTATCAAAAGATAGTTTAAAACACATTATAAGAAGAGAAATCACAATTGTTAATTAAATATTATATTTAAAGTCATCTCAAATACATCTCTTATCAAGCTAGAATATTACCAAACTTATCGTATTTGATCTTGCTAATTTATATCACTACAAGGAAACGAAGTATAGCAACGGCCATTTCTAATGTGACTAGGCAGTATTGCCATAGCGATGGCTATTTTTAACGCAAGTAGGTAGTGTCGCTATATGCATCACTATTGTTGAGATGTTTGCAATCACACCTACTTCAGTCTCTTTGTAAGGAGCACTGAGGGCTCAGGACTAGAATCCCATATGCATAGTAGGAGAAGTGCTACCGTCCATTTTCCTATAAAGCATTGTACTTGCTCTCTTTTCTAAGCAATGATAGTACTCTTTTCTTTCCAGTAAAGTTTCTGTGTCATTTTCCACACACAAGATTGTGTTTATGAGTCCAAGTCTCAATCTTGGAACCTAATTCACTTGTGTGGAAATTTGTCTTCATGAGTTCATTCTTCCTTTTTCAACCTCCATAGCTTTTGTCATAGCCATGTCCTAAATCCATGTTTTCACATGGTATCAGAGCCCAGTTGGGCATGGCATAGCTTCTTCTCTATTCTCTTAGTTCCTCTCTAGCTCAGTCCAAGCTCAGGGTGAGTATCTAACTTCATCTCCATCTCTATCTCTACTTGACCTTCCATGGCAGCCATAGCCTATAGAACCTACCTTGCTTGGAGCCTCTTGTTCTCACTCTAGAGGCCATAATACATCACACTTTATTCTTTGAATGTGTTCTTTTGCTCAAGATGCAGCATATTGTTACATCACATCTTGACACTGGTGCTGTTTTGGTCCGTCATTGGCAACATTCTCCATTGCAAGCACAGATCTGCACCCTGTCTGGTTGTATAGTTGGCGGCGGAGCTATAGGGCAAAATCTCGCGACTGAGCATAGGGAAATTTTAGCCCATGGCTTAAGCTCCTTGTCCACTAAGTTTTTTGGAAAATTCCTTCTCCTACAACTCACTGCAAACGAAAATGCAAACGGATCTAAAACCCTAGAAGAAGTCTGCCATAGCCACTATATAATAAGCTCATTTTCCACTTCTTCTTTCACTCCCACTAGGAAAAACTAACATCTTGGTTTTTTTGATCTACTTCAAAACAGAGTTCTCAACAAACTTTGGGCCATCAAATCATTGAGGAGGGGAAGTGCTTAAAGATCCTTTGAAGTATTGAAGAAATCAAACCTCTTATATCTAATCCTTCTCATTCTTCTTACCCTACTCAACGTTCTACCACTTTGAGTTTCCAGTAAGCAGTTCAGAAAGTAAATCAAGGAGGGGAATAGAAGACCTATTGAGCATTTACCAAGCATTTGGCTCCACAAGTATCTCTTGATATAAATCACTTAGTGCTTTTTTGCACTTGTGCTTGTTAGCACACTCAGGATTATCTCTTGTACTACTCAAAATTTGAGAATTTTGGTGCTGATTTGTTGCTGCTCTAGCCATCTAACATAGGCAAAGACTCTCCAATGGCTCGCTTCAAAGGAGTCAGGTTTCACACCTAGCATACCCGCATCAAACTTATCCTGATGAAGAAGGCCCTCTAGGCCATTGCCACTAGAAAAGAAAAGAAGCCTCGTGATGTGGACTTTGCAGTCACTTGGCAAAAGAATGATGATAAGGCTCAAGCCATTATCAAACTGGAGCTAGATGACAGCTATATCCACCATGTGGATAACTGTGATACTTCAGAGTATGCATGGAAGAGACTTGACACCTTATTTGGTGCACGGTCTAAGTCATCAAAGTATGGTCTCTTGATTGAATTTTTCAAGCTTGAAATGAAATCCATCACATCACTTGCCACACATCTAAATTACATGGAAGGACTTCTAATCCAACTTGCATGAATTAACATTAAAATGGAAGAAGATATTTGCATTGATGTTCTACTTAAAAATTTGCCTCTTGAATATAATAATGTATCAAAAACTCTAATCAATATGCCAAACCCTGAGCTTGTTGATATCCAGGCATCACTATTAGAGGAGGAAAAGAAGCTAAAAACTAAGGAAGAACCAAGCACCTCTAGAGATGAACAAGCATTATATGTTGGCAAAATAGGTACAAAGGCAAGAAGGATCAGTTTTTCTAACTTTTGCAAAAGGATCGAACACACCAAGAAGTTTTGCCACACCGGAAAGAGGTCCCAAAAGGCCTACCTAGTTGCTGTTGAAAAAGAAGAAGAATATGGAGCAAAAGAATAAGAAGAAGAAGAAGACCAGGAGAAGGAAAAACCTCATCAATCCTTCTATTCGGATAGACTCTTTTAGCTTTGTATTTCCTAGCCTTGATGCTTCGGACATAAACTTGTAAAATCCTCATGTAACCTTGTACTACAGCCTCTGTACACTTTGTGAGGCCCATGTTACAACCTCTGGATGTCCATCATGTTTTTGGTACCCACACTTAGCCTTTCTTGCGACAGCCTTTGGTGTTTTTCCATGTTTATGGTGTGCCCACACTTTGCAGGTGTTGCTTTCACTAAAGCCTCTATATGCTATGTACTTCTAGTTGTGATTCAGGAGGGGTGTTGAGATGTTTGCAATCACATCTACTTCAGTCTCTTTGTAAGGAGCAGTGAGGCTTGGGACTAGAATCCCATATGCACAGTAAGAGAAGTGCTACCATCCAGTTTCCTATCAATCATTGTACTTGCACTCTTTTTCAAATGCAATGATAGTACTCTTTTCTTTCCAGTTAAGTGTCATGTCACTATCAATACACAAGATTGTGTTTATGAGTCCAAGTCTCAATCTTGGAACCTAATTCACTTGTGTGACAATTTTCTTGTCAGTGTCAATGTCTTCATGAGTTCATTCTTCCTCTTTCAACCTCCATAGCTTCTATCATAGCCATGTCCTAGATCCATGTTTTCACAACTATATGTGTCGCTATTTGCATCCCTATTTCTGTTAAGCAATGCATATAGTGATAGAATTTTGGGGGGAAAAAGGGACCAAAACTTGAGCGTGGCATTTTACGAGTTTGTAACGAGCAAGAGTGAGAGAGAAAGAGAGAGAGAGGGAGAGAGATCAAAGCAAGGGAGAGAGAGAGAGAGAGAGACCACCACCATCCACCACGAAGAGGGAGGAGACAAGTGTAAAGGAGAAGGAAGGAACCTGCGAAGGTGAATAAGAAGAAGGAGGGAAGGACAAAGAGATTCTACTTCAAGCTTTGAGATAACAGCATTCTCTCTTCTCTCTTTGTTTTTGTCTTTTCTTCACTTCTTGCTTTCTTTTTGTTGATGAAGAGATGCATAGAGATAACAAGGGAGAGAGCTCAAAGCAAGGGAAGTTGAGAGAGAGAGAGAGAGAGAGAGAGAGAGAGACAGAGAGAGAGGCCATCACTGCTGCTATTGCCACCACATCCACGAAGAGAGAGGAGACAACTACAAAGGAGGAGGAAACCCTTGAAGGAGGAGAAGAAGAGGGAGAGAGCGTGAAAGGATCCTTCTTCAAGCTTTGAGAAGATAGAGAAAAAATATAGGAAGAGAGAGAGGGAGAGTGTGTGTGAGAGAGAGATAAAGAGAGAGAGAGAGAGGGGGGGAGGGAGAGAGAGAGAGGGAGGGAGGGAGAGAGAGGGGGGAGCAAGAGGGATGGAGAGGGAGGGAGGAAGAGAGAGAAATACATGGAGAGAAAAATAGAGATAGGAAAAGAAAAAAGATAACTAGAGGAGGGAGGGAGAGGGAGAGAGAAAAATAAGGGAAGAAGGGAAAATAGAGAGAGGGAGGGAGAGAGAGAGAGAGAGAGGAATGGGGAGGGAGAGAGGGAGGAAAAAAGAAAAATAAAGATAGGGAGAGAGAGAGAGAGAGAGAGAGAGGGAGGGAGGGGGAGGGAGGGATATATATATATATATATATATAAAGAAATAGAGAGTGAGAGATAGATAGATAGAGAGAGAGAGAGAAGTGCAAAGGAGAAGGAGGCAACCCATGAAGGAGCAGAAGAAGGAGAGAAGTGTGAAAGGATTCTTCTTCAAGCTTTGAGGTAAATGCATTCTCTCTTGTCTCTTTTTTTCCTCTTTTCTTTGCTTCTCTCTTTCTTTTTATTTATGAAGAGATGCATAGAGAGTGGAAGGGAGAAATTGAGGGAGGGAGGGAGAGATAAAAGAAAAAGAGGAAAAACGAAGACAAAGAGAGAGAGAGAGAGAGAGAGAGAGAGAGAGAGAGAGAGAGAGAGAGAGAGAGAGAGTCTAGAAATAGAGAGAGAGAGAGAGTCTAGAAATAGAGAGAGAGGAAGAGAAATAAAGAGAGAGGTAGAAATAAATAGATTACAAGGAGAGACGGAGGGAGAGATTAAAGAAAAGAAGAAATGCATTTCATTTATGTTTTCATAAAATAGAATGCTCTTGCCATGTATATACCCTCCAATGAAAAAGGTAGATGACGAGGGACCCTCCCTCACTATTGAAGATCCCGAAGGGATGCGGCCAACTAACTTTGCTCTCCTTCAAGTGATTTGGAGCCCATCCCACCACCTTATTCCTCACATAAATACCACGAGTGGATAAATTGAAGACTTGAAGATTTTAGACAAAGAGCATTCAAACAAGGCTGACCAAGTTTTAGGGGGATTGCATATTGTTCCTAGGTTCTTTTGGCCTTTATTAGCATGATACATGCTATTATAGAGAGACAAGATACTAGGGGTCATTTTAGTGGCATTATTCACTTTTTGTTAAAAATGCTAGAGGGTACTTCAAAGTTTATATAGGGCTTATACGCATGATTGTAGGTGGTACTCATTGCCTACAGGTCATATCCAGGTTGTTATAGGGTTTAGAGACCTTATTCTAGAACTTGATAGTACTTGAGAGGACAAAAGAATGAGTCTACAAGGTGTTGGACTATTCTATACAATAAAAAATTAATATTTCCAAATTTTGATTCAATTCTAAAGTAAAGTGTGATAGCTCATCTCAAAGAGTTGTTTGTTAGCTTCATTTTGAACCAAAAATTCCTCATTCCAATATTGAGGTGAAAAGTCATAGCCATTTTTGTGATAGGAGGTATACTTGGAATGGACATTGATAGTGAGTAGAAATGGCTAGAAATAAGGAAATAACAAAACCAGTGAGGATATTCACCAAAAAATCAAAGGTCTAAAACCGTTACTTGAGCAACATCATGATCAAGAGGAATCACATGAATATAGTGCATATAGCATACTAAATGCCACACTTTGTCAACATGAGACTAAGCATTACATCTTCTATAATGATCTTATTCCAAAGTTAGATCAAGTGGTTCAATAGATAGTTCACTCAAATGCCCAAATCAAGGAAATCAAATATCATAAGGTCATGCTTGTGGTAGCACAAATGCCTAGATCAAGTCAAGTCTCTCATTAGCCACATTCATTATGCGCACTAATATTCCATCTTCAAATCACATGCTAAGAGTAACTCCATGGCACGCCATCATCTAGAAAACACATCAGCTAGGACTTGAGATGACTTATCACTCCATCATGAAGTACAACAATCATTCCAAGCTTCACAACATGACCAACAATCCATATATGTAACTTGGCTTACTACAAAAGATGACCCCCTAATCTTCATAGAGACATGGAATGCAAAGCTTTATTGTTGTATGTAGTCTCTTCCATATATGTATTTGCCATCTTTAGCCTACCTAAGGAGAGTTTTTTTTTCCCTTATTTAGTATAGATAGAGTTTGCAAGAAAATGGGGGGTAGCTAAGATAACCAAGTCATGTAGCACAAATCAGATTGGCTATCTTGGAAGTTCTACTGATGTTGCTTATGGAGTGAGGCATAATTTGGACTCTTAAAAATGCCCAAACACTCCCCCAAAAAGATTTGAGCAAGTTTGGAATAGGCTTGAGTGAGCAGAAGATCAACTGGACTTATGCATACCCTCACAATTTGACTACAATGAAAGCTTGAAGCAAAGCTCTTCTTCTCGGGCCTAAGCAAGTGATGAAAAAGCTCCTTCAGTAATACTTTTTTGAATTGATTATATCGATCTTTTGGAATCAATGGATTCCTTGTTTTTAGAGAATCGTGATGCACAATTTTTGGATGTTAGACGTATGTTATATAGGTAAATGAATTATACAAGAATGTATATAGCTAGAAGGGTGGCAAGACTGCATCCCCTACCACCTTTTTTTTTCCCTCTATAACCATTCAAGCTATTTGAATCAAAAATTTGCTCTATATCCATCCCTATTGGTGTTGCTATTTGTGTTGCTAATTTTAGTTTGTGACACAAATATCAATGCTAATAGTAATGATAGTAGCAATGGATCTATCAGGGTGCTAATAGTTATGTAAATAGCAATGATGTGAGGGTAATTTTTTTCATGAATAATTTTGTTGCTTTAAACATCAGTATTAGGTCTATATGTTATAGTGTATATTATACATATACGCTTATGCATGGCACCAATCAATGCTCACAAGAACCCATACACAAATATGCCCTCGAGTAACATCTATGTATTTTCTCCATTGAAGAGAGGCTTGCTCAAACGTTAGGGAAGTGTATGACTAGAGAGAGTGTGTGTGAGTGAGTGAGTGAGTGAGTGAGTGAAAGAGTGATATGAAAATTGAGTAAAAGTGTATGTGAAGTTTCTACTAACTAATCATAAGCATTTTAAATATTATAATAGGCATATCTTTGCTTAACACTTAGAAAATTTTAAGTATTATATCAAAGTACAACTATAAGTTATCTATTCTATGAAGGTGTGTGTTGCACTTTAAACATTTTTGCACTATCAAATCAGATAAATTTACATACTTAAGCATTTGGCATTGTCAATAATGGGTAGAGATCATTAAGCATCCTACCATTTATAGTATTAGAAAGCTCACATATTTGCACATTATAGCTTATCCATGTCCTGCATAAATTTTGCCTATTACATCAAACCAAAGGAAAAGAAGAGCAAAGAGTTTTATTGGAATAGTGGGGCTTGGAAAACTAGTTTTTGTTAACCTGAATGATAGTAAGTTTAGGTATAAAAAATAACTTTGAAACAATTCTAAATGTATATATCATCACAATTTGTAAAATTTTCAACTCCCAACTACTTATTTTTCCCACTTGAATATGTATGATGTTATACTAAATGTTAAAATTACAGTTACTCAAGTGTTTTTTGCTTATTGATTAAAAATTTTGAGATAATCTCAACCATGTTCACATTTAAATGAGAATCCCATTAAAAGTTGTTAAGTCATAAATCACTAAACAAGTCATATCACTAAATATTGTTTCTTCTATCAATTCAAATCAATATCCCAAATCTTACATTTATGAAATGACTATGCAATAGAGAAGAGATAGAAAATGATGGATTGCTCTATTTTTGGGTGATAGAAAAAATTTGAAATTTCATCAAAAAAGGAAGAGGATTTTATGCACTATTCATTCTCTATTTTTCAAATCCCCCACTTTTTTTTTAAATCCAAGATTGGAGAGAGAAGATTCACCCTCCATGAATGTCAATATCCGGCCTTCCTATTGTGTAACATAATAGGTCCATTTATTAAATTATAATATTTTTAAGAGCCCATTTATTAGCCCAAATTATCCTAATATTAACAAGAGACAAAGGACAAAAGGGAAGGTGGAGCACCACTCAAACTACTCAAAGATCCAATACTACATTGGTAAGGTGGGGTTGCCCTTTCCTACATGTTATGAAGTGAACTAGGAGAGAGAAAGAGTGTTGAAGGAGAGAGAAAAAAGAAAGAAGCGTGAGAAATACTAGCAGTAGAGAGAGAAACACAAAAAAGGAAAGAAGATGTCAGCCACCATGAAAGCTAGAGAAGAGATAGAAACAAGAAAATGATCATCCTTACACCCTTTTATACTTACCTCTACTTCCCATCCTTTACATTCCATCCCCATTCAAAAGAAGTTGGTGTCCTAAAAACAATTTGGGACTTATTACAAGGAGTGAATGTAAGGAGGTTTAGAGTAGTACTATGTTACGATGGAAAATCAAATGCAAACTTCCAAGTAAGATGATAGAGCTAAGAGCTTAGCCACTATAGCTTCATGAAAGGCACCTACAGATAATGGACAACATGTTGCCTACTATAGGATCAAGAAGCAGTAAATCTGATATAATTTGCCATAAAAACTCCAATCAAGGCGTGCTACACATCAAAAGGGAGCTCTTTGCATGTGCTTTTAGTCCATGTAGGTTAGGGTTTTCTATCAAAAGCTAATTTACAAGAAATAAGAATGTAGACACCCTTGTAACAAGAGTTAACGATGTTTAGTTTTCTTTTGAAGTCATATTCTTTGAGGGCCATGATTTCAGGCTTAGAAGAAAATCATCAATTGGTGAAGATTTCAAGATAAACATTGGATTAGGATTAAGTTTTACCATTTTTATGCTTATAGTTCATATAATCATGGCAATAACTTCAAGACCTTCATGCACCTCATAATATGCTTATACACATTACCTTAGGGAATTCACTATATGTATACCCTCTATATCACGTGTGTTCAAGGCTTATTTATAAATATCCTTATCTGTGAATTTTTCCTTAATAAAACATAACCCTTTTCTATTCAATTTGTAAGTAAACCCACGTGATACATATATTTATGACTAAACACCCCAAGCAGATTACTAAGTTAAATAGACTAGTTCCACACATTGTTCTAAATCTTAATCATGGTTTGGATATAGTTGACAATATTGGCTATTACAATTATGAACCATAGATACGTATATATATTTGTGTAACATCTTTTTATTGTTAATCTCAATGCAAAAATATACATATTTAATTTTAACATTTTTTAAATATGTAAGAAGCTAATCTATTAGGGGGGAAAAAAGAATGGTTGTGTTATCAAGCATGATTCAATGGTAGGATGTCTTGATTAAGAAGCCTTATATTATCCTTCATTTTCTTTTCTTTTAAATATCAAAAACAGTGTTGCATCAATATGTCAAAACAATTTGTACATTGAGAGATTCTAAACATCTTAGAGGTCCATGTGTTGTTTATGGATTTCATTTGAAATACCAATCATAGTTTATATAAAAAGTGATGCTCGCTTTACATAATAGCACTACAAGATACAGGCCTCATACCAACGTTCAAAGCAATGAAAATGTTCACCAAAAAATTTGCCCCCATCATCGCTAAACACGTCGATATTAGCGTCTTCAGAGAACCGCCGCTATTGGCGTTGCTATTTTAGTTGTTATTTTCATTGACGTTATTTGCGTCATTATTTGCATTGACGCTATTTGCGTTGTTATTTACGTTGCATTTGCGATGCAAATAATGATCCTAGCAACGGTTTTGCGATGCAAATAATGATCCAAGTGGCAACGGTTTGCAATGCAAATTGCGACGCCAATAGCAACACGTGCAGTAAATTTGCGATGCTAATAGCAACAATGATTTTACAGATAAAAAAATTTATGGCAGGGCAGCACATGTAGTACTATGTGTTATATTTACATTCTACAAATTGATTACATGTAAAGTGTACAATGGTCATCAAAATGAAGGTAAAGTGTACTTGAATCCACAAGACTGATACATAAAATAAATACAAGATTGCTTAATGAAAGTGCTCATGGAATCATGGCAAGATACAAAGGATGATAATAACATAGTGCATTAAAAATGCCTACATAAATCACAAGACCAAAAAAGAAGAGGATGTGCACACCATGAATCCAAGCGCGAGCTATAGATCCTTGCCATCTGAAAGCTCATCCCGACGCAAAGGAGCATTGAACGGACTCTGCAAGAAAAAAAACAACTACACATCAGTCCACCCTACAGTAATACATTTTAATTAAAAGTAGTAACTACATGGAGGACAAGAAAGATGAGTGACTTACTGGGCCGCCGCGTGCATACAGTATATCGATCAATGCAATGAGACCGTGTCTCTCTGGATATTGAGTCTCTAGGCTGGTGGGATTGCGGTTTGTAATGGAGTGCTGCAAAGAAAACAAAATACAATTGTTAGAAACATGATTATCAAAACAAGCAATATTGCAAAAAATAAGTGAGAAGAATATAAGAAAAACTTACAAAGTCCTCCACATAAGTCATGTGGCCGCCACTCCCAAGATGATGGACCACTCCTACCTCCAGTCATGTCCTTGACTGCCTCTCACTGCTGTCTCCAACGTCCTAAAGAATCTGTAGCCTCCTCACTGAGTCGGTGCCAATCATCTTTGTCTAGCCACTCGGGCTTTGAGGCCCTACTCTTAAGTGCCTTGCGTATGTCTAATCATCTGTGTGACATGTACGCACGCATGCACTCCATCATCCAACCTATGGAAAACCTATCTGCCATGGTGGGTACCAAAAACTCCTCATGCAAGGATGCTACTATATAGTCCTTGCTCCCCTCGGGTATGTTCTTCCAATGATCCAAGACGTTGTGCTAAAAAACTTGTTAGCACAACTCTCTCATACAAGCCATTACTCTCCTGCCCTCATCATTCATGATGATGGCTCATGTCCTATCATCTACAAGGTATCCATACCCCCCTAGGGTATGTCTAAGATGTGTCGTCTCCCACCTCTGACCGCGCTTTTGGGCATATCCAGAGACCCCTATACATCTAGTGTACCCATAGGGGTGGTATCTCTTGCAGTAGCACCCATAAGGGTTTCACCTGCCAACAGTTGAGAAAAAGCTGAAGACACTAGATTAAACGTCCCCATAGGTGTGACAAATCCTACATGTGACGTAACTCCACTAGAATGGCAAGACGAAGACATTGTGTCGGTACCTCCACAACAACCACCTGAGCCACTCTCTCTCAAACCTGTACGAGGGCAAGGAGTAGCACCTGTATCTCAAGCCGATTGCGAGCTCACCACATCCACATCTCCGTAGCATCCCCGATAACCACTCCCTCTGTCCTGGAGCATTAACCTCATCTACTAGAAACCGAAGCATCAGAGCATGCCAAAGTAGATCTAACGGAATGGCATGATGGTGTCTGAGACAACTCCTGGTCCACCATATATCTGAATCGAGCCATCTGATCTGGAGACATACGTGTGAAGATCTCTTACAGCTCCTCATTGCTCATCCCTGGACTCATCGTGCTCTCCAAATATCGCCAAAGGTCACCTGCACAGACAAAATTTGATGTTAGCATAATCAATATAAGGATTCAAGCAAAGCATAGTAATACAAATCTTTAAAAAATGATATTACTTAAAATGCATATTCTAGTGTACCCTTATAAGTGATTCATCAACGAATTGAGTAGGTGGATGCTACAAGTATGGCGTAGCCTATGGTCCCATGTCAATATCCAACACAACTCCGCATAGATTGGAAGGTCGATAGAAAGATCACCACAAAGGAATGCGTCCACCTCATTCTCAAAGAATTCTTGGCCTCTTGTCTTTCCATCATCATTACCCAATTCTGCCTCCTCTACATGCTCCAAGCTTTGGGCGACCTCCACCCCTTGCAAGATCAACCCCTCTATCTATATACTATCCTCATCTATGCTGAGAACATTACTTTCATCATATATTCTAGCACTTTGAAGAGCTGAAGGCACAAGATACCACCATAGAGATTGTCAAGGGTTTGGATAGAAAATTACCTGTTCAAAATCACATACAAGAGAGATTTAACATTTATGACATATACAATGTCATAATAAAATTTTAAAAACAGTTCATGCACCTGTTCACAATGGTTCGACAAAAAAAATCTGTCACACGAATCCATCCATCTTTTTTTGGAATCTATTTTGAGAAACCCAGATGGACCTCATTGGAACCGTTGCCTTGGCTCCTTCTAGCACCACTTTGAACCATTGGACATCGAATATGATCATCGAGAAGCTACTGTAATCCACCGTGATAATACTTTGCAAGTTTCCAAAATACTCCATCTCGTCTATAATGGTGTTTGGATCCGTGGCTCGCCGTCGACTCTCTTGTTTGAACTTTGCCATGACACCACAATACGTTGTGGAGTGCATTTTTTCAATACGCTCCACGCAAAAATATCATACGTGCGACCACACTACACTATATATTTTGCACTCTACATTGAAACGGTCAATTAGTTGTCACATAGAAAATCTAGATACAATAGCTTATAAAACATGTGGTCACCTTTGGACTACATCCCCTCGAGAATTCCCACTCCTCGGTAGAGACCTCCATCCCTTCGTGAGAGGCTGCGATTAAAGCTCCATGTAACCATCACATGGACATAAACTATGGCATCTCTTTCATGCCTTCAGGATATCGAATCAATCAATGGCACATACTACATCAAAATTCGAATCGTGCTTTGCTTCTTCCCGATCTTTCCTAGCTTGCTCATACCTAGAGAGCCATGTCTCCATAGAGGCATGGTGCAATATACAAAAACGATTCACTTTCTCCTCCATTGCAGCATCCATCATTTTTTCTACCCCATTTCCAACCACCACACCTTCAATCAGTCTGAATCCATCGTTGGTAGCTACTATGAAATATGTACTAACGCCTAAGACACCAACCAAACCTTCAACCATGCTACCTTTTGGCTGAGCTCATTGTTGCACAAAGCCTTTCAGGGTTTTCATGAATCGCTCCAAGAAGAACATCCATCATTTATGGACAGGTCCAGCAATCTCCACTTTGTCTACAAGATGCATCGGGAGGTGGGTTTGTATCCTGAGCATGTTGGTGGGCAGGTACTTCTCAAAGAGACAAACCATCTCCGCTACTCCCCACCTTGCAGATTCAATAGAGGATGTCTTGATCTCCTTCTATGAGATCCATCACACTAAATTTGACAACCTGTAAATCACCCCACGTATTTCTGGAGTAAGGCATCCTACAATCACAATCGATAGTACAAACTGCCACAAATGAAAAAGCATTACAAACAATGACTAAAATAGCAAAATACGCATGCCACTTACAATCCATTCGTAGTACAAACCTGACATATCTTATGTCAATCATGGGATTTTAACCCTAATAGTTGGTCATCTTTAGAAAATGCAGATCTTAGAGAATGCATCATACCCATCAAAGTGCAGATAAACTTGATAATTTACTTTACAATGTGCTCTTCTTTAGTGGACAAAACCCAACGAGCACAAGGTAGTTGCAAACAACCATCAGCACAACTCGACTGGCTGTGGCCAAAGTGTCTCCATCTTGCCTACCTCCTTCAAATCCATTCATACCCCTATAGTGTCTCTCTTTTCTTTGATGTGTAAAAGGTGAGAAAGATCAAAGCTTGCTTGGAAGAGCTATGGCAGGAGAGCAAGAGCAAGAAAGAGAGAGAGAGAGAGACCAAACGAAAACTCCAACAGTCACAATGTGTGACCCGGCCTTCCTTTATTCAAACTGTCACTGAAGGAATAAAGAACAAAGTGACGGTGACGGGCGCCTGCCACCTGCAGTATGCAGTGGCAAATACTGTTAGTGTAGTAATACACGAGCGGCTAGGTAGAGACACCTTTATCCCGAACGACCTCCCACTTAAAGGTGAATCTACCCCAGTGAGGAGTGAAAAGAAAAAGAAAAGACAGTATAGTGTGCACATGTACAACAGGATGAGGAAAAACGTCATCTCATCCAATGCCCATCAATCTCCTGAGGAAGGCAAAGCGCTCAGTAGTGAGGCTTTTCGGGAGTAGATCAGTAGGATTTTTGTCAATGGGGATATTGACAAGGTCGATAGACCTATCCTCCAGGACCCCACATATGAAGTGATACCTCACCTCAATGTGTTTTGTTTTTGCATGCAAGACGAGATTCTTGGCTACGGATTCTTGGCTACGGATTCTTGGCTAGCTAAATAGCACTCATAGAATGTTAGAAGTCAAGCTCTCTCATCTGTCCGTCTTTATGTATGACCGACATCTGTGACAGCTAGTGTGCAGCTGTCTACATGTGACTACATTGAATAAGTCGGTTTAGCTAGTCGGTGACCTAACTAGAGTTAGTCATAGAGTTAGTCAGTCTAGTTACACTTACACTAGGTTACTCTTTGTAGTGTGGGTATTACTCTAGTGTTGAATAATGAAAGAGAAGGAGAAGAACCTGATGGTTCTCTGTCACTGAGTTAGTCAGTCTAGTTACACTTACACTAGGTTGCTCTTTGTAGTGTGGGTATTACTCTAGTGTTGAATAATGAAAGAGAAGGAGAAGAACCTGATGGTTCTCTGTTAGCTCCATCCCTGTCTCTCTCTCCCCTCTTTCAACATGGTATCAGAGTAGGACTTGGTGGACTCCGTGAAGTTGGAGGAAGTGAAGAGGACCTGACTTAGGTTTTTCCCTGCATTAAACAAGCTGCCATTGTGGGCTGTAGGTGAGCATTTGTTCATTGCATACTCCAAGGTGAAGATCAGTGCTTGTGCCTTATTGAGAGCCTTCAGGAGGCCAAGAAGACCACATCAGAGTGTGTATCACTCACTACCATCATCATCATCTTCAGAAGAGCGCTGAAATCCAGGTTTGCAGGTAGCGTGTGTCAAGATTGTGGGAGAGAAGGAAGGAGTCTCACTTGTAGCTTTCTTGCTTGCACAATGGGGGAATACACACAAAGGTGGAGGCTGAAAACAGTTTTCCTCTTCTTAGTTGTGTAAGCCAAAAAGAACCCTCATACAAAGAAATAGAAGAACCCTATATATGGTTCTCAAACCAAACTCAACTAACTAAGGTGGCATACTAACTGAGCCACAAACTAGAGTAGATAAGGATAGCTGTCATCTAGCTATTATTCATGGGCGGTGTATCAACCGCATCTGCAACTGACAAGTCGGTGACATAAATGCACAACGGTCACCATGGCATATCACGAGTGGAGCTCGATATCTCAACACTCCCCCTCAAGCTCAATCCCAATTCCTGCACACCAAGCAGGTCTCTGAACTTGCGCAGCTTCTCCGCACCCAATGCCTTCGTGAATATGTCAGCTACCTGATCCTCTGTGCTGGCATAAACTAGATTAATAAGACCTAGTAAAACTCTCTCTCGCACATAGTGATAATTCACCTCAATGTGCTTTGTTCTAGCATCATAGACTGGGTTATTTGCCAAGTGTATACTACTCATGTTGTCACAATAAATGACAACTGGCCCATCTGTAGGCTGATGCATATCATAAAGTAGCTTATGCAACCAAGCTACCTCACATGCAGCCATTACTGCACCCCTGTACTCAGCCTCTGTGCTCGACAAGGCAACTGTAGGCTGTTTCTTGCTGCTCCAAGTGACTGCAGCACTCCCAAAAGAGAACACATATCCATTGGTAGATCGTCTATCAGAAATTCTACCAGCCCAATCAGCATCAGTGTATCCATGCAACTGTATCTAAGCCCCAGTCTCATAAAGTAGTCCATACTGCAATGTGGACTTCACATACCTGAGTATGCGTCTAGCCACATCCAAATGTGGTTTCCTTGGATCCTGCATAAACTGACTTACCAATCCAACAGCATAGCTCAAATCTGGCCTGGTAATAGTCATATAAATCAAACTTCCTACTATGCGTCTGTACATAGTGGGGTCTTCCAGAAGCTCACCTGCATCTGCGCTCAGCTTCACATTCTGCTCCAAAGGAACTGAAATAGGCTTACAGCCTGTCATCCCATATTTAGACAGCATATCCAATCCATACTGCCTCTGCAAGAGCCGAATCCCACTTGGTGATCTAATCACCTCAATGCCCAAGAAATAATGCAGCTCTCCCAAATCCTTCATCTCAAATTTCTGCTTCAATAGCATTTTCACATGAAGGATATCTTCATCACTGTCACCTGTCATAATCAAATCATCAACATAAATGACAAGTAGCATAATACCTTTCTCTGTTTTTCTCACATAAAGTGAGAAATCTGCCTTGGAAATCTGAAAGCCAATAGTGACAAGATATTGTCCTATCTTGTCAGACCATGCTCTAGGTGCTTGCTTCAAGCCATACAATGCTTTCTTCAACCTGCAAACAAACAATGAACAGCATGAACATAACCTGGTGGCTGCTCCATATATACATCTTCTTGCAAATCACCATGCAAGAAGGCATTCTTTATATCCATCTGATGTAAAGACCATTCCTTTGATGCAGCCATAGCAATGACTACTCTTACGATTGCCATCCTTGCAACCGGACTGAATGTTTCTTCATAATCAATGCCATATGTTTGTGCATACCCCTTGACTACTAATCTTGCCTTGTATCTGTTCACAGAACCATTTGCATTGTGCTTCACCTTATAAACCCACTTACAGCCAATTGCATTCTTACCTTTAGGCAAAGGTACCAATTCCCTTGTAGCATTTGCTTCCAAGGCATCCATTTCTTCATCCATGGCTTTCTCCCATTTTTCTTTTCCCATGGCTTGCTTAAAAGAAGTGGGTTATGGTTCCTATATCACTTTGACCATATAGGCATAGTGAATGGCTGTAAATCCATCATATTTCAGCCTATCCACTGGATACCTAGCTCTGGTAGACGTGCGCAAAGTAGGTTCACTCCCAGGTGCTCTCAAAGCATCCTTGGTCTTCCTTACTCCAGATATAACAATAGAATGAATACCCAACTCATCATCAATGCTCTGTTCTGAGCCACTGGATTCACCATCCACATAAGAGTGACCTGCATTCACATCAAACATGGGCTGATCTACCTTCTCTTTTCCTTTTCATGATATATGAATACCACTATCTACATTGCTTTGAGAAGATTCTCCTGATCTCAATCTGCCTATCCATGGCGAAGAATGTGAACCACTTCTAGAGGACGTTCTAGGTCCACTAATATTTTGTGACTGCTGCTGTGAATTCTGTGTAGCATTACCATTTTGTGCATCTACATCATCAATCACATTTACTGGTTTATACCAGCTACTCATCTCATCAAAAACAACATCTCTGCTCACTGTAAACTTACGAGTAGAAGGGTTATAGCATCTATACCCTTTAAAGGTAGAGAGTAACCAATAAAGATGCACTTGTCAGCTTTTGGATCCAACTTGGATCTCAACTCATCTGGCACATGAACATAGGCAATGCAACCAAAAATCTTCAAATGAGAAATATCTGGTTTCCTACCAGTATACCTCTCCTCTGGAGTAATGCTATGTATTGCTGCAGTGGGAGTCTTGTTCATTATGTAGACTGCTGTAGCAACTGCTTCAGCCTAGTAAAAATCTGGCAAGTCTTTTTCATTGAGCATGGCACGAGATACCTCTCCAATATGCTTGTTTTTCCTTTCTGCAATTCCATTTTGTTGTGGGGTATGACTGCATGAATATTGCTGCTTTATGCCATGCTCCTGTAGGAACCTTGCAAACTCATTTGAGAGGTACTCTCCCCCTCCATCTGACCTTAGGCATTTTATTTACAGGCCTGTTTCTTTTTCAACCATAGCTTTAAGAGTTTTGAAATGCCCAAAAACTTCACTTTTCTTTTTCATAAAATACACCCAAACTTTTCTGCTATAGTCATCAATAAAAGTGACAAAATAATGACAGCCTCCAAGAGATGCAGCTTTAGTAGTCCACACATCAGAGTGGATTAATTCCAATGGCTTCTTACTCTCTTGAACATGTCTAGGAAATGGTTTCCTTGCCTGTTTTCCAAACTGACAGGCTTCACATACCTTATGCATTTTTGCAACCTTGAATTTAGGCAATCCTGCAACAATATTTTGGGCCTGCATTGATTTAAGTCATTGTACATTAGCATGACCAATGCGTTTATGCCAGATATCAATATCTGCAACTATACCGGTCCCATATGCAAACATTGCTGCACTCAATTCAGGCATGTTTGCATCCAATGTAAACATTCTGCCCTTCTTCTTTCCTTTTGCTATCAAGCGACCTTTATTTTTCATATCCTCAACAAAGCATCCATGAGGATTAAATCTGACTTGCAAGCCTTGCTCAATCATTTGACCAACAGAAACCAGATTCTTGGTGATATTCGGGACATGAAATACATCTGAGAGGTATTTCTTTTTCCCATCCTACATAGACAAATGAATTTTTCCAATCTGCACAATAGGATGTGCAGTATCATCACCAGTCTCCACAAATCCTGGTTTTTCCATTTTTCTTGCATCCTCCATCCATTCTGCATGACCTGTCATGTGATTTGATGCACCTCAGTCAACATACCATACATCGTTGCTTTCTTCTACACTTGTCACAGAATTGTTCATGTGCTGCACCATAAACAAATGCTCATTTCTGTCATCACCCTGTCTACTAGAAGATGCATAATTTCCTTGTTGCAATTTTTCATTCATGATGTCATTCTGCTTTTTATAGCAGTCTTTAGCCATATGACCCATTTTACCACAGTAGTAGCATTCAACATTGCTGTTTGCATTTTGGCCTCTTTGCCATCCACTACGACCTCTTTGGCTCCCCCTGCCTCTAGAGTTACCACATCCTCCTCCATAGGACTGGTTTTCTTGAGTTTGCTGCATATTCTGATTTGTACCATGGCCTCCAGATCGGCCTCCTCTACCTCTGCCTCTACCTCTTCTAGCATTTGAGTAGAAGACAGCTTCTTTTGAAGTTCCTCCTGAAGAAGATGCACCACCATTTCTCTGCTTCTCAGAAATTAGAAGAGCAATCAACTCCTTAAAATCAGGAAATCTTTCACGGACGAAAATGGATGTTCGGAACTGTGCATAATCCTTTCCTAGACCATTCAAGGTCGCAAAAACTAAATCATCATCTTCCACTGGCGACCCAATGGAAGCAAGTGCATGTGCAATCTTCTTCACCTTCATGTGGTAGTCATTGATGCTCATATTTTCTCTTTACACATTATGCAACTCTTGCTTGAGCTACATTTTCCTGGCTTGCGTATTTGTGCTATACATTTTTGACAAAGTATCCCATGCCTCCTTTAGTGTACTTGCATCTTGAATATGCACAATCATAGAGTTTGAAATGCTGATAGACAGCTAGTACATAACTTTCCTGGCTTTCTCATGCCATGCTTTAAATGCCTGTATTTGCTGTTGATTGGGAACATCAGGAAGAACTGGTTCTTCTTCATTTCCTACAACAAATTCCCAATATCCTTTTCCCATAAGGAAATTCGTCATTCTAAACTTCCATGCTTGGAAGTTGTTCTTGTCAAGCTTTTCAATGACAATCTATGAAAGAGAATCAGATGCCATTACAGAACACTGCAAAAAATTCTGTCACTGCAAAGAACACAGCTTTAGCCTCACAAGGGCAAATCTGCAAAACTGACGAAAGTGGTATTTGACCACACAGTCACTTCCTAGTGACGATTTTGCATCAACAGGCAACAAGGATGATTCTGTAACTCCCAATATCTCTGTGCACAGGCATATAATGTAATTTCTACAGTAACTTTTCACCGACCTGTAGAACAATGGTCGCACAGCATAAAACTGGGCCTTTTCCTGAGTGCATGCAGAAAACTTCCCCTCCAAAACAGGCCCCGAAATGGCCTCAAATTAAAAAAATAGAGATAGCAAGGGCTAAAGCCCTTTCCTGCAACATATACTGCCCTCTTGCTACACCGCGAAGGGCGTCTCAATCTGAGACAATGCACTCCTGCACTTTCCGACTGTGCTATCTGTAGAGACTTGCTCCCAAACAGAAAAATGAAAGCAACACTGGTTCTCTTACCAGAACACCGCGATCTTGGCTTGCTTTCTTGAGCTCCTTACCACGAACAAGGCTCTGATACCATGTCAAGATTGTGGGAGAGAAGGAAGGAGTCTCACTTGTAGCTTTCTTGCTTGCACAATGGGGGAATACACACAAAGGTGGAGGCTAAAAACAGTTTTCCTCTTCTTAGTTGTGTAAGCCAAAAAGAACTCTCATACAAAAAAATAGAAGAACCCTATATATGGGTCTCAAACCAAACTCAACTAACTAAGGTGGCATACTAACTGAGCCACAAACTAGAGTAGATAAGGATAGATGTCATCTAGCTATTATTCATGGGCGGTGTACCAACCGCATCTGCAACAACTAACAAGTCGGTGACATAAATGCACAACGGTCACCCTAGTATATCACGAATGGAGCTCGATATCTCAATAGCGTGAACTACGCCTATTTGCTGTCATCATTTGTTGGGATGTACTTCATCAAATGCTAATGTCTTTGGTCATCAAATGCTTGGTTATATCATGTATGAAGTGCTTTGAGATTGCAAGAAGCAAATGCTTGACTTTGAGCTCTGACATGAGCTGAGATCAGAGTGGGCAGATCTGAAAAAAAAGGCCTACACTGTTGTATACATAGCATACATGGTATATGCAACACATTGAAGAGCTTTGGAAGCTCTCTGACAAACCCAGAAGCACTCTTGGAGCATAGGTATATGCTGGAGGTCATGTGTACCTGTTGTGATCCATTGCAAGCTGATTTTGGTAACTAAACTCAGATGTGGAGCATTTTAGACAAGCTGAAAACTGTCATTTAACATGGACAGCAAGCATTTGTTCTTTACTAAAGCATAGTGTGACATTTGGTGACATCTATGAGATGTATGTACTAACATATGTATGTCAAAATGTTCATGGGTTGAGAAAAGCATTAAGTGCTACTGAATGCTGAAATTTTTGGAGCTAAAGCAAATGCAATCTTGTTTTTTTGGCTGAATACAAATTACAGAAGTAATGTATGACTTTGCTCATTAGAGACATACATTCTATGGTCACTACATAGTCATGCATTGACCTTGTCATACTGGAGCAAATGTATGGTTTGGTTGAAGACACTTTGAAGCGGTTTGAAGCTGGTTATGCTATTTTTTGGTTGACTGCAACCTGTAAACAAAACTATTGACACTTGTACTTACTGATTATGCACTGGTTTGTGCTTCTATGCTCATGTCTGGAGTGACATATGTACTTGCAGTCATCTGAGAAGACTTGGGACATATATGACATGTGTGCATGTTGTTTTTGGCATTGAAAGTGCTGCTGTTAATCACAGTTTACAGGTTTAGACTGCATGTTTTTGGACGCTAGCAGTGGATTTGCAGGAGTTCAATTTGAAGCAAGTACATGGCATATGTATTGACAATTATTTCTACAAGTTGGACCACTTGATTGTGGACTATTTTGGGCTAATATTGGGCTGAAATTTACTTGTTTTTTACTGTAATTAATTGCAGAAAACTGTCATCAACTGTAGTGAACTGAACTTAGTCAGTCGGACTTATTGACTTGCAGGGAGTCACGCATTTGACATACAATCTGTTGCATCATGGCTAATGCACATGGGACTAATAATATCACGCAAATAGTTGGAGAAAAGCTAGACAACAAAAACTTTGCATTATGGAAATTCAGAATGAAAAATTTTCTGGTTGGTAGAGGATATTGGGACTTATGCACAGGAGATGAAGCAGCTCCTGAATTGCCTGAAGCAAATGCAACAAATGAACAGAAGAGAGCTCATAGGTTATGGACTGAAAAAGCATGTAAGGTACTGCATTGGTTTTCACTATGTATATCCGATGCTATGGCTATTCAAATCACTGGCTATGAGTCTCCAAAGGATGCTTGGGATATACTGATGAGAAATTATGGAACCATGACACATGCACGGAAGATCCTGTTGAAACAGCAGTTCAATAATATGTTTAGAAATGGCAAGAGCATCCAGGTGTATACCACGGAGTTCAAGACCATAGCTGATCAGTTAGCTACCATTGGTTCAAGGGTATCAGAAGATGATATGATTGATGTTGCATTGAATGGTTTAGGGAAAGAATACAAAGCATTTAACACTTCCATCTCACTTAGAGCAGATCCCCCTGATTGGGAAGAACTAGTTGCATTGTTGATGCATGAGGAGGTCAAACTTGGCCTAAATACAGGTTTCAGTGCCTCTCAGAGCAGAGATATTGTATTATACTCTAGCCAGCGTGGCAGAGGAGGCAAAGGCCGTGGTTCATATCGAGGTCATGGCGACACTCGTAATGCCTATGGGCAGCAGCAGCAGGGAAATTGGCATGGTGCCAATACACAGGGCCAGCAAGGATCTGGTGGTTTTAGAGGCAGGGGGAGATCACCTCGAGGAAGAGGAGGTGGATCTGGATCTTGGCAGTCTTCTAATCAGTCCAACAGGGACAAAGATTACCATTATTGTGGCAGGTATGGGCACATAGCGAAGGAATGTTACAAAAAGCAGAATGACATGAAGGCAAAAGGGAAACAACATGGGCATTATGCATCCTCTAGTGGTGGTCAGGATGATCAGGTTGATAGACTATTTGCCATGCAGCATGTGTCCAAGACTGTGTCAAGGCAGAACAGAGATGACAGGTGGTACTGGTCCGTCAAACCACATGACTCCGCATGGAGAGTGGTTTGATGAGATGGCTGCAGGTACACATGGTCATGTATGTACTAGGGATGACACCCAACATGACATAAAGCATAAAGGGATTGTTCCATTGATGATGCCTAATGGCAAGAAGAAAGGCATGCATGATGTCTTACATGTACCGACCATAACGAAGAATTTGTTGTCTGTGGGTCAAATGGCAAAACAGAATCTGCAAGTGAGGTTTAACAAGGATGGATGTTTCATTGAGGAGTATGGAAATGGCTACAAGCTAATTGCCGAGGGCAGAAGGGATGGCAGGATGTTTACTTTGGAAGCGACCATTCCTGAACTTAAAGCAGCTATGTTTGCTCATGATGAGAGTGCCATCAGAGATGTAGAGATTTGGCACAAGAGAATTGGACATGTAAATGTACAGAAGCTGAAATCCATGCAGCAGAAGGCAGTCATACTTGGATTACCGAAATTCAAGTATAATGACTTTGGGCATGTGTGTCCTGCATGTCAGTTTGGGAAGCAGGCACGATTTCCTTTCATGAGACATGTACAAAACAGCACTAGGCCTTTGCAGTTGGTGCACTCTGATGTCTGGGGACCGTCACATAATGCGTCTTTTGGAGGTGCACGATACTATGTCTCATTTATTGATGATTTCAGTAGGTACACTTGCCTGTACATTTTGAAGCATAAAGATGAGGTGTTTGAAGTCTTTAGAGACTTTAAAAAACATGCTGAAAATGAACTTGGCTGCTACATATCATGCTTGAGATCAGATGGAGGAGGTGAATATGTATCCAAAGAATTTGACAGATATCTTGCCAAGTATGGGATCAAAAGGCAGCTCACATGTAGCTATACACCGCAGCAGAATGGTGTTGCAGAACGGAAGAACAGAGTCTTAATGGAGTCAGCAAGAGCTATGCTAAATGAGAAGTGTTTGCCTAATGCCTATTGGGCTGAAGCAGTAATGATTGTAGTTTATGTGCTGAATCACACTCCTACAGCAGGAATACATGCAGTCACCCCTTATGAGAAACTGTATGGTCATAGACCTGACATCAGGCACTTGAAAGTCTTTGGATGTATTGCGTATGTGTATACACCGGATGAGAAGAGAAAGAAATTGGATCCTAAGGCAGTGAAGAGTGTATTTTTGGGATATCCATAGGATCGGAAAGCATACAAGTGTTATGTACCTTCTACGCATGAGACACTCATAAGCAGAGATGTAGTCTTTGATGAGTTAACATCGTGGTATGGGAATCCGGTTGTGGTGCCTACTGATGGAGCACCTAGTATGAATCATGCTGAAAATACTCCTGTAGAGAGTACTTCTATGAGTGGTCAGACAGCAGATGTATCTTCGGCAGTGAGTCCTTGGTCAGGACACTTACGGAACCGTAATTCTATGTCCACTGACACGGACATGTCAATGAGGGGGAGAAATAACAAGGGAAAAGGAAAAGAAAAGGTTTTTGAGGATGTGATAGGACCACTCACAGCAGGCTATGAGTCATCGAACAGTGACAGCTTAGACAGTGAACTGGGGATTCCGTCTGTTATGACGGCAGGTGCTAGGCAGAGCCGTTATGTGCCGCCTCATGAGAGGCAAGCTCAGAGTGAGCCATAGCTCAGGAGATCAGAGAGGATCAGGAGACCTGTTGACATGTTTACGTACATCGGTTATGCTGCAAAGTACTATGCTTACATGACAAAAGTGATGGAGATCAAAGAACCAGGTACTTATGCTGAAGCAGTAAAGGATGAAAATTGGTGCAATGCTATGGACGAAGAGATGAATGCCTTGGCTGAAAATCAGACTTGGGATCTGATGCCACTACTGCCTGATGGGAAAAAGACCATTGGCTGCAAATGGGTCTATAAAATCAAATGTAAGTCTGATGGCAGTGTGGAAAGATACAAAGCCAGGCTGGTTGCTGAAGGATATGCTCAATAGTATGGATTGGATTATGATGAAACATTCAGCCTGGTTGCAAAGATGGCAACCATACGTACAATAATTGCCTTGGCTGCTGCAAAAGGCTGGAAATTGCAGCAGATGGATGTCAAGAATGCATTCCTCAATGGTGATTTAGCAGAGGATGTATATATGGTTCAGCCGGAAGGGTATGAGCACCCTGATTTTCAGCATTATGTGTGCAGGCTGAAAAAGGCACTGTATGGGCTGAAGCAGGCTCCGAGAGCCTGGCATGCTAGGATCAGCAGCTACTTGTAGAGCCTTGGATTTGTTGTTGGCAGAGCTGATCATAGCCTGTTCACAAAGAAGACTGACAGTGGCTTGGTAGTGCTGGTCATATATGTTGATGACCTGATAATTACTGGAGATGATGACGTGGGAATTCAGCATGCAATGGAGATGCTGAAATCTGAATTTGACATGAAAGATCTAGGAGATCTGAAGTATTTCTTGGGTATTGAGATTGTACCAGTTGAAAATGGTTTATGTGGCTGATGCAGAAGCACTATGCCATGGAAATGCTTAAGAAGTATGGCATGGCTGAATGCAAACCACTAGATACACCTCTGGATCAGAATGTAAAGCTAGACATGAACACTGGGGCTGAAGTTGAAGATGTGACTATGTACAAGCAGATGGTTGGCAGTCTGATTTACTTAACCATCACTAGGCCTGACTTGAGCTATGCTGTAGGGCTGATAAGCCAGTTTATGCAGAAGCCGAGGAAGCCGCACTTGGATGTAGTTAGACGCATCATGAGGTATGTTAAGTCCACTGTAGACTATGGGTTGTTCTATGTCAGAGATAAGCCCTTGACACTGATTGGATACACAGATGCAGATTGGGCAGGATGCTCATTTGACAGACGGTCTACGAGTGGCTATGCTTTTGGCTTTGGTAGCGGCATGATCAGCTGGAGCAGCAAGAAGCAGCCTACGGTTGCTTTATCCAGTACTGAGGCTGAGTACAGGGGAGCTGCATTGGCAGCATGTGAGATTGCATGGCTGCTCAAGCTTATGGCTGACTTGGATATACAGATTGATGCTCCAGTGACACTATTATGCAACAATCTCAGTAGTGTACTCCTGGCCATGAATCCAGTTTACCATGCCAGGACAAAACACATAGAGATACACTACCACTTCATTCGAGAGATGGTTCTTGTAGGAAAGGTTGATCTCATGCATGTGAGGACTGATGAGCAAGTTACAAATATCTTTACCAAGTCTCTGGGTAAAGATAAGTTTTGTGGTTTTAGACAGCTACTTGGTGTGCAGATGATGTCTTGAGCTTGAGGGGGAGTGTTAGAAGTCAAGCTCTCCCGTCTGTCCATCTTTATATATGACCGACATCTGTGATAGCTAGTGTGCAGCTGTCTGCATGTGACTACATTGAATAAGTCAGTTTAACTAGTCGGTGACCTGACTAGAGTTAGTTAGTGAGTTAGTCAGTCTAGTTACACTTGCACTAGGTTACTCTTTGTAGTGTGGGTATTACTCTAGTGTTGAATAATGAAAGAGAAGGAGAAGAACCTGATGGTTCTCTATTAGCTCCATCCCTGTCTCTCTCTCCCCTCTTTCAACATAGAATCCGAATGCACCGTAGGTATAGCATCAATCCCAAGGTCATGAATCAAACGACCTAACCATATGGCCTCCTTGTAGGCCTAGGTGGCTGCAACATACTCGACCTCAATGGTAGAGAGAGCCATACACTTCTGAACCCTGGACATCCAAGAGACAGCATCTCCACCATAGGTGAATACATTGCCAGAAGTGGACTTTCTACTATTTGCATGTCCTGGCATAATCGAAGTCTATGTACCCCACAACTCATGTATCATGGCTGCTATGGCAAATACACATGTCTGTTGTGCCCTTCAGGTATCCCATGATACCCTTTGTGGCATCCCAATGCTTCTTGCCAAGTGTAGCCATATGGCATGCCACAACACCAACTGCAAAGGAAATATCGAGTTGAGTGGCTATCATGGCATACATCAAACTACCCATGGCTGATGCATAAGGGATCTTGGCTATCTTGGCCCTCTGCTCATCTATCTGCGGACAAATGTCTGTGGACAATTGGCCTGTGAGACCTTCACATGAGAAGGTAATGGATAGCTAATAGGCTTGACATCCTGCATGCAAAAACGCACAAGGACTTTATGAATGTACTCCCTCTGTGAGAGGTAAAGTGGTCCATGATGCCTGTCATGCTTAATGCGCATACCAAGAATGTGAGAGGCATGTCCCAAATCCTTCATCTCATAGCTCTTCTTCAGCTGAGATCTAAGAGCATCCAGCTCATCATGAGCGTCCATATCTCCTCTACAACTCGAAAATCCAAACCATTGGAAGGTGATCTATTTATGATATGCACAGCTGTACTAAATGCCTTAGCCCAAAATCTCTGTGGTAGGCATGTATGGCTAACCACACGCTCCTGGATGGTTCTATTCATCCACTTAGCCAAACCATTCTGGGGTGGGGTGGTCAACTGATGCTTAATACCCCTCTCATCACATAGCTGCACATGTGAAACATATTCTCCCCCATTTTCAATCCTAAGGTATTTCAACCTATGCCCAGTCTAGTTCTCAACCAATGCAAGGCATCTCTGAGACACAGCCAAGACATCTAACTTAAGCTTAATGAGATAAGCCCAGACTTTATGAGAAAAAACATCAATGAATGTCACAAAGTACTTTGCACTACCCATAGACTGACAGGGCATGGGCCCACAGACATCTAAATGTACCAATTCCAAGGGTTCACCCATGCGTGTCCTACCAAACTTCTTATGTGTATTCGTAGTATGTCTGCCATAAAGACAATGCTCACATGAATCAAAACATGAATAGTCAAGGGGCGATAAGTATTGCAAACCAGAAAGCATTTTCATTCCCTTAAAATGCATATGGCCCAAGCGGGCATGCCAAAGAGATACATGTGGGATGGAACCCACTGAAAAAACATGGTCAAAAGAGGACCCATCAACTACAAGAGGATAGAGGCTGCCAACCTTGGCTCCTCTAGCAAGCACAAGTCTGCCACGAGTGATCTTCTAGGTAGAATACCCAAAAGAGACATGAAACCTAGCATCATCAAGCTTCCCTGCAGACATAAGACTACGTGTAAGCATAGGTACATCACGTATATCCTGTAACATAAAAGTATTGCTAGTAGAGAATGACAGTCGTACATCCCCAATGCCAACAATAGCAAGTAACCTATCATCACCCAAGTGAACTAAACCAGAGACAATGTAGTAGGAATGGAACCACTCATGGCAAGGTGTAACATGAAATGAAGCACCAGAATCCAAAAGCCAGCACTGTGTATACATCGAGTGAACCTCAGTCAATGGCATAGCATCACAAGAACTAGCTGCAAGTATGTACTCCCCATTGAAGGCATTAGTCTGCGCATGACATTTATCTCCTCGATTTTCATACTAGATTTTGTAGGCATACTGCTACAATCAAAGGACTTTTCCTGTACTTTGTTTTTTCCCTTCTCTTTGCCTTCTCATTGCGCAACTTATGACACTGTGGGCATATATGACCCTTCTTTCCGCAATGATGACATGTCACAATTAGCATTTCTCCCACGAGACTTGCGCGCGACTTACCACACGACTGAGACCTAAACTTTTGTGAGTCTCTACCACATCCATACCCATGGTCATTCTTTCCATTACTATCTCTGCCTCTAACAGTCAAAGCATGCGACACAAGAGAGGCATCCAAGTTCTTACATTTGATCTCTTCCTGCAAAAGAGCGCTCTCTACATCAAGCAAGTTCAAAATAGTGGCAGAAGCACATAAGGCAGTGCGGAATACATCCCGTGACTCACTCCGAGTCCCAAGAAAAAACAATGAAGTAACCTTATCATTGAAGGTAATGCCCTGCGAAGTCAAGTTCTTGAGAATAGCATGGAATTGGCTCAAATGAGCAGACATCATCATATTCTCCTTCATGCGTAGGTCCATAAGTTGCTTCAGCCAATACATCTAACTTGATGGACTTTTCTTGTCATAGAGGTTCTTAATATTATCCCAAAGCTGCCAAGCACTTTGTGCTTCCTCAACCACATTGTAATGCACCTGTTCAGTGAGAGACAAGATGAGGGTGGACTTGCATAACTCATCAAGCTCATCCCATTCGTCATCAGTCATAGTTTTAGGCTGATCGCCATGCATCCTTGGTGGCTTGATTTGAGATTTCTATACCAATACTTACCAGACCTAGTTCTTCTAATAAGCATAATTCATACCATCAAGCTTAGTGATTTTGAAAATAGCATTGTCAATGGAAAAAGATGACATACTGCAATCCAAAATGGTGCAGACTATTCAAAACTTCTTGTTGTTTTTTGTTGTAAATAGCCAAAATACCACCAAATCCAAGGCAAAATGACAACGAATTGATAGCTAATGATGCTACCTACCAAGTACCATCAAAAGTACATAAAATCAAGATGATTCAACATGAAAATTCCACATCGGTCCATGCATAATTGCTTGCTGTAATAAATTACAACCAGGTATAATGAGAGCAAACTATAGGAAAAATGAATGCACCAAGTCAACCACTAACTATCAAAGCATAACCAGCATTAAGCAGGAATAAATCACCGTGTGACAGTCATACGAACATCGAGCAAACACCCAAGCATGTCAAATGAATCCATTAGTAACCCGACACACCCCCTGTGTAATAGGGCAGAGTGTACACAATACTGGCAAGACCTGACACAAATAGGTGTATGCTTAGGAAGTGCAAAGCCCAAATCAGCCCAAATACATCTGTGAGGACCACGGCATATCAAGTATGCAACATCCAGGTGAAGATCCTAGTCTCAAGTATCTGAATTCTCAAGTAGCATAAACCACCTGATCAATGTCTGTTAAGCATATCAAGACACTCCCACTGGCACAAAGGCCATAAATATCAAGCAAAGAAGCTCAACAAGGGCATATGATAGCACCAGTGCTAGAATATCCAACATCAAGCATCAATAAGACCTCATGGGCATATAGGCCGTGTAGCATCCGTACATCGCATTCATAGACATCAAGTACAACGAAACTGTAACTCTGGCAAGCCAAGAAATAGCCAAAATAAGCTTCGGACAATCAAATGTCATGCCAAAGCAAGGCTTAGTTGCATCCAACTCCAAACAATGTAAAAAGCAGGTAGTAGTGGCATAGGCCAAGCATGTCAAGACCGGTCAGACATAAGCAAAGTACATGCCATAAGTACATCAAAGATGAAGATCCAAATTCTATGTGAAGTGATCTCAAGCTCAACTAATGATTTGAGAGCAAATCCAAGCTCTATGTCAATCCCTGAGGGTCACTACATCAATGTATACATCCAAGACATAGCCCGAATGAAATAGGCATATCCAAACATAAGCAAAAGAGCTTCAGCCTTGAATATTCTAGTAGCAAATAAATGTCCAAAACTAAGTAAATAGTGGCTCAATCCAATCTCAAAATCATAGACAAACCATAGCCATACTTTACCATATGTATAGGCACCAACCATGCATAATCGGGCATCAAATGACTGTGTAGCATGAGCATAAAGTGTAATGACAATGGTGGGCTACCTATGGACTATGTAAAATAGTCAATGACTAACAAATTTCAGCCCCAATGGCATCTCACATCATAGGCATACATTCCCCTAGCATTCGGGATGCATTCAAGATCAACCGAGCAACCAATGTCAATGCCAAAGTGGTCCATACAGAAAATGCTAATGTAGCACTGATGTGGGCTGCCTGTAAACTATGTATAATAATCCCAAACCTGAAGTAAATCACATCAATTCTCAATTCCAGGCATACATTCCCCTAGCATTCCCCTAGCATTCGGGATGCATTCAAGATCAACCGAGCAACCAATGTCAATGCCAAAGTGGTCCATACAGAAAATGCTAATGTAGCACTGATGTGGGCTGCCTGTAAACTATGTATAATAATCCCAAACCTGAAGTAAATCACATCAATTCTCAATTCCAAGGCTCGGGGTCAAATGCCAAGCATAAGTGTATAGTGCCCAAATGACGCTGCCAATGTGACTGGAATGGTAGACCGGAGGAGATCAAGCAATTGATCATGTGCTGTAAATGCACCTAGAAAAATGGCACAAATATACCTAGGATTGATGCTCATGTTTTTGAGCTATGTAGAGTGGTAGGAAGCTCAAGTGGGTGCCAAAGAAGGCACACAACAAGCCTGAGGTGCCCCAGTAAATCCTATGTCAAGATATGGAGCACCAGAGCTTCAATGCTACTGCCCCCTTTCTCTTCTCAAGCCTATAGACCTGTAACCAACATGAAACCCTGAAGCAAATGAATGAATACCTTTGTTGAAATGCCCTAAGGGTGCCCAAAGGGGCCGAGTAGGTGCTCTCGGAAAGCCGCAAAGTGACGAGAGCTCAGGAGAGTCAGCTATGGTTGGCAAGAAGGAGACCTAATGAGTGTAGGTAATTAATAGGAAGCTGAAGGAGTCACAAACCAAGTCAAAATGCTCAAGCAACCATGCTCCAATACTAGTTGAAAGGTGAGAAGGATCAAAGCTTGCTTGGAAGAGCTATGGCTGGAGAGCAAGAACAAGAAAGAGAGAGAGACCAAATGGGAACTCCAACAGTCACAATGTGTGACCGGGCCTTCCTTTATTCAAACTATCACTGAAAGAATAAAGTGACCGTAATGGGCACCCGCCACCTGCAGTGTGCAGTGGCAAGTATTATCAGTATAGTAACACACGAGCGGCTAGGCGGAGGCGCCTTTAACCCCAACAATGTGGTCTCATAGTAAGCTGCCCACATTCTTGAAAATATACATGAGATCCAACAAATGGTTGATCTGTAAGTGGGTCCAATATGGCAACTTGTAGAAAACTGAGAACAGTCACATTCCATTTGGATGCGACTCCATGTGGACCATTTTCAACTCATACCAGCTTTTGGCATTCATTTGTGCTAGAGGTCGTCCAAGAAAATCTTCCCTCAGTTCATGACCCTCCAACAAGAAAGCGGTGTGTCCTTAATATACCAGCTTCTTCATGGTTCATGACCTTTGGGAGTCTTACTGTGGCCCACACGATGGACATGCATGATAACCAGAGGTAACTAGACCTATCCCAACGCCTCTATCCTATGAATACAAACTTGAATGAGCTATGATAGATATGACCAACGAGAACGGAAGCCTAATTACCTGAGCACTCCCCAAATCCTGAAAAGTCATGCATTGTCCACATGAGAATAGCTCAACACTCAACCATCGCACTTGCTCATGTCTTCCACGGTGACCCCCTCCTCTCACAAAATCTTAAGCTCATTGACTAATGGGCAGAGATAGACGTCCATATTCTTGACTTTATAGTGGGCAAGCGCGAGCAAGCTAAGGATCAGGTGTCATTTCTTCGTAGAAAGCCATGGTGGGATGTTGTAGTTAACAAGGACTACATGCCACACATTGTACAAAGTTGAGCAGAGACCGAATGGGTTCATGCCATCCATAGCAAGACCGGAGCCAAAGATTCCCTGCCTCTCGTGCAAAGCCTAGAAAGGTAGAGTCAATGTGGCTCCATGCATGTGAATCCACTGATATTCATTAGACTCTATTTGTGGATCTATTCTGCACACGCCGTGTTGTCAATCTCGCCATGCTTAATGTACAAAACATGTGATGTATAGGGGGAATAAGCGGAATCTATTTAAGAACTTTCTGAGGGATGGTTTGCCCTTGCAAGTCCTGTCGATACCTGTAAGCACCACACTTTGGACATGTCTCCATAGTCTCGTACTCTCCTCGAAATAGCATGCAACCATTGACACATGCATGGATGCTATTGTAGTCCATGCCAAGCTTTCGTAAAACATGTCGCACATCATCACAAGACTCGGGCATGGTATTTCCAAGTGTTAATATATGATACTTTAGCAACCTAAAAATAAATCATAAAATACCTTGAAAAAGCACAATTGTTTTTTATAATGATGTCGAAAAGAAATCAACTAAGCGTACGTAGAAGGTACCTGAACAACTCAGTCACACTCACTTCACTCCACTCGTATTTTGCTTGCACACTTAGGAGTGCAAGCAGTGTCTTTAGGTGAGATACTCGGCACCCATCATATAATGGTGTGGATGCTTCCTCTCTAAGCGGATCAGATGTCTCAACATCCATGGGTATCAATGCATTGATCATTGCCTCCATCTCATGCTCCAAGATTGTATGAAAGTCTAAAAGGCTTCATGTCTCCTTTGGTATTGACGGTATAGACTGGGTAGTGCCTTCCAAGTGGTGGATTGGCTTAGGCACTCCATCCATCGCACACCCACAAACTCTTCTAACTAGCCGCAATAGGTGCACTCCTCCTTGGGATGAGACGTCACCTCCTTGTATAAATTTTACGACCACATCCAATGTTTTTGTTATATGATATTCAATTATTTTGCAAATATAATGCATGATTGATACACACTTTTCTTACCATTTGCCCAAAGTCTGAGATCTCTTAATCAATGATCTCCGATTGTCAAAGCGTTGTACGTGTTCTATAGACAAGCGATGAAGCTTGCATTGAGAGCAAGGACACGAGACACGTTAATTAAGATACTGACCTTCATCGTTTTCCATTTTTTCTACGTTACGACAAACAATTTGTTTTTGTTCTCATTCTCTTTTTCTTTCTTAATTTGTTTGAGAATGGATTTCTTCTCTTGTAGCTCAACAAAATTAACGTCAACTAAAGTCTTGGTTTTCTCCCCCCTTTCTTTGCGCTCTTCGTTTATGTTCTCTTTCTCTCTCTTTCTTTGTTGCCCCTCTCTTTGTTTCTCTCCACCCCCTTATGTTTTCTCACTCATTCTCCTCTCTCCCTCTCTTTTCCCATTTATTTGTTATCTTTCATGTTTATTCTCTCTCTCTTGGTCTCTCTTCCTTTTCATTTCTTCTCCCTCTCTCATTTCCTATATTTCTCCCTCAATGCACCTCATTCTCAAGAAAAAACCTCTCTTTTTTTCTCTCCACCCCCTCGTGTTTTCTCAGTCATTCTCCTCTCTCTCTTTCTCTCTTTCTTGGTTATCTTTCATGTTTATTCTCTCTCTATTGTTCTCTCTTCCTTTTCCTTTCTTCTCTCTCTCTCTCTCTCTCTCTCTCTCTCTCTCTCTCTCTCTCTCTCTCTCTCTCTCTCTCTCTCTCTCTCTCTCTCTCTCTCTCTCTCTCTCTCTCTCTCTCATTTCCTATCGCATTTCCTCTCTTTCTCCCTCAATGCACATCATTCTATAAAAAAACAAACAAAAAAAAGAACAAGAACAAATCCTCTCTTTTTTTCTCTCTACCCCCTCGTGTTTTCTCATTCATTCTCCTCTCTCTCTCTCTCTCTCTCTCTCTCTCTCTCTCTCTCTCTCTCTTATGTTTCATGCTTATTTCCTCTCTCTCTTGTTCTTTCTTCCTTTTCCTTTCTTCTTCTCCCTCTCTCATTGATGGTTTGTATTATGAATAGAATATTTACAGGTTTTTTATTAGTATAGGAGCACTCTGTGCTTGATGGTTTGTATTATGAATTATTTCAAGTCTTGGGTTAAAGAAAAAGAGAAGGTAAAATAAGTGCCTTATTTTAGGTAAAAGAAAGTTTGGAGTCCTTGATAAGGAGAGTTAAGTGCTATATGAAAATTTTTATGGCGGTTTCGGTCGTTGGGCTAAAGTCATAGACCTTTAGGGTCTATCATAGGAAGTTCATTATTAGTGACCAAGTTGTCTATGAACACCAAGTTCCTTAGCCTTTCATTTCCTTTTGGTGGCTTATTGGGTGTTAATGCCCTACTAGAGAAAGTCCACTTTAGTTTCTTGGTGCCCCTACTAAGGATCCTTATTGGTTTTAGGGTTGTTTTAGCACTCTAAACCTAACTCAAGATGGCTTTTTCTACATACAAGTTTTTAATAGGGTGGCTAATGAGAGTGTAATGGATCTCAAATCCAAGTTCTAGAAAATGAGATGGAACAACTGAGTATAGTTGATGATGAGGCCAAAGAAGTTTATGCTTGTCAAGCATTGAGAGGTGAGGCATGGGGCTTGTTTTGCGAGCTGTGTGAAGACATACAATATAGATGGAGTTTGTTGAGGTCAATGTTAGAGATAGCCTATTTTGGATTGGGAATCCTTGAAGAGGAAATATATTTAGAGGTTCAACAAGAAATGTTGGAGAGAAACGAGTTTATAGAGAACTTATTGGTGTATAGAAGATCACATGATGACTTTGATTTAGATGAAACAAAGGAAATTTACCCCTTCAAATTAGGTTCCAATTATGGAGAGATCTATTTTGGGACTAGAGAGTTAGAGTTGTGTAAAGAAGAAGGTGAGGAAGGTGACTAGAGTGTCCAAGGCTTTACAGTGTCTAGGAGAGTGCGTTGTCATGTTTTTTGGAGGGTTATAAAGGTTTATGTTCCCTTTGTGAATCGATGATAATCTAGGTGTCAATGTGGTAGAGGGAGAGTTTACAGCAGACTTGGATCAAGGAAATAGCCTTAGTGGTGGGGAATTTGTTTTGCAATAGTTGTGGTTCCTTGGAGAAACTCTTAATGGTCTTGTTGAGGGGATCGAACACCAAGATAGAGATCCATCGCTCAAATTAAGTCCTAGCACACGAGTAATTGTCTTTGACAATTTGATTTTGGTCACTTGCATATCTAGCATATAAATTAGTAATTTACACTATGTCATACATTAACATACTCTTGATAGCTCATATAAATCACTCAATAACTCATTCCATAGGCACATAGTAACATTGAAGAACTTGTTTGTTTTCACAATTTAGACATGCAATGTATGAACAGCATGCATTCATGAAGTTCATGAGCCAAAGATGGATTTCTATGGCATAATGAGTTCTAAGGCTTATTTGGATTGCACTTCAGCTTTGGGATGAGATTTAGCTTCAACAATGAGTTTCTTGTTAATGGGGACATGAACATTCTCCGTATGGCCTTTTGGGACCATAGGAATTGATCTTCAACTCATGTCTGCTATATTGCTCAAGCTAGAGTAGGGGTGGAAAAGTACTCACAAATTTTCTTGAGTGCTTTCGAAGTCATATGGACCTCCAAATCACCTCCAAGGCTTAGTTAGCAATAAGAGGGGCTAGAAGACAATGTGAAGAGACTTTACAAGGATGTAATAATTATTGTTAGATGAATATGAAGAAGAAACATCAACAAATGGGCACCATCATGGAGAGATGTCCAATGAGATTTCTCTCAACACATGGATACTTGAGTTGTGAATGAGAATCATACACGATTGGATTGCAAAGTGCACAATTACAATGCAACTAACTTCTATACAATTATATCCAAAATAAACGATTAACTTCTATACAATTAGATATTGGATACATGATTAACTCCAAACAATTCAATTATAAAATACAAAATTCCAATGCAACTAGCTTGTATATGAGTGAAAACAAAGCATATGATTGAAGTAATGTCAAAGTATGTTAATTAATGCAACATCAAAACATGTAAGTTATAAATGGCATTTACAATGCATGTCAAAGCATTAAATCAATAAAAGGGTCCAATAATTTACCACTTTTAGCCTATTTGGCTAGCTAGTCTTTTATGGCAAGGTTTCCCTAGTTTAATTATATTAATTGCTCTAAGGACCCATGAATGATGGATAGCAAAAGGGTCACCCTATGGCAATGTCAAAGCATATCCTATGAATAGTTTTTAGAATGCGATTGTGCTTTTGTTTAAAAAATATTTTACACATTTTGTGTTTCATGGCACAGTCTCGCTGACATTTGAAGTGTTTGCCTCATTGACATTTGAAGTACCTATCTCATTAACATTTAAAGGGACTAACCAATCATTTACATTTCCTTGACTCATTGTTGTGTTGCCTTTTTACCACCTCAACTCCTCTAATGGCCTCAAGCTCTTCTATAGATTAGCAATATTCTATCATGCCTCATCTCGTTCTCTTCTCAACATTTCATTCTCTTCTATAAGGTTTTCCACTAATTCTTTCAATGAATCCAATTTATTTTGGGAACCCTCGTACTACTCTAGTATTGTTGTAATGGGCACCATGCACTTTGGTAGCCAATTTTCCCTTCCTATGCAAGTACCAGCATTCATTGGGTAGTCTATCCATTCCACTTTTCTCCTAAAGATGTCATGAACATAGAGATGTTGGACAAGGTAGATAGGGATTTGCATGCTATGAGGCATTGCCTTCTCCACTATGAAGCATTTGAGAAGACCTTAGTCACAAACCTGCATCTTTGTAGTCATTGAACCTTGGGGGGGAGGTGTCCTTGCAATTGCCCAATTTACAAAATAAATTCTTTCTTAGAAATTTATTTGGACATAGCTCTCTCACCTCCTTCAAACTAGACGGAGGTAATTCCTCACATGAACTATCATCTTGGAGCTCTAGCAAGGTGGAATGGTCTTGCTCTCCCTATACATCTAAAGTTTTCATCAATGTGAAGTCATGCTTCCTCTAGATTAACACAATCATCGGGATTATATCAAAGTGTAGTAACAACTAATGTGAGGAAAAATCATATTATATTGAAAGTGTAGTAAACATTATGTTTGAATGAAACATAATTTAACTTAACTAATACTAACAGATAATCTCATAAAGGAAATAGTTTAGGATCACTAAATGTGGATGTCTAAATTAGTTATGAGATCACTTCCTAGAATATTTTAATTTTATGGCCTTACTATGCTAGTATTTGCTATGAGATCACTTCATTCTAAACAAGGTACATCTTGCAAGATGTTATGCATTGCACTAATGTTTCCTATCCCCTTGGGCATTAAAAAAAAAAAAAAAACTAAACACATTGGTGCAAGATGCAAGCAAGGTAACACCAAGGTGTTCCTATTCTAATGCTTGCTTGATCCTAATCCTTAATAGGTTCAACAAGATGCATGCAAACTAGCACCAAGTTGTTGCTAAAATCTAACATTTTTTTGTTTCTATCTACCATATGTTCATTCCTAACCCTAAACACATTAGTGCAGAATGCAGGCAAACTAGCGCCAATCTGTTACTAATTGTTAACCTTGTAAAGGTTGCCTAGAGTATTTTAAAGTTAGATTAAGTTTATCTCTTGTTTTTCCGCCCACGAAATCTAGTAGGGGAGCTCAGGTTGGAAACAAATTTTCAATTGAGATATAATTTCCTCTACAAAAGATTTATTTCATATGAAAGATTAGTGATTATATAGAAATTAGGGTATTATGTGGTTTATATAGGCAACATTCATAGCAGTTCTTTTCTATGCTAACTGAATAATTAAGAATGCCGCGAGCAGGGATCATATGGCCTGATTAACCACAAATTAGATAAGCTACAACAATGACAAATTGAAATAGAAGCTTAAACAGTCATATGGATAGTCATAAAGCATGCCATGCCACTAGTCACTCAAGAACACAAGAAGAGAGATGGAGGCCAAAATGTTTTCTTGCTGGTTTTTTCTTCTTCTTCCACTCACAATACAATGTACACAAAGTATAGATAATATACAACATAAAGAAAAGTGGCCTACTAAGTCAAATAATGTATGACTAACTATACTAATCGACCGGCACTATAGCTATGCCAGTTGTAGGTAGGTGCAACAAACTAAATATAATAAGTGATAAGTTAGTGGCCATGTGAGAATCATAATGACCACTGACATGCAAAGTGTAGACATGCAAACCCATCTAGCTAGATGATCTATCATGAATGTCTGAATGTGTTGAGCTTTCCATCTTAACACTTCCCCCTCAAGCTCAACTATATCTCTACAACTCCAAGTAAGCTTCGAAAATCTTTCAAAGCTTCTTAGGACCCAATGCCTTTGTGAAAATGCCATCTATCTAATCCTGTGTGCTAACATACTAGGTTAATGTCTCCTACAAGTACCCTCTCTCTTATAAAGTGGTAATGCACCTCAATGTATTTTGTCCTAACATGGAACTTTGGGTTCCTAGCTAGCTATATGCTGCTCATGTTGTCACAGTAGTGAATGACAACTAGACCATCTCCCTACACATCCAAATTACCTAATAACTTTTGTAGCCATATATCACATGCTTCCATAGCAACACCTCTATACTTAGCCTCTGTATACTCGATAAAGCAATTGTAGGTTACTTTTTACTGCTCCATGTAGCTGCAGTGCTCAAATATATCACTCTTTTCCTTCATGAAATATATCCATACCTTCCTTAAATAATCATCAATAAATGTAATAAAATATTTGTAGCCACACTAAGAGTATGTTTTGTGTAAGCCCACAAATATCTGTATGTACAACATCAAGTATGTTTTTGCTCATATCTTTGTCATGAGAAAAAGATTATCTTGCTTGCTTACCAAATTGACATGCTTCACATACTTAATGAAATTCTACAACTCTAAAAGCAAGCAACCATGTAGCCTATCCTTTGGATTGCATTAATTTTAGCCTTTGCGCATTTGCATGTCCGATACATTTATGCCATATTTCAATGTCTGCAAACCACTTCTTTTCCTTTAGTATGCATAGCATCATTCAAAGTAGCAATTTCAGCATCTAAACTGAATATGTGACTAACTCTACTTTCTTTTGTGACTAACTTACACTTATCATTAAAATCTTCTACAAGACAAACTTTTGCATTAAATTAAACCTGCAACCCTTGCTCTATCATTTGGCCTACATACACTAAATTCTATGTGATTGATGGCATATGTAATATGTCTCATAGACTCTTTGTCTGGCCATCATACAAGGACAAGGTAACCTTTCTAATGTGTGAAATTGGGTGGCATGAATCATCACCCATCTGCACATAACCAGGATTTTGTAACTCCTGTATCTCCCCAAACCATTCAACATGACTAGTCATATGATTAGATGCACATGAATCAATATACCATATATTATCATGTGTCCCCTTTCTTGTAACACCATTCATCATATGCTACATAATAAACAGATGCTCATTTTTATCCTCATTTTGTCATGAAGACGATACATAGTTTCTTGTTGCAATTTACCATTGTGGATATTATCATTCTTAGCATAACAATGGACTACAATATGAATTGCTTTGCCATAATAATGACAAACAATACCAAAATTTCCAAAACCTGTTTTTTGCCATCCACCTCTTCCTCTAGAGCTCCCCCTACCTCTAAAGTTTCCATGGTCTCTTGAAATCTGCATTTCATTGAATTGCTAATTTAACCTGTTTTATTGGTTATCACCACTATGTTCCATACCATAGCCTCTTGAAGAGGATTTGCCACATCCCCTTCCTGAACTTGAGTAAAAAGCTTAGACTTGCCCACTACTTCTTTCAGATGATTCACCCTACATGTTGATCTCTTCAATGATTATGAGAGAGACCAACTCATCAAAATCTAAAAATGGCTTTCATACATATACATAAGTGATAAATGATTTCTAGGCCTTCTCATTATTAAGGTCACCCAAAGTAGATGGAACCAAATCATCATCATTAGGCATTACATCAATCGATGTCAAAGTATCTACAATGCTCCTCACCTTTGAACCATACTCATTAATAGACATTTTCACTTTCTTCAAAGTATTCAACTCTTGCTTGAGTTGAATCTTCCGTGCCTTTGATATTTATTGAAAACATATTCTCAAAAATTGCACAAGCTGCATGTGAAGTCTTTACAATCTAATATGCCCTAGCATAGTATTATTATAATGAATACAAATAGCCAATACATCACCTTTTTGTCCTTTGCATTCCATTCTCTCCACATCTCTAGTTCATTTGCAATCCCAGGGTTACTTAGCTTTTGCTCATTTTCTTCACCCAAAACAAACTCATAAAGACATTTTCCAATAAGGAAGTTCATCACACAAAACTTCCATGATGGATAGTTGTTCTTGTCTAGCTTCTCAATGATGGGGTTTCCACTATTCTCTGCCATTACCCCAAGAATGAGACAAAACAACAAGCGGGTCTTTTGCAACCTTTCACAACAAGTGCACAGCAATACATCAAGCAACCTTTTTCACTAATTGCTCAACAGCACAAGTAATCTGCAACGTGTTGTAGATAAAACTTGTATTTGCTTCCTAGTAAACACCTCAAAGCTTATAGATTTGAAATCTGTAACATGTGCATCCACTTTCAGTCGACACACCCAAAATTACGATATGCCCTAAAACTATTGCTCGCAACCTCACATGTCTAAAATGGGGCCTGAAATGGCCCCAGATGGCCATAGTGCTCTGATTGCACACCAAATGTCATAGCAATCCAAGATTTTGACTCTACCTTGTTTCTAGTGCCTCCATAGGCACTATCCAAGAGAAAGCGTGAAAGAATGGGAGAGCTTTTTACCCGTTGCTTGCTTGCTCCAATCCTTTTTCTTCTCCTTCACTTCACCCTTCAAAACTAGCATTTCTCAATAGTGTCACTCTGATACCATGTCAAAAATCACATGGTGGGGAGCTTGCTTGAGCTGTTGCACTAAACACAAACCATACACACAAGACGGAGCTCACTTAAGAACACAATAAGAGAGATGGAGGCCAAAATGTTTTCTTGCTGATTTTTTTTATAATTCCACTCACAATACAATATACACAAAGTATAGATAAGAGGCCTACTAAGTCAAACATTTCATAACTGACTATACTAAGCTATTGGCACAACTATGCCAGTTGTAGATAGGTGCAACAAACTAAATATAATAAGTGATAAGCTAGTAGCCATGTGAGGATCATAATGACTACCGATGTGCTAAGTGTAGATGTGTGGACCCATCGAGCCAGGCGATCTATTATCAATTTGGGACGTATTAAGCTTACTACCTTAATAGTCATGCTATAATTGGGAGTCTCCATTTTCCTATTAGTTTGCAAGTGAAAAGCTATGGAATCAAGGCTATTCAAGAATGCCTTTCAAAATTCACAAGTAGAGTTATAATCTCAATCAAACACAACCCTCTTCAATAATCTATGCTAACCTCTATAGTATCTATACCGGACTTGCTTGAGTCAACCTCACATGCTTTCTAAACCTCTCCACAACAACAAAATTAGTAATACTCTAAAATTTCTTGCTCAATCATGCACATGTCCTATAAGGCACTCCCCTATCTATTAGTTGTGTGTTGGAGGTGTAATGGTTGTGGTGGTCCTACTCCCAAACCATGTACCTTTAGGAGTTCAAACACAAGGATATCCATCCGCACATATTGAGCCCCTAATATGTTTTGAGTAAACCCACAAATCACACACATGCATGCCTAATGGCCCATCCAACTCTGTTCTAGCAATTCCTTCCATTTCTAGTCACAAATATTGGAGTGGTTATAATTAAGAGCTTGTTTATGGCAAGTGAAAGCAAAGATAAAAAGGTAAAGTTGCAAGGTAAGTAAAGAGAGATAATTGAATAGGTGAATGCCATGTAGAACCAAGTGTTGATATCACCTAAAAGTTTGAGTTAGGCCATTAAAACCATGTAGGAACTTTATGCATTTCTACAATACCAAAAAGCTAAAGGAGTTGTAAAGCTAGAAGTGGTTCTCAAGTTAACCTTTGGAAGGTTCTAAAAGAGCCCTTGCATCAATTGCTTATATAATCAATGATGTCATCATCTAGAAGCTTCCACTTAACCTCCTTCCTTAACCTCGTCTTAACCACTTCAATAGATTTGTTAGCTTTCATGACTAGGGCCCAATTGGGATGAGTTCCATTCTTTAGCACTCATGTTAATAAGTGTTTTCAAGATCTCTCATTGAATAGAATCACTTTTTTCAAAAAATATCTTCATAATCCTCCCATATAGACTTGCAATGAGAGACAAGCTTAATCATAGGTTCTTTGACATCTCCTATATCAATCATTTGAAATGCTTGAGCAATCATTTCAAATGTTGCATCTAATTGAATGAAACATTCAGTTTTGGAAGGTCAAATTTATTGGCTAGTGTGGTGGCTATTTGATAAATTGATCGAAGAGTGATATTTAGCTTCATTCCAAGCAGTAGTTGTGGTCTCATGGTACTTATTAGGGGTGTGTTCACATTCAATGGAGGTTGATTTTTGGATATAATCTCTACTGGTTCTTAAGTTATGTATTACGCATTGGGATTGTAGCTTTGACCTTCTTAACCATAGACTTCCAAGCCATTGCTTCATTGGATGTTGATGCATGAGGCACAACTTTCTTGACTCTGTTGCCAACTCCTGTCTAGTTCCAATCCAAGCCATGTATCTCCAATTCTTGTCTTATCTTTAACAAATCTTTTAGAAGTTTCTAGAAGATAGTAGGTTTCTTAATGTCCATGACATTAAGTTGGGATGATAGATATACTGAAGAAAAATGTTTTTTGCTAATATTTTCAAAAGGCAAACCATTTTCATGATGAATGTTGTTGAAAGGCCAAGGGTAACCCACCAAAATTTGAAGTTTCCACACTTCCTAGGACCATGAATTTACCAAGAGATGGCAATATTGCATCTCCTTGTGGTAGCAGAGAGAAAGTTATACTCTTGCACTTCAACTCATCCTCCATGCTTACAAGCTACTTGCAATGATCAATGGACACTCATTGGTCATGTGTCTTATAAGCCTAACCCCCTTCTCAACTTTGGAAGGGTTGTTTGATTGGCCCACTACTCCCCTCTTGGGCTTTGGTCATTAGGCACATCTTGTCTCGATCAATGATATGCATGATGCATCCTTGATCTCTACTTGTCAGTTGCTAACTACTTTTAGTGCATAGATATAAGGGAACTAGCCCACTTTCCCAGGATATTGTATGATTTAGAGGATCGTGGAGTATAGCACCTCCCTTGGTTTAAATGTCTATGACATTAATCGAGATTTGAGCCACCCTTCCCACTTGCATGTCTTTAGATTCTAGCAAAGCTTGTTCAACTTTGTATTTTCTCTTCAACTGTACATTTCTACTCTTCATATCTTACATCTTAAGCTTGCCTACCTTTTGGTACTAAGAACTCTATTTATCCTTTCATTAAAGCATAAAAACAATCTTCATTGAAGTAGAGGTATGTAGGTCTCGTGCACATAATTATGCTTGTTTTGCATTTTAGTCAAGGACTAACATTGCCCTCTTAGACAGCCAATGGAGACTGCCCCTCCCAAGCCTAAGTTACATTTTTCCTTGGGGCTACCATGGAGGTCATTATTGTCACAAGGTTTCTAGTTCAAATATGTACTTCACTCCTTTTTATTTGGTGCTTCTCCTCCTTTCTTTGCTATCAAGATAATGGAATGAGAGATAATGCTTACTTCTCCTTCCACCTTTCAATTGTGGAAGGGAGCGATTCCTTCCCATTGGTACTTACAAGTATATGGTAATTCTATCTATCTTATCATCTCTTTGTACAATCCTCCATATGTATAAGGATGATCATCACTATAAAAGTGTGCTTGAGGATGTGAACAATTCCCATATAAGGACACTGCTCAATTGACAATTGCACTCATGCTTTTCCTCAAGTAGTCCATTGTGACACCCATGGTTCGATGCCTTGGACTCTTGGGGGTAGGACCTTTTGGATACATGAGGGTGGAGTTAATAGAACTTTTCCCTTGGGCACCTTTTTGGGCATGAGAGGGTTTGGGACTGCCATCAAACCCTAATGTTGTTGACAATGAGATAGACAAATAGCATAGTTCTATAGGGTTAGACCAAAGTGACGATTACTAATTGTATCATGCTCTTTTTGCTATTGTTCTTGCATCAAAAATCAAAAGAATGTGCAGTTCAAGAAAAGACATAGGGCCAAGATCCACTAGTTCAAGTGGTGATGAGATGATGTGTTTACCCCAATGTTAAAGGTTCCATTGTCACATGTGGCAGTGAAGGCACCTTATCTACTGTAAAAAGCGATTACGGCTCTAGTTGGCTGGTCGGCAAGATGGATGTTACAATAGGATTGTGTGTTGAGTTGGTAGTTAAGGGTTTGGACGGCCCTTGACTGTAAAAGTATTGGTGTACCTTGTGAGCTCTGATATTCATATTCAATTAATAGGCGCCAAGGCTTTATGACATTATTTTATTGTGGTTTAAGTACAAGCTCTCTAAATTCTAATCTTCCAAAGACTTAGAACGTTGGCTCAACCTGGAACAATATATACAGTTGTTTTTGTTGTTTCGACTGTTCCTGTGAGGCAGCATGTCTAAGGAACAAGCGAGAGAGATGGCCACCACCAGCTTGGAACCCCTGGTTGATCGTAAGTTCTCTTTTACTTGAGAAGGAGAGACTGCTGTTGATACAAGAAACGCATATGGATGTAAAACTTCATGCCATTTTTATGGTTTCTCTGCAGAAACAATATCTGTCATCACTAACGATGGTCGCAACATCGTGGTATGTAGCTTACACTGAAACTTTTGGTGCTTCGTTCAGTTAGATGAATCTAACATCAGATTAATGTGCAGGGTGTACTGAGAGGATTCGACCAGGCCACCAATCTTATATTGGATGATTCTCATGAAAGAGTATACTCAACAAAGGTAAGGATGCTGCTTTTTCAGAGGCTAATCAAAATTAGGTTTGTTTGCAGTGCTTTTGTGATCTGTTTTTGTGAAAACTAGTTCGTCGTATGTATCTAGTTGCATAGATGGAGTCGTTTGGTCCACTTTAATGGAGAAAATACACATCGTTACAAGTGGTACACGTGAAAGCTGGTGTTGATGCTTCAAGGTCCACAAAATGGTTCTAATGATTCTGATTATGGCACAAGGATTATATGTGTCCGTCCGATTATAACATTGGCATTGGCCCAAATCTTCATGCCTCTAACTTGATCAGGTCTTCAAGAGCAAGGAAAGCTTGTTTAAGTATTCAATAGCAAATAGTTGAGAATGTGAAGTTTGATGGTACATAACTTCAATCAATCTAGTAAGAGCTTGCTTGATGAGATTACTGGGCCCTTTTATTGCTAGAAGCTACAATTGCAGCTTTAGTCATTCACCTGGGCAATCTGTTTATCAAGCGAGCAAGTGAATCTCCGTGAAATTGAGAGCTAGGCTTTTAGGTTCTCCAAGGCTGCAACAAGGTTGAGTAAGAAAAGCTTGCAGGATTATGCATACAAGCAAAGCTAGGTGAGGTTTGAACTCTTTGTGTACACTTGCACATTCATAGACGAAAGGGCAGCTGAACAAATGAAGAAATATGTGTTTTATATTAGTCAGGTGAATATTGGCTGCTTTGGATTTGTCCAAATAGGTTTTCAGGTCTATGTTTAACCTTTGTGGTATGGAAAGTGTGCATCTGCTCATTTTGTGCATTGAAATTCCTTCTTCAGGTCTGTCCACCTTTGCACCAGCCCGCTGCAGCTTTGTTACCATGTGCTGTGATGTGGAATTAGATGCATGGACTGATCAGAAAATGGAACATAGAAGAGAAAGAGATTTTGTGGGGGAGGGGGTGGGGAGAGAAAGAGAGGGAGGGAGGGAGAGAGAGAGAAACGTTGAAGATGAGAACTGAATACTGAATTATCAGGGCAGAATCTCTACAAGAGAGTGTGTGTATCTCTTGGACAACCTCAAAATGACCAGCTAGATCTCTCACCGACAGTCTGAATGCTGACAAACCACACAAGCTAGCAGTAAATACATGATAGAAACAGCCAGATTGGACCTGTAAAATGGGCTGACCTGCTGTCAGACAATAAAATAATGTCTGAAATGCTATGCGCTGATGTGTCCACCCTGCTATACGTGGCCAGCTGGTCATAAATGCTGTTTGACTGGCCACTGCTGGTCAACCTGCTGCTGCTTGACACAAACTGCCCACGCACACTGACACATACAGGAGATGAACCTCTAACAGTGACATTATTGATGCCCCTTGGTGGTCTGCTGGCCACATCATATCTGCTGGTTGTGACCTGTTTGCTGCCATCCCACAGCCATGTTTCGTTGGATAGGAGGCCCTACAGTTGCTGATGTCATCATTTCTTCTTTCCATGCCACATGTTATAGTCTATTCAGGTGTTCCAGCAGTCATCTTGATTGCTGCCACCATTAGGAGAGATTACATCATCAGATTCTCAGCTATATCTGCTTTTACTGCTACCATCTTCACCAACACCGACAGGGACTTTGGTGGAGTGCTGCTGCATTGTATGACATACTCCAAAACCAGACACCTTTGCCCCAATTCTAGAGACACGGAGGTTTGAGGCTCCCTTGATTGTATCATTTGTTGGGGTAAAAAGCCCTTGGGCCTGCCTGTGTACAATGACTGCCCATATTCTTTATTCATATATATATATATGAAAGTGCAATAAGGCTGTCATAACATTGTTGACAACACCTACATTGTGTGTGCTCTTCTCTCCTGCGTCTCCTGCATCCTTTTCAACTGGTATCAGAGCCACTCCTTTGCGAGCTCTTCCCGACATCTACACGAGGTATGAGATCTTGTTCTCTCTCATTCATTCCAGTCCACATAGGTACAACAGGGTTTACAGGTTGGGGCAGCCATTGATGAGATTCCCCCTTGAAGCTTGAAGCTTCCCGCCTTGCTTGGCTTGTTGAGGCTTTGTTTGGGCCTTCATTGGTACCTATTGAGCACCCTTGTGGCTCCCTTGAGCCCCCCCTTCATAAAAAACGTAATCAGCCCCCTTCAAGACAGTTTGCGCCATTTTTTGGCAGGCCCTAGACAGCACGTGATCATTCTCCAGCTCCCCCACCCACTTGGCTACTCATTGGCACGTGATCTTGGTCCATTGGACCCCCCGGCACTTGGTATTTGACCCCGGGACTTGGCATTGATTTGTGGGCTGATTTACTTCAGTCCAGGATTGTTCACAGACAGTTTACAGCAGTGCTACATTAGCATTTTATGTTTGGGCCACATTGGCATTGACATTGGTCGCTCGGTTGGTTCCGAATGCTCCCCGAATGATGTGGGAATGTATGCCTATCATGTGAGATGGTTTTGGAGCTGATCTCGCTCATCCATTTACTGTTTTACACAGTCCACAAGAAATCCAAAACAGGGCAGTCCCTTGTCATTACATTTTATGCTCATGCTACATGGTCATTTGATGTCCGATTATGTTCGGTTGGTGCCTACATGTCTGGGAATGTATGCCTATGAGTTGACACTTGATTTGAGCTTGATTTGAGCATTATTTTACTTAATTTTGGATTGTTATTTATTGCTGGAAACTTCAGGGCTGAAGCTATTTATGTTACAGTTGGGTTATGCCTATTGGTCACGGGGTGCTCCCGACTACTCGATATGATGTCATGATGTATTTGGACTATGCCACATGTCTTCTTTATGCTTTGGAATGCTTTTGAGCTGAGATTAGAGCTCGATTTGGGTTTGACTGTCACTTCTTTACAGCTGGCATTTCATCTACAACATGGTTTATGCCTAGGCTACCCAGTACGGGTTATGATGTCTTGGTGAATGCTTTATGCTTTGGCTGTGGATAACAGTTGTTTGAGCTCGTCTCGATGTTCTTTTGAGTATTCCCTTAAGCAGTTGGACATTGACTTGGCTTTTTCCGTTACGACCTTGGATGCTATATGGGATTTTATGCTCTGATTATGGATCTTGGCTATTACTTGGATGCACTTATAAGTATTGAGCAGTGAACTGGTCCTTTGTTTTGGCAGTTGCCTATTGAGCTGTGATTGCTCGTTTGCATTTAATATGCGGGATACTTACTGATCAGTGGGCTTGGATAATGCTTGGGATTTACAATTATGGCCGTCCTGCTTTTGTGTTGTATGGTATCTATGTTATTTGGGCTGCTATTATCCGTGTATGTCAGGGAGCAGTTGATCTTTATGGCTACCCATGTATGTGTCAGAGATCATAGCCTGTTTTGGAGGGCAGTTGGACTAGCAGCAGTCGGACTGCCACGTGGCAGTCCGACTGCCTGCAGCGGATTTATCCCAGGCTGCGCCCTATTTTGGCGCCCCGTTCTAGGTGGTTTTTCGCCTATTTATTGCCGACGTTTCCAGCAGTCTACACACTCTTCTCTGTCGCAGATTACAGACCGGTGCCGTGCAGATTTCTGTCTCTGTTCACAGATTTCAGACAGCAAACAGTGCAGACTGCAGCAGACTTCGAGGTGGACAGCAGGTCGCATCGTCGAGGTGGAGACACGCAGTCTAGCGCACTGCGCCCGTGTATATCTTTGTATTCAGCATTCTTTATACAGCAGATCTTCATTGTACACTATCTCTTTCTCTCCCTTTTCTCTCTGCGTTCTCTCTCTCTCAGTCCTACGCTTCCGCACCGCTGCACTTTGACATGGTATCAGAGCAGTGTTTGAGGGCTGACTGAGCACAGAATCAACCTGAAAAGGAGTTTCCATCGCGACACAAATTTGCGTTTTTTGTGTTTAAGGGCAGACAGGAGGGCTGCGCCTTGGAACAAGGCTGAAACGAGTGTGGGCGCACAGGAAAGGAGTACAGGTGGTGGATTTGCTGCTGTTTACTGCTGTTTGACGCGGAGAAAGTTTGAGTTTTCAACCTAAAAGTGCAGGTTTTGCTTTTTCATCGCCTCCGGCGGGTGAAGAAGCTTCGGGACGCGGAAGAGCCTTAGCAGGCTGAGTTTACTCAGTCAGAGGGGGCTGCTTCTGCGTTTGAGAAGGCATTGCAGGTGAAGATGTCTACAGAGATGGACTTGGAGTTCCAGGCGATTATGGACCGGAAGGTGCCTGTCTTACCGGCTCTTCCTACAGATCAGAAGCTCGACGGCGACAACTACCGCATTTGGCGCGTTATGATGTTGGCCATTCTTGAGTCCTATGATTTGGCGGAGTTGGTCCAGGAAGATATTGACCGGCCTTCGGTAAGAGATGAGTCCAAACTCTCTTCCGATACTCGTGCGGAGTTGTCCAGGGCCCAGTCTCACTGGGACAAACTGAATGCCAGGATTCGATCCTTTCTCTTTCTATCATGCACTACAGCCGTGATCGCTCACATCGAGCACTTGACGGTGGCTCGTGAGATATGGCTGGAGCTTGATCAAATGTACGATCGGATGACCCTGATGAAGAGGGTTTCTTTGGAGGTACAGATGCGGACCTTGTCCGTCAATAAGTCTTCTTCGCTAAGGGAACACATTAACAAGCTAAGGCAGCTACAGATGCAGGTTCAGAATGCGGGGAAGCCAATTTCCTCCGAAGACATGGCGATTACACTCTTGTCCCAGTTGCCACCACGATTCGGTACATTTTACTCTGCCCTTATTGCTTCGGGGCGAGAGTCTACTCTTCGGTGGGAAGAGTTGGTTCCTATGGTCCTGGACCAAGAGGAATAGTTAAAGGGACAGAATGCTTCCAAGACGGAGGCGTTGACAGGTCAAGCCTCTCAGAAGAAGGGGAAGGACCAAAAGAAGAAGAAGGGGGATAACAAGTCTAAGAAGGACAAGGAGAAGGAGAAGGACAAAGACTCCACATGCCATATTTGTGGAAAGACTGGCCATTGGAAGAAGGATTGCCCTGACAAAGACTCGAAGGACACCAAGAAGAAGGAAACCAAGGATTCTGGAGCGGTGGCTACACCCTCATCAGCTGCATTTCTACACTTAGTTGTCATTGAGGACGCTTCACCGAATGCTTCTGATGCTGCGATGGCGGCTTCCTAATCTCGAGAGTGGATTATTGATAGTGGTGCCTCATGGCACATGACTCCTTCATCAGATGGTGTTGCCCAGCTGCGACCTTCGCGTGGGCAGGTTCTCATTGGAGACAGCTCTTCAGTTTCTATTGCAGGTCGGGGTAAGATGCAGCTTATTCCGGATGGACGAGGTGGCACCCATACCTCAGAGGTTTTGCATGTACCAGGATTGGGGTACCATCTCCTTTCAGTTCATAAGATTTGCTCCCTTGGTCTTTTGGTGGAATTTGACAGTTCTACTGTGCGAGTCCTTGATCGTGAATTGAGGAAGGTTCTATCATTTGGATATGAGGAGAACGGCATTTACAAACTGAAGTCTTCCACTGCCCTCTCTTCTCTTCTTCTTACCTCACAGTCACAGTCTGAGTTATGGCATGCTCGGTTTGGTCACTTGAACTATGACTATCTTCGGAAGGCGTCACGTGGACAGCTTGTTCGAGGGTTGCCGGATATAGTGGTGAGCCAGCAGCCATGTGTCTCCTGCATACGGGGGAAGCAGCATCGGGATGCCATTCCCCACACAGTTTCGCGGCGGTCTACTTCACCGATGGAGCTAGTATCTACGGATCTATGTGGCCCTATGAGGAATGAGTCCCTGCGTGGGAGCTCGTACTTCATGCTGATCGTGGATGACTACAGCAGGATGACATGGGCCTACTTTTTGGCACTAAAGTCAGAAGCTTTCTCGCACTTCAAGGATTGGCTTCTCTTTGAGGAGAACCGATCAGGCCGGAAGTTGAAGACCTTGCGATCCGACAAGGGAGGTGAATTTGTGTCTAATGAATTTGCTCGGTTTTGTGCAGATAGAGGAATTCACCAGGAGTTTGCCAATACCAATACTCCTCAAGAAAATGGTATTTTAGAACAGAAGAACCGCAGTGTGATCGAGATGGCGCGCACCATGATGGAGCACCGACAGACCCCTCAGGTTCTGTGGGCCGAGGCTGTGGCTACTGCAGTCCACATCCTTAATCGATCCCCTACTTCGGCCGTGGAAGGGATGACTCTATTTGAGGCTTATTTTGGGACGAAGCCAGATGTTTCTTACTTTCGGGTCTTTGGGTGTGATGCCTATGTTCACATTCCCAAGGCTCACCGTGACAAATTTGAAGCGGCTTCCCGAAAACAGGTATTTGTTGGCTACAGCTCCCAGTCCCAAGGCTACCGACTGTATGATCCCGTCAAGCGGTATGTATATACTAGCCGTGATGTGCAGTTTGTGGAGGTTCCGGTTTCTTCAACGGGTGAGGAGCATCCCGTTCTTGGAGATCCAGGGGAGAGTTTGGCTCCTTCTACAGTTCCACTGGAGCCTGTGCCGTTTGATTATGATTCTGTTTCTGACACAGAGTCTACTGTTCCACCGGATCCTTCTGTGGAGTTACCACCGGTGGACATTCCAGAGTCTTCTACTGATGGAGAACGACGAGGGGAGGTTCGGCCTCCTCCTCGCTGGGCCCGTGACACACTCCGTGATTCAGGGATCGAGGGGGGTCCTGAGGAGTGGGGACCGCAGGATGGTCCGCGGCGGTCACGGAGGCACCAGGCGCATTCTCCGGAGCTTGTTTGCTCCAATTATTGTTTGATGTCCCGAGTTATGCAGGATCGAGAGCCCACCTTCGTGAAGGAGGCTTTACAGTCCGCCCCATGGAAGAAAGCTATGGAAGCTGAGTTGGAGGCTATTGAGAGGAATGGCACTTGGTCACTTGTGCCACGCTCCCCGAAGAAGAAGGTGATTGGAGTCAAGTGGGTCTTCAAGACCAAATATCTCAGTGATGGTACTTTGGATAAGCACAAGGCTCGCCTTGTTGCTAAGGGTTTTGCCCAGCGCCCAGGGATTGACTGTCATGACACCTTTACCCCTACAGCTCGTATGGCAACCATTAGAGCTGTTCTTGCTTTGGCTGGCCATAGGAGATGGCCTGTTTATCAGCTGGATGTGAAGTCGGCCTTCCTGAATGGTGATTTGAAGGAGGAGATCTACGTTGAGCAGCCTCCTGGCTTTGGTTCTTCAGATGGGAAAGTCTACAGGTTGAAGAAGGCCCTGTATGGTCTCAAGCAGGCCCCGCGAGCTTGGAACGAGAAGATTGATTCGTTCCTTCAGACTCAGTTGGGATATCGGCGGTCCAAGGCCGATCCGCAGCTGTATGTTCACACTTCCGAGGATGGTTGTGTGCTGTTTGTATTATATGTTGATGATTTGATTGTCATAGGTGATGATGCACAGCAAGTCCAGGAGACAAAGTCAGCTTTACATCGGACGTTCGAGATGACGGATTTAGGGCTACTCCATTTCTTTTTAGGCCATGAGATTTATCAGTCTCAGAGGGGGATTTTTCTCTCCCAACAGAGATATGTACAGGAGCTCTTGGTGACTTTTGAGATGGAAGATTGTCGGGCCCTCTCTACTCCTATGGATCCGAACTGGAAGGCCACTTCCCACTCAGCTTCTCCTTTGGCGGATGCTTCCCGCTATCGACAGTTGATAGGGTCCTTGATTTGGCTTCTCAACACGAGGGTTGATCTATGTTTTGCTGTTGGGCTCTTGGCAGGGTTCATGAGTGAACCTAAGACGGTGCATTGGCAGGCTGCTCAGAGGATACTTCGGTATCTGAGGGGGACGTCTGATTTGGGGATTCATTACCCCGCAGGGACAGATGGGTCAGATCTTGTACTTGTAGGTTGGAGCGACTCGGATTGGGCCGGTGACGTGGACCACAGGCGGTCTATAACAGGTTACTGCTTTACTTTGGGTGCAGGTGTTATTTCATGGAGTAGCAAGAAGCAGCCCACGGTAGCCCTTTCGTCTACTGAGGCGGAGTATCGGGCCGCATCTTCCACCACATGCGAGGTTGTGTGGCTTTGGAGATTGTTGGAGGAGCTTGGGTGCCCCCAGACTCGTCCTACATTGCTGCGATGTGACAATGAGAGTTGCATTGCCTTGGCAAGGAATCCTGTTTTTCATGCCCGGACGAAGCACATTGAGATCCAGTACCACTTCATCCGAGAAAAGCTTCTGGATGAGACCATCACTGTGGAGTATTGCAAGACGGAGGATAATCTTGCGGATTTGTTTACGAAGGCGCTTCCTCAGGCTCTACTTCGGCAACATTCCAGATCCCTCAGGCTTCTGCCCTGTCCAGGCTCTGAGAGGGGGTGTCAGAGATCATAGCCTGTTTTGGAGGGCAGTTGGACCAGCAGCAGCAGTCGGACCAGCAGCAGTCGGACTGCCACGTGGCAGTCCGACTGCCTGCAGCGGATTTATTCCAGGCTGCGCCCTATTTTGGCGCCCCGTTCTAGGTGGTTTTTTGCCTATTTATTGCCGACGTTTCCAGCAGTCTACACGCTCTTCTCTGTCGCAGATTACAGACCGGTGCCGTGCAGATTTCTGTCTCTGTTCACAGATTTCAGACAGCAGACAGTGCAGACTGCAGCAGACTTCGAGGTGGACAGCAGGTCGCATCGTCGAGGTGGAGACACGCAGTCCAGCGCACTGCGCCCGTGTATATCTTTGTATTCAGCATTCTTTATACAGCAGATCTTCATTGTACACTGTCTCTTTCTCTCCCTTTTCTCTCTGTGTTCTCTCTCTCTCAGTCCTACGCTTCCGCACCGCTGCACTCTGACAGTATGCACATGGTCTTCTGCTATGTATTTTACAGAGTCTCTTACCTGGATGCTTTTATATAGATATTTGGGCTTTTATTGGAGCTTGATTCTTGCAGGTTTATTTGTCACCTATTGCTCTTGGCTGGACATGTATGTCAGTACATGGTATGAGACACTTCAAAGTTATGTATACTCCTATGTTTCGGGGATGCTTATGCATTTATGGCTCCGAGGCATGCTTATGCTTTTATGGTTGCGAGCTACAGTGGTTGGATATATCATGCTTTTGTTTGCTAGGCTTGTTTGTGTGGGAGCTTTTGCATCCGTGGTTGATGTCTTTGTGTTCTCCCCTTCTGGTTTGGATGAGTCTCCTTTGCAGTATGCTATGACGACTTCCACTTGATGAGCCTATTCTCTCTGATGAGAGTTTCCCTGATTCTTTGAGCTCCTTGGATGTATTGGACAGCCCTACTCATGATATTATAGAGCAGTTGTCTTCTTCTACAGATTTTACAGGTTCTGTTTGCTTTCATTGTGGAAAGACAGGGCATGTGAAGCGTAAATGCTTCAAGTGGATTAGAGAGCAGAAAAGATTGCGCCGCACTAGACATGAGAGCAGAGTCAGTGATACAGTAGGTGAGACCACTGTTGATAGTGGTATGGTGCATGTAGTTACCCATGATGATGCAACTGAGCCTAGACTCTTGACATTGTGTTACCTTGCAGATTACTTGCTCAGTGATACGGTCTATACCTTTGATTGACTTTTAGACAGTATGGCATCTTGTCATGTTACTCTGCATAGAGCTTGGTTCTCTTCTTATAGGGAGATTTACAGATGTATTTCTTTGGGCCTTGAGCAAGATTGTCATGTTATTGGAATAGGGGATATACACTTGGCTTTGTTAAATGGGTCTTCTCTTATGATCCGTGATGTCTTGCATATACCTACGCTCAGTAAGAGCCTGATCTCTGTCAGTCAGTTGCATGGTGCAAGATATTATGTCTCTCTTGGGGATACTTTATGGAAAATCCGTCGTGGTTGCTTGGTATTGGCCAGAGGTGCTAGATATGGCAATGATTATGTAGTGCATGTCTCATGTGGAAGATTCTATGGTTGTAGTTATGCAGATACCACATGCATTGTTATGGTATTGTCGCCTCGGCCATGTACGACACATTGAGGTGGATGTTTTATGTGATATGGGCTGATTGCTTGCTCTTCCCCATGCTACTTACCCTCATTGTATTCATGGTCCGTGCAGAGTCTCTTTGGCTTATGGCGATCGTGTGAGGCATGCTCCTCTAGATCTAATCCATGTTGCAGTATATGGACCTATACCTTCCCAGTCACTTGGTGGAGCGTCGTATTTTGTGATCTTCATGGATCGTGCTACCCACTGTGTTTGGGCTTATCCTTTGGTACAGATTAAGGATGTTGTTACTATGCTTGACAGGTTTATTTCTGTTGGTAGCAGGCCTAGATGCTTGCAGATGGATTATGAGAGTCATGCTATCTCTCCCAGCTTACGGATCTCTTGTTAACAATATGGCATTGATTTCTTATGCCCATGGTATTATGGGATTGCTCATGGCATGTGCCTGACTTTATAGGCAAAGGTTGCTTCTATGCTTACCACAGCTAGGTTATCTTATGGCTTTTGGGCTGAGGCCCTTATGACAGCAGTCTATTTGGTTAATCGGAGGTCGTGTTTTTCTTTGGATATTATTACTCTGTACGAGGTATGGAGTGGCATGAGACCCTCTTATGATCACTTGAGGATGTTTGGCTACTAGACATCTGTCAGTATGCCACATAAGCCTATGTCACGCAGATGCATACTCCTTGGTTATGGAGATGGTGACTTTACGGCTTACAAGATTTGGGATTTAGATGCCTAGCAGGTTCTACATGTGAAATATACGAGATCTAGAGCATGGCAGATGCGGAAGCTATGGAGGTTGAAAGAGGAAAAAGAAACTCATGAAGACATTGACCCTAATTAGGACAATTGTTACACAAGTGAATTAGGTTCCAAGATTGAGACTTGGACTCATAAACACAATCTTGTGTATTGATAGTAACATGACACTTTACTGGAAAGAAAAGAGTACTATCATTGCATTAGAAAAAGAGTGCAAGTATAATGCTTTATAGGATTTGAGTGGTGGTACTTTCTCCTACTGTGCATATGGGATTCTGGCCGTGAGCCCTCATTGCTCCTCACAAAGGGACTGAAGTAGGTGTGATTGCAAATATCTCAATACCTCTTCTCAATCACAACTAAAAGTACAAAGTGTGTAGAGGCTTTAGTGAAAGCAACACTTGCAAAGTGTGGGCACACCATAAATATGGCAAAACACCAGAGATTGTCACTGAAAAGGCTAAGTGTGGGTACCACAAACATGATGGACATCCAGAGGCTGTAGCAGGGGCCTCACAAAGTGTACAAAGGCTGTAGTACAAGGATAACTGAGGAGTTTACAAGTTTATGTCTGAGACATTAGGGCTAGGAAATACACAGGTAAAAAAGTCTGTCTGAATAGAAGGACTGATGAGGTTTGTCCTTCTCCTGGTGATCTTCTTCTTCTTCTTCCTTTTCTCCGTTTTCTTCTTCTTCTTTGACTGTAACTAGATAGGCCTTTTGGGACCTCTTTCTGGCGTAACTTCTCGGTGTGTCTGGTCCTTTTGTAGAAATCACAGAAGAGTTGATCCTTTTTGGCTTTGTATATGTTGTCAACATGTAATGCATGCTCATCTCTAGAGATACTTGGCTCTTCCTTAGTTTTTAGCTTCTTTTCCTCCTCTAACATTGATGCCTGGATATCAACAAGTTCAGGGTTTGGCATATTAATTAGAGTTATTGATACATTATTATATTCAGGAGGCAATCTCTTAAGTAGAACACCGATGCAAACATCTTCCATTTTAATGTTGATTCCTGTAAGTTGGGTTAGAAGTCCTTCCATGTAATTAGATGTGTGGTAAGTGATGTGCTAGACTTCATTTCAAGCCTGAAAAACTCAATTAGGAGACCATACTTTGATGATTTAGACTGTGCACTGAACAAAGTGTCAAGTCTCTTCCATGTATCCTGTGAAGTTTCACAGTTATCCATATGGTGGATATAACTGTCGTCTAGCTCCAGTTTGATAATGGCTTGAGCCTTGTGATCATTCTTTTGCCAAGTGATAGCAAGATCTGCATCACGAGGCTTCTTTTCTTTTCCAGTGGTAATGGCCAAGAGCCCCTTCTTCATCAGGATCAATTTGATGCGGGTCTGCCAGGTATGAAATCCGACTCCTTTGAAATGGGCAGTTGGAGAATCTTTGCCCATGTTTGACTTGAGGGACCAACAGTAAATCAGCTTTAGACTTATAAAATTTAAGCAGCAAAAGAGTTGGTTGAGATGTGTCAAGAGCCACAAGCGTTTAGATCACTAAAAATGAGTGTCAATAGACACTATGTTTCTTTCCCGAGTCTTTCAAACCTGCAAAAATCCTTCAAGTTCTTTCAGATCCAGATCTTCCCCTTTTTGATTTGATGCTGGGACCTTTAGGTCTGAGTGGCAATGGGTTGTTCTAGTGGCAGAAGAGAAAAAATGATGAGATTTTTGAGCTTGGTGAAGTTTGGCTATGGCTGTCTTGTCAAAACAGGGACCAACGATGACTGGTAAATGAGCTCCCACGAGCTCCACAGGTTGAATCTGCTCAAACCCTTTGAGATGGAGGATTCTCACTAATGGGTCTTACTCCCTCCTAAGAGGGTTTATACTCGTTTTGCCCGAGTTGAGAGATCTAAGCCTTCAAAGTGGTCGCTGTCAAAACTGCGCCCAGATTTTGGAAAATGCAAATGCCGGGCATGGTGTGTATCAATCTCCTTGATTTTTGTGCCAAGAAGTTGCGCCTTGACCTGAAGAACAACTCTCGAGAAGAAAGCTCTAAGAGATATGGCTTGGTTGATGAGATATGGCTGCTTCAACAGAGGTAGGTAGGTGCTGTCCACAGACACAGTTATGGCAGGGACTCTGAAAAGAGGCAATGCTGAAGCTATAGTTGCCCAATCTCAATGATTGAGGTGCCGGGGAGGAGCTGTGGAAGCAGAGAAACATTTCTCCAGAAGGAAGTTCAGAGAGATTTGGCATGTGGAGAGAGATATGAAAGCTTCAAGCTGATAGGGTGCTGCTGGCTATGGCTGCCATGGAAGCTTCATTGAAGGTAGGAATGCAAATGAAGTTGGAGATAGGGTCCAGTACTCAAACTGAGCTGAGTAGAGATGGAAAGGAGCTGAGAGGAGTGAAAGAAGAGTTGGGCCATACTCAACTGAGCTCTGATACCATGTGAAATACGTGGGATCTAGAGCATGGTAGATGCGGAAGCTATGGAGGTTGAAAGAGGAAAAAGAAACTCATGAAGACACCCTGACTAGGACAATTGTTACACAAGTGAATTAGGTTCCAAGATTGAGACTTGGACTCATAAACACAATCTTGTGTATTGACAGTGACATGACACTTTACTGGAAAGAAAAGAGTACTATCATTGCATTAGAAAAAGAGTGTAAGTACAATGCTTTATAGGATTTGAGTGGTGGTACTTTCTTCTACTGTGCATATGGGATTCTGGTCGTGAGCCCTCACTGCTCCTCACAAAGGGACTGAAGTAGGTGTGATTGCAAATATCTTAACACTACGCAACCGTCATGCTGTCTTTTATGAGACGCAGACACCTCTTAGGCCTCTTGCTGTGCATTCAGTGCGCTTTATGGCTGATTCTACAGCCGAACGTCAGTCTTCCGCTTTGCTAAGGCCGCATACTGTCTTGAGACCTCGTTTGACTTGTGTTCGGGATGTTGGCCCTCTTTCGATGATTGACCTTGGAGAGTTTGTATGCTCTTCGTTGTCTTTTATGCGCTGCGTTGATGCTATGCGCCACTCTGATGCTTTACAGTCGTGCACTTATGAGTTGTGTTGCTTGCTTCATGGGAAGTAGTCATGGATTGCTCTATTGTCTAGAGCTATGGGATCGCTTATCTCCTGGATGTCATGGACTCAGGGATGCTTGACTCTTCTTGTGAGGAGGTTCTCGCCACTTATTGCATAGCTCGCTTTCCGATTGGGCGTTGGGTGAGATGTCATGATTCCTCACCTTGTCTCTTTTCTTTTGTTTTGTTTTTTCACTCCCTGGCCATTGGTCTTCTAGTGGGAGGTTATTGGGGTAAAAGGCCCTTGGGCCTGCCTGTGTATAGTGACTGCTCATATTCTTTATTCATATATATATGAAAGTGCAATAAGTTTGTCATAACATTGTTGACAACACCTACATTGTGTGTGCTCTTCTCTCCTGCGTCCCTTTCATCATTTGCATTCTCATTCATTCATTATTATGCAACTTTTTATGTATTGTATACATTTTGTATTTTTTGTGTTTGCCATACCATTTCTTCGCATGGTACTAGAATTGGTGTTTTTTTGAAGAGTGTCCTTTGCCTGTCCTAAAGATTGGTATTCTAGACATGGAGAACACTTTTTGGTATATTTTCCACTTCTTCATGAAAGCAATCTCCCTCAGAGCCTATGATAGTGGCTCCAAGGGATTGGTATCCTCTATCCACTCCCAAGATTGGAATGGTGCATCTCTCTCTAGAGAAAAGTCTTCTTCCAAGCATAATATACGTTTTCATCAAAGAGGAATACAAGTTGGTCTTGAGGCAAAGATTAGAGAGAGTTGGACATGTAGTGAGCCCCTATGCTTGTGATCCACCTCACACATAACCTTGGGCATATCAATCCAAGGACAAAGTCTATAACCTACAGGATCATGCACGACATGGAAGATCTATGTTGGTGTGGAATTTAAACACTCAATTGAAAGAGGACACATTGATGTGGTCTTTTCATTAAATACATTGCAAGGTATGCATGGCATAGCTTTTTCAAGTCCTTTCCTTCCTTCTCCTAAAATGCAAGTAATGGGTCTAAGTTATCATGAAGATCCAAACTTATACTAGTATGTAAAATGCAATAAGCGGTGATTATAGAAGCGGAATGTCAAGTAGTACCATTGTATCAAATGTAGAATGTTAGGTGATACCATTGTGTCACATGCTCATCCCAATCAACTTGCTTTTAGTGCTTTAGCATCAGTAGCATCAGTTTGTCAAAATTAAACTCCAAAATTTTTGTTCCCATTCATCCCACCCATTTCACAGTTCACCATATTGAGGATACAATAGGCACATATCCCATAGGTTAAATTCCTAATCCTTAGTTGAGTGGTGGTAGTGGGAATTGCACTCCTAAACCAAGCATTGATAGGGATCTACATACAAGCCTATCCAGTGCATGTATATCAAGTTGTGCCCATCCCACCCATCTCTCAAGTGGCCACACAATTTACCAACATGCTAGTACCTCATGGACCATCCTATAGCTTTTCGCCACATGCACCTCACATTGGTAAGACGACTTCTATGGGCAAACACCTAGAGTCACCATGTCACTCGCTCGGGTGCAGTATGTAACACCTAGTCACCCACTAGTCTATTCCATGCCACCCATCTATTTGAGACCTTATACATCCTTCCATGCATCTGCTACGGCCAAGCATGTTTTTATTGGCAAGATTGTTGCAATGGATTGGATTCAAGACTTGGTCTAACTTAATGTAGCATGTCTTGGACTCTTAGGACTTGGGGTTCTTATTCAGGGGTTGAAACCCCAACTTGACCCTTGATGGTTCTCGTATGAGACAATCCACTCTTGGAAGAGTAGAAACGCCTTAGACATTGTCAAACTTATATAGGGTCTCACGTGTGAGTTTCACTCACAATTATAACATTTCAACCTTGCATTGGAGTGTTGCGCACATTTGGTTGATTGCTATATGGCTCGAGATTGTAACTGAGGTATCAACCTCAACCATGAACTCCAAGGATTGGAATTACTAATGGGGATGACTTGATAGTCAAGTTTGTAGAGTATGAGTATGTGCTCACTGAATTCGCCACCAGAGACCCATTATAGTTAGATGATCAACTCACTTTTTCATGAATAAGGTGCGTCCCAAATCTTTCAATTTCATGCAATGAATCATCTCACATCCATAATTTCCCACCTTTTATGAATTTTAATGTCAACTTTTGCATTTTGCAACGTTGTTTGATCAGGTTCACAAGGAATCCCTTGTGCCATAGTAAAAGGGGACCCTTGTTTTCACCTCTCAAAAGGGGAAGCAAGGGGTGGAAAGAACAAAAATAACACGTAGTCAGCTAGTGAGGAGCAAAGTAACTCCCCTAAGGATTGAAATCGGGTTGGCAAAATGTTCTTAAGAAAATTAGATATTGCTAGCATTGCTCAAGCACTTTGATGATGAATACTACTCAAAGGCCAAGGGCAGTCCTTCTACATCTTGACCCTCCACTCTACCTAGGAACTCGAGCACATCAAAGGAGGGCAATATTATTCTTCCTCCATGGTCGAGAGGAGTCATGCTCTTGTGTCAGTGGTCTATCGACTATGCCTACATGGTATTTGCATTAATAAGCACAGATTTGTCGGTCACGTGGATGCAGGACCACCTCCTTTGACCTCTTGTATCACTATATTGATGAGGTTGTTTGATTGGCTCGCCACTGCTCCCACGGTGTCATGATGTTATGCATTCACTTGTGAAAAACCTAGGAGAATGCTCAGATAGCCAATATGAATGTTAAGATGGTAGCACATGGAGAAAGGCAACCGCATTGAATTCTACTACATGTGATTGCAAGTATAGCACACTAAAGAATTGAGAGGAGTGCTCATGTTATTAAATGCATAAACATCCATATAGAACATTAAGGTACAAGCAGAATGAAGGTCTTTGACCATGTTGGGATGGTTGTCATGACTAATAATTGTGAAGATGCTAAATGAACTGTGTTGCTGCCACTTAAACTAGCCTTCCTCCTTGGATAGGGTGGTAAATAACATGATTAAGCACTATTTACAGCAAATAACAAATTCACAAAACTGAAATGTACACATTACCATATAATCTTGGACATTGGACATCCTGTTGGCTCCAAAACTAGTGCCCCTTTTGGTATTTATTTAACTTAATTTAAGAAGAAGTTGATGTACAATGGGATTCTCCCAATCCCTTTTTGTATTCCAACTTCCCTTGTTGTCCAAAATGACTAGCAAGTCTTCAATCTAATTTGCCCCTTGATTCAAGTAGTCAATTGGTCTTCACCTGCTTTGATGGAGATTGAAGATGCTGCAAATTCATTGATTTGTTGGTCCCTCCAATTGAATTTGACTAAAAATAGCTTCAGCCCTGTTGAATCCAAGTCTTGGAGCTTCCGATTTTTGGCACGCTTCTCGAGGTTGTTGCTAAACCCTAATTTTTACTGCTGTAGATTAGGGTTTACAGCAGTGAAATCTGAAATTTCTCAACCTCTAGTGATCTCAATGCTGTAATCTTTGGAGCAAGGCCATAGAAAGGTTGGGAGATGAGAGAGAATGTTGAGGAGAGAGAAAATTCAGACTTTCTTTGCGAAGAATTGAAGAAAAATTTATCATTTACTATTGCTGCCCTATCTCAATAGCTTATAGATGAAAAGAATTAAAGAAAACCAGTCATTTACTGTTGCTACCTTGTCTCAATAGCTGTGGATGCTGTCAGTTGTTGTTGATTGGTCTTCTCCTGCCCCTGGCTGCCTCAAAAGGTCCTGCAATGGCTGTCCCTCTCTCTTGCAGGTTGAATATACTAAAATGCCTCTCCAGCCTCTAAAGACGTTTTCTAGTCTTGCACGGGCAGTTTGGACAAGTGGCAACCTTCCTAAATGGTTTTTCCATCAGTCTTTAAATATTGACAATTAATCTAATAATTATTTCAGTGCCCTGAAAAATAATTTGACTCGCCAATAATGAAATTGGCTAGGCAATTTCCATTTCCAAGTGTCTTTGCACTATCTTTGACCATCAAATTGGTGTTAGGTACCATTAAACGCAACTTCTCTAGTATCACCAACTAACTCTTATGGCCAAATGAATGACCTAGGCTAAGAACTGGCACTAGATACCACCAAGTACCTGTGTGGCATAACTTACAGCAACTTTTGCCTTTGACATCTTGTGATTTCCTTGGGTCCTAGACTCGTAAATCTACTCTAACCCCAATTACACCTCACATGTGTAACATTTACTTAACCATGTGGTTAAAAATTAATCTACATGCTAAGTGAGGTTTCAAAAACACGTTCTCATGACAGCTCTCCCCCTTAAAATCCTTGCAATCGTCCTTGATTGCACTACCAAATGCATCAAAAGCAAAATAGTGGATTGGAATTTCCACAAGGCATTATATTTAACACAACATTGCGCACTGTTGCTCAACCATTCCATATGCCTAACACATGCTGAAAATTACCAACCGATCATAACATAACATAAGACTCACAAAGAATCTTAAAAACGTTTCCAGATTATCATGTGACATGTCTATTTCTCTTGAGCTCAACTCATCCGGCAAAAACAAACCATAGCATAGTATAACCAAGCAAAAACCATGGCTAAAACATCAATGGCATCATTACATATGCTGTTGTCCATGGAACCAGATGTAAATCATTGAAAACTAAGCATAATCTGATCATAAATTGATTACTTGCTGATTTGAGAACTAATCACAAACTGCTGCAAAGGTGACCCCAAACTGATCACAAACTCATTGCAAAAACTAACCAGCAATCAATGCAAAAACTGATTCTAAAGGTGACCATTAACGGTTCTCAAGCTGATAAAAAATTGAGCTGAAACTGATCAGAAAATTTTTCTCAAAATTGACGCAAAATTCATGCCAAATTGATCATACGCTGATGCAAAAGTATAGTTTGAGTGCTTGGCTGAAAGTCATACTCATTTGCATACATCTCACAGTGACTAGTACACCAAGTAGTGATCTCATGGTAAACATATTGTCAGTGTGGTACCTTGGAGGCATATTGAATATATCCGAGGTCCACTACATATGAGAGATGTCCATAATTGGAGGAGTGGAAGTGCTACCTTCCCCTTGAGCTTAGGCAATACTCCAGACCCTTGCTCTGCTAAACCTGACGAAGCTTAAACTAAAGTCAGCTTTGATTGAAAGGCATTTGGGTAAAGCTACAACAATTGAGTATGGTTTGCCAAGTCATCCTCTTCTATCCATTTGGTATCCATTGGTGAATAATTCTGAAATTTCACATAGTATCTCTTGGAAACTTTACCTTTGACCTTTCTTTCCTTATGTGCCAAAATCTGTTTGGGTACCAAAATCTCATCCAGCTCCTCAACCTCAGGTTGAATTTCAGCAGACATATCCTTTGGCACATCACCATGAAAAGGCCTTAACAAACTTACATGAAAGGCATTGTGTATCCACCAATGTGGAGGTAATTTCAACCGATATGCCACACATCACTGATCTTCTCCAACACTTGGAAGGGCCCATAGTATCTCATACTTCGGATACAATCTTTCTCTTTCTTTCATCTTTTTCGGCCTTGCCTTTTCATAATGCAGCAATACATAAACACCCTCTGCAAACTGCAAAGCACATCTGTGGTGATTAGTTGCCCTCTTCTGCTTTTCTTGCGATCTCTAAGGTGCATATTTTATCTTTGCATAGGCTACATCCAAGTTTTCCACATAACGATCAGCCTTAAAGATCTTATCCTTAGTTTGTAGAATAGGTGATATCTGTTAGCAGATATGTCAGCTCATGTGTGAGTCTGTGTATATAGAGGTTGGACACATTATTTAGGATATTTAGGCATTTTTATTTGTGTAATTTTATGGCCATATTGGTCATTTATTGCTGGCCAACCAGCATTAAATATTGGCCAATATGATCATTTTGAGGACATATATTTGTCTTATTTATTCAAGCTTTTCCTTCTCAATCAGTCAGTCAGTCACTCATCATCACTTGTGGATCTTCTGTTGGGGATAGGAGCCAGTGCAGGTGCCCACGCAGCCAGTGTGACTCACTATTGTATGCGACTGTCTCGTGTTGGATATATGGATTTCATTGTAAACGCCCCGAACAACGTAGAGCTTAACAATTATGATATTCGCTTGTTTTCAAGATTTAATATAAAAGAGAATGAACACTTAAAGCTGAAAATGAAAATTACTCACAAAATTACAGCCATGAAAATGTAAAAGTAATGGAGACAAGATTGAGGGTTGAAGATGGGCAACCAACCCCCCCTGTTAGCAGAGTATTTGTCAGCTCATGTGTGAGTCTGAGCTTGATCTGGGCTGGGCATTTTTATTCGGTATTTTAGGTTTTTTTCTGGTGTGGCATTTTATGCCATTGGGGCATTTTTATGCACCAGTCGGCCAGCATTAATGCTGTCCGACCAGCATTATTGCTCCCCACTTTTTCAGCCTATTTATACTCAGTGCTCCTCCTCAGTCAGTATCATCATCATCATCATCATCTTCACCATCTGCAGACTCTGTGGAGAGAGGAGCCAGTGCCAGTGCCCACGCAGCCAGTGACTCACTGTTGTATGCGACTGTCTCGTATTCAGATATATGGATTCCATTTCCCGTGCATACATCTGAGTTCTCATCTGTATCGTGTTCTTTATTTCTTTTCTTTTTGTCTCGTGTTTCAGCAGTTTATTTCAGCACATGTTTATGCTTCCACCGCTGCCCCACTTCTGACATGGTATCAGTTTTCAGGATGTGTGTTTCTGCTGGGTTTTATTGCTGATTTCAGGACTGTTTTGTACCCCTGCTGATCAGACGATTGCTGTTGCAGCCAGGCGACCTGTTTTGGGGCTGTTTTCAGCTTGCGTTTTTTGCAGTTTTGCCATCGCCTGCTGCCTACGCACCCTCTACTGCTTGCGTTTTTCATCTGCAGCTGCTGGCGACAGTTTTCTACCTGCTTTTCTCCAGTTTACCGCCTGCATTTTGCTGATTCAGCGTCTTTCGTGGCTGGGTGACTGTTACTTCAGGCCGTTTTTGCTGTTTTTGGCAGTTTTTGACTGATTTTTTGACTTTCTACAGCAGATTTTGTCTTCTATTGATCAGCTTTTGGGTTATATTGCATGTGAACTCTCATTTTCTGCAGTCTGTGCTTGTGTTTGGGCTGTGTTTCCTCTCTAAATTCCATCTCTTCTCTACTTCTCTTCTTATCCTCTCCATATGGCTCCTTCGTGCACTTCCATTGATGATAAGTTACATGGCCCTGATTATCTCACATGGGATGTTGACTCTACCGATGAGTTCTCTCCTTCATCCGACTTCGACTCAGATCCTCTGACCAAGGTGAAGTCCAAGGCGCGGAAGGGATCCTCTTCTTCGGATTGCGGGAAGGGCTTGGTGGCCCCTTCCTCGGCTGCTTTCTAGTGGTGGTGATGAGGTCATCCCTCACGACTCTCTTGTGCCAGAGAGGGAGTGTGAGCGGGTGTTCAGATGGGGCAGCCGCGCCTCATCTATACTTTTATACAGGTGCACAGGTTCCAGAGAGGGACGTCCCTGACACATCGACTTCAGTCTGGCGGAATCAAATCCTGGAGTTGGGATTGACATCCAGGTTCATGATGAGCTGGTTATCTGACAGAGAGTGGGAGGCTTTCGTCTGGAGCTCACATGAGGGGACACTTTGGCGGTCTGGCCAAAGGCGGGGAATCCATGGTCACCTATGTTCAGGGGCATTTTTGACAGGATGGTCTTGTATGCTACTGCGAGACACTGGTGATGGACATAGAGACATGCTATAATCTTCTCTATTTTCAGGTGTTTGGTACTATCGACATCGACATCAGGTTCTCTCCAAGGCACCTTGGTGGTGGCTTGATCACCCACTGCTTGGGTATCCATGGTTCTACTTGGTGGTTCTATGTTGTATAGTTTCTGATCCCTTTTCATTGTACTATTGTATTGTATCAGATCACCCATGATCTGAGAGAGGGTGTTAGCAGAGTATTTGTCAGCTCATGTGTGAGTCTGAGCTTGATTTGGGCTGGGCATTTTTATTCGGTATTTTAGGTTTTTTTTTGGTGTGGCATTTTATGCCATTGGGGCATTTTTATGCACCAGTCGGCCAGCATTAATGCTGTCCGACCAGCATTATTGCTCCCCACTTTTTCAGCCTATTTATACTCAGTGCTCCTCCTCAGTCAGTATCATCATCATCATCATCATCTTCACCATCTGCAGACTCTGTGGAGAGAGGAGCCAGTGCCAGTGCCCACGCAGCCAGTGACTCACTGTTGTATGCGACTGTCTCGTATTCAGATATATGGATTCCATTTCCCGTGCATACATCTGAGTTCTCATCTGTATCGTGTTCTTTATTTCTTTTCTTTTTGTCTCGTGTTTCAACAGTTTATTTCAGCACATGTTTATGCTTCCACCGCTGCCCCACTTCTGACACCTCCCCCCCCTTCCTCCCCAAAGGAATGTAATCTGCTCAACCCAAGTCCCTTAGGGAAGAGCTTAGTTACAATCAACCTGAGAGTGAGGAGAAGTAATTCTCACTCTGACAAGATCATGCAAAGATGTACAAACGCACATGCATTATCTATTATGCAATGATAAGAACTAATTTCTTTACAGTATGAGGCCTTTAAGCCAGTAAATGCTTTGGCCCAACCAAGGAGAAACCGTTGGTTTGTGGTCTCGTCCCCACCAACCTCATTGGTGCTCCCAAATTGTTAAAATGGTCGGCTAGCTGACCTTAAAACAAGAAAGAGGGGAAATCAGCCTTTCTCTATCGTTGATTAGCAGTACATGGATAGGGCTTGCTTCTTGTTGCTAAAATGGAAGAAAGAGCTCGAGAAGGAGGTGCTGTAATGAATTTACAGGCTTGCTGTCTTGTGCTGTCTTGTAAAACAGTAGTGATAGAAGAGGGAATATGGAGGATTTTGATAATGGAGAAGTGGGGGATGATGATGGGGATGGATGGGGCTAGTTTTTGGCTATCTGTGTGGGTGCTGTATATGAGTTTACAACAAAGAAAAATGAGCTCTTATTTATAGGAGAGGGAAGGGCTAGTATAAAAGGGAAAAGTGGAGTAGCACAAGACAAGTGTCCAGCCACATGTCATGAGATGTGACAAGTGGTGGGACACTTGGAAACTTGTGTGACAAGTGTCTTGACACTTGTCTTTTCTCTATGGCCTTTCTTTTTGGGCTGAATACTGTAAAGAATAGAAACAACCAAATTTAGTAAGCACAGTCAGAGTACAGAATTTATTATTTTTAGAATGACATCCCTATTTTTTAGGACTAGCATTTTTAGGCTAATTCAAGGCTCCTAAAATTTAGGGACCTTCTAAAACTTAGGGACCCCCCAATATGGGTATCATATGAAAGCTTTTTCCGTGTACATCGCAAAAACGGTATCAGAATCTTCATGTGACTTTCCTATGCAAAGAAATGTGAATTTCAAGCTTTTAGCCCACACATGCACTTTGTACAAGCATTTCATGATCATGCCATCCTGTTGATTGTAACTGTCTGTTCTGGCGGATCTAGCCCACACTTCAAGGCATCAATCCTTTCTGTGTGCGAGTCTAACCCTGATATGCGTGAGTTCCGGTCACAGGCGCCCAATCGGGCCATATAGGTGGAAGTGTGATCTATCTTTTCTCTAACCCACCGTGTAGGTCCACCATAACCTGTGACCACTCATCAGTGGCCAGCTCCAATGCACTTTTCTTTATATCTAATTAGTGCAAAGGAAACAAATTTAATAAATCATTATATAGACAAATTAATGAAAAAGGATACAAATTCTGTTTCTATAGAGTTGTGACATCCATTTCTTGAGCATACATTTGAGTTCTCATCTGTATTGTGTTATTTAGTGTTCTTTCTTTCCCTTTCTCTTTTGTCTTATGTTTCAGCAGTTTCTTACAACATATATTTATGCTTCCATTGCTGCTCCACTTCTGACATGGTATTAGATTTCAGGTTCTATGCTTCTCATGTATTTTCTTTACTGATTTTCGGACTGTTTTGACCATTGCTGATACAGCTACTGCTGCTCCAACGAGACAACTTGTTTTGCCTACGTTTTTTTTACTAATGTCAGCATCCGTACAGCCTATGTCAGCCCCTCTGTTGCCTGCGTGGCAGTTCTAGCCTGCGTTTTGGTGTTTTTGCATCTCCTCTTGGCTGGGTGCCCGCATTATTAGGCCATTTTTGCTACTTCAAGCAAATTTTGGCTGATTTTTTTGACTTTTCGTAGCAAATTTTTTCTTGTTTTGGTCCGATTTTGGTGAATACTGCATGTGAACTCTCATTTTTTGTAGTTTGGCTTGTGGTTTGGCTGTGTTCCCTCTCTAAATATATTCTTTTCTCTACTTTCTTCTAAATCCTCTACAAATGGCTCCTCCGTGCATATCCATTGATGATAAGTTACATGGATTTGATTATCTTACATGGAGTGCTGTGATGAAACAAAAGGCTCCTCCGTGCATATCCATTGATGATAAGTTACATGGATTTGATTATCTTACATGGAGTGCTGTGATGAAGGCTTGGTTTATACATAAGTGGTTATGGTACGTGCTTTGTGGAGCTATTGAATGTCCTCAACGGCCTTCTCATGTTCCAGCTGATTTTGATAAAGACAACCATGAGGAAGCAATGCTTACATGGGATTTGGACGATGCACGTGCTTACTCGGCCTTGCTTCAGTGTATTTCCGAAGAACTCCTGCAAGACATCTTTTGAAGTATGGACGAAGTTGCAGTTGCTGTACGTGGGATCTTCCACCATGAGGGCAGTTACTCTTTATGGACAACTTCAGTAAATTTCATTTGAGGCCAAAGATAATGTCCAGCCTTTTCTACTTTATGTGACCCAAATCCAAGACCAGCTTCGGCAAATGAAGTCTGCCCCTCTAGAGGCTCATCTTATTGGACTCGTACTCTCCAAACTCCCTCCGGTGTTTGATGGAGTGGCGAATGCTTTGAGGACGCGCAGACATCATGGACTCCTATCAATTTTACACAGATGACCTTGATGCTGCTTGAGCATGAGGTATCATTGTGGTTACAGGGGAGTATTTCATTAGGTTCTAGTGAGACTCTTGCAGCTTCTGGGAGGGGTTCAAAGAAGAAGTCGAAGACCCAGTGTTACCATTGTGGGAAGAAAGGTCACTTACGTAAGGATTGCAAAGAGTTAGCGGCTTCCAGGAAGAAGAAGGAGAAGAAGACGAAGGGAGATATGGACTTCGATAACAAGTGATCTGCCTCAGACTCAGATTCCGATCCTCCGGTCAAGGAGAAGTCCAAGGCGTGGAAAGGATTCGCTTCTTCGGATCGCTGGAAAGGATTGATGGCTCCTTCCTCAGCTGCTTTCTAGTGGTGGTGATGAAGGCATCCCTTATGACTCTCCAGTGCTAGAGAGGAAGTGTGAGAGGGTGGTGAGATGGGGTAGCCGCGCCTCATCTATACATCTATATAGATGCGCAGGATCCAAAGAGGGACTTCCCTAATGCATTGATTGAAGTCTAACAGGTTCAAATTCTGGAGCTGGGATTGACATCTAGGTTCATGATGGGCTGTTTCATTGACAGAGAGGGGTTTGGTTCCTAGTCTTGACCTCACGTTAGGGGACACTTTGGCGGTCTAGCCAAAGACGGGGAATCCATGGTCACATATATTCCAAAGGCATTTTTGATAGGCCGGTCATGTGTGCTACTAAGAGACATTGGGACAAACAGAGAGATATGCTATGATCTTCTCTATTTTGAGGAGCTAGTACGATCGACATCAAGATTAGGTTCTCTCCGAGGCACCTTGGTGGTGGCTTGATCACCCACTACTTGGGTATCCATGGTTCTACTTGGTGGTTCTATGCTGTATGGTTTATGATTCATTCTCATTGTACCATTGCATTGTATTAGATCACCCATGATTTGAGAGAGAGTGTTAGCAAATATGTTAGCTCATACGTGAGTCTGCGCATATAGAGGCTGGGCACATTATTTAGGATATTTAGGCATTTTTATGTGTCATTTTATGGTCATATTGGGCATTTATTGTTGGTCGACCAACATTAAATGCTGGCCGACCTGATCATTTTGAGGACATATTTTTGTCCTATTTATTCAAGCACTTCCTCCTCAGTCAGTCAATCACTCATCATCCCTTGTGGATCTTCTGCTGGGGAGAGGAGCCAGTGCTGGTGACTAGGCAGCCAGTGACTCACTGTTGTATGCAACTGTCTCGTGTTGGATATATGGATTCCATTTCTCAAGCATACATTTGAGTTCTCATCCATATTGTGCTCTTTAGTGTTTTTCCTTTCCCTTGCTCTTTTGTCTTGTGTTTCAACAGTTTCTTGCAGCATATATTTACGCTTCCATTGCTGCTCCACTTATGACAGTACCTTCTTGCCACCGTCAACCACCCCAAATGGAGCTTTGCCCGTAGAACTATGCACTGTGTTGTTGTAAGTAAACTCAACCAAGGGCAAATACTACTCCCAATGTGTCTTGTGGTTTGAAACATAGCACCTCAAAAGATCTAACATTGTGGAATTTGCTTTCTTAGATTGACCATCTGACTGTGGATGGAAGGGTGATGAGAAATTGAGTGTGGTATCCATATTCTCAAACAGCCCCGTCTAAAATAAATAGGTCATCTGGGGGTCTTGATGACTAATGATCAACTCTGGCATACCATGATACTTAAAGATGTGCTGCAAAAACAATCGTGCTATATGATCAGCCTTTATTTTCTTCCTCACTGGAATGAAATGGGCTTTGTTGCTAAACGTGCAAATGATAGTCCATATCAAATCATTCCTTGTAGGTGTCTTAGGAAGCTCAAAAATAAAGTTCATTGCAATGCTCTACCAAGGCCTATTTGGAATAGGCAAGCGCTGCAACAAACCCGGCATCTTTTGCCTATCATGCTTTACCTTCTGGCATACGATGCATGTCTTAACAAAGTGTTTTACATCATGCCTCAAAGCTGGCCAATAAAAGAAATGCTCCATTGCCTTGATTGTAGCATCAATATCTCTGTGTCCTGTATATGGAGGAGTATGACTTTCAGTGATAACTTTAGGCCTTAACTGCTTTGTGACACACAATCATCCATGCATCATCAGAAATCCATCTCTTAGCACAAAATGCTCATTCCTTTGGCCATTGCAAAGCTGATCATAAACATTAGTATTAATAGCTTAATCAAATGCAATTGGCAAGATCAAAGCATCTTAAAATTTCACATTCCCTTGACATACACAGAGGATTAGCTTCAGGACCCTAGTGCGAGATGGGGCAGAGTCACCATTGGTGACAATTCTACTGTTCTCGATCGAGGAGTGGAGACTATTCCTTTATTGCCGGATAAGCAGTTTTCTTCAGCCAAAGTTCTCTATGTACCAGAATCAGGTTTTAACCTTTTGTTTGTTCATGGTCTTACACAGCTTGGTACCCATGTGGTATTTACACAAGATGTGGTGACAATGGAGGATGTTTCTACAGGTGCACTTCTTTGGATAGGATCCTAAGAGGGTGGGCTTTACACATTCATAGCCTTACCTGTGAGGTCCTTCGACGAGCTTGGGTTTCTTTGGCATGCTCTTTATGGTCATCTAAATTTTGACACTATTCGACGGGCCTCTCAAAAGAAGATGGTGGAGGGACTTCCTAATTTCCCTATTCACACTTTGTGCCCTAGCTGTTTGAGGGGCAAGTAGCATAGGCAGCCTTATCTAGAGGTTGCTACTATGAGGGCTTCTATCTCGCTTGAGTTGGCTCATACTGATCTTTGTAGACCTATGGATACGGCCTCCCTCAGGAAGGCCAAGTATTTGATGCTGATTATAGACGACTTTAGTCTTTATGCGTGTCATTATTTTTTGGAGTACAACTAGGCGTACTTCCCTTTCTATGAGTGAAAGGTGTCTTGTGGAGACAAAGACTACTTCCAAAGCTTGTGGCATATGAGCAGATCATGGTGGAGAGCTTACTTCTAACCTCTTTCTCTATTTTACAAGGATCACGGCATTCGGGTGGGGTATATTAGAAGTCATGTTTGTCATGCCTTGTCATCTTCTGCCTGTGAGCCTCAGTTGAGTTAGATGAGGACTTTTGGAGATTTGATAGGTTTGTCATGTGTTTTGATGGGGAAGGTTACTCATTTTAGAGTAGCTGTATGTGTGTACTTCTATGTATTTCCTTTGTTTGTTGGGTTCTAGTATGCTTTTCTTGTGTTGTTTTTGCATTTCTCGGGCTGTCCTTGCGTGTCGGGCATTGTCCATGCCTTTCGGGATTTTTTTGTGCCACTTGTATTTTTCTGGCATTTTTTACTAGCACGACCAGCATTAAATGCTAGTCGTTCAGCTTTTTGGCATCCTTGTGGGACAGGTCACCTAGATTTGGGGATTATTGGCTATTCATAGCCTGCCCCTCTCCACACTTCATTATCATTAGGTCATCTTCCTTCCTTCTGGCAGGTGCACACTCCGACTCCATCATCTTCCTCCATCTCTTGTGGTGGTGTCATTATCAGCCTGATCTAGTGCCCTCACTGACCCTGTTGGTTGAGTGCAGGGACTGATCAATCTTGTATTCAGCATTTGTTCCTTGTTCAGTGCATGTTACTTTTCTTCTTCTCTTGCAGATTGTCTCTCTTTCTTGGCACTCTCACATAGAGCATGGTATCTGAGAGCGACACAGAGCTCGTAGACATTGCAGAGGAGGCCATCTACATCTGCGTTTGGTGGAAACGCAAGCTCCTGCTAGTTGGCTACTGCATCTAGAGCTCAGGTGTCATCATTTGGAGGTAGGTGACTACTTCTAGACATCAAGCATCAACATCAAGCATCAAGCGATTGCCTTTTGCAGTCAAACACGACCTTCCTGGAGCAAGCGGCAACATTTACATTTGCATTTTGGTGTTTTTGCATCCTTCTTAAGCAGTCAACAATGTTTCTCCCTCACGCAGACCTCTACATCAAGATCTGTGCATTTTGTTGTCGATTCCTCCTATTCTGGGGCTGTCCACAGCCAAAGACAACTTTTTGTGGGTGTTTCCAGGCATAGATGAAGATGTCTTATCACTAGTTCTTTGCTGATTTAGAGGATAAGGTCTCTATTTCTTCCTCTAGAGACCAAGAGATTTTTGTGCTAGTTCACACGATGATTGGTGGTCACCTAGCCCATTTGTTCGGGAACCCTCTCCTCCCTGTTCTCTCCATGTTTCACAAAAGCACGGTTTGCCTGGCCTTTATATGTATAGAGGGTGCCTTCCATGGCACTCTCTATACAGGTTTCCATACTCCCTTCTTTACCCAAAGAAGACCGGCTTGATGGTTTCAACTACTCGCTTTGGTTGTGTAAAGTGGAGTGTATCCTTGATACCTTCGATCTTTGGGAGTTTGTTACCCACCCTATTCCCCGTCTAGTGGAGGATCCCACAGTTGGAGAACATCGATTGATTGTGCGGCCTTATGGGATCGGCTCAACTCTAGAGCTCGATCTTTTCTCTTTATGAGCTTACAGGATTTTGTACTAGTGAAACCAGCCTTCCTTCTCGGATAGGGTGGTTTAACCTGATTAAGCACTTAATTACAGCAATTAGCAAATGAACATAAACTGAAATGCTCACTTTACCTTCATAAACTTGGACAGTGGACACCCTATTGGCCCCAAAACTGACGCCCCTTTCGGTATTTCTTTAATTTCAATTGCTGCTGGATAAATTATAAGCCGAGATTTCACGATCTCCTTGGCTGATTCAAAAGCCCCTTGCTATTCCAATAATCAGCAAAGCATTCGGGCAAATTCCCCCTTGATTTTCACCTAGGACTTGCTCTAATGGAACCCCAACTGGTCAAATGCTGCCCCAAATTCACAATAGATGGGCTGGCATCTGAAATCCTCACAATTCCATGAATTTCTGGTGCTGATTTTAGTGTACAATGCCTTTGATTGATGGCACGGGTCCCAAGGTGATTGCTAAACCCTAATTACTGTTGTAACTTAGGGTTTACAGAAGTAAACTCTCTGTTGTCCACCAAATTTGGCTATACTGTGCTACCAATGACTGAGAATTACTAAGAATGCTTGAGCATAGATTGGAGGAGATGAGAGAATGCTGTAGAAAGAGAGAAAATCAGCTGAAATGTATCTTTTGATTCGTAGCTCTGATGACAAATCTGATGGCACCACCAACTTCAAAAGGGGGGTAATATACCAGCTTAACTGGCGAGCCCTCCTCTCCTATTGCCGCCTCTCTTGAGGCGGAAGAGAAATCTTGCTGCCCCCTGTCCTATCGCGGCGCGCGATCACTCGTCGCCTCCTCTCAGAGCCAAATCTGATCACCTCCTCTTCCTCTACCAAGCTCCGAACGACTGCAATTCAGCTTCCACCACCCTCCAACAGCCTTCTCCTTAGTTGCATGGGAAAGTTTTGCCAAGTGGCAGCCTTCCTAATGCATTTTCAGCCATTAAATTAATTTTTCAGAATTAATTAATTCTGAAAATTAATTTCAGCCCTTTTGACCTTGCCCAAAACTAAACATGTCCATCTGTAATGAAATTGGCTAAGCCATTTGCAACTTGGAGTGGTTCCCAACCTCTATTGACCCTTAGACTAGCATTAATTAATTAATGCTAGTCCCTAGTGTCACCTCTGACACTTAATGGCCAAACAATTGTCCTAGGGTCCAACCTAGCTTTAACTCACCACCAAAACCTAGTTGGCATAACTTAACACAACTTTTGCCTTTAGCACCCACTGCATCCTCGGGGTCCTTGGCTTGTTCCCATGAAATAACTGCCATGTGCATCACGTGCTAAACAACCTTGCACATTTGATTAATAACTTAATCAAATGTTACTTGCAAGATTAAAGCATCTCAAAATTTCATGTCCCCATGATAGGTAGGTGAATGTGCGTAGTTTGTGGAAAGCATTAGAAGTGTGGACAAAGCTTGCTTCTTTGTACCATTAGAAGACATTTGTCCATTGGATTACTCTCGAGAAGAAATTATGGATGATTGATGTTGATGATTCTTCTTTCATGAAGGGTCATATCAACAGGTTGGAGGACATGAAGGATAAGCTTGTGTCCCTTGGTAGGATGATCTCTTTAGAGGATATGGCTATGATTCTTTTGACTTAGCTACCATCTCCTCGGTTTGATGTCTTTTACACCAGCCTTCTTATATCGAGGACCCGTGAGAAGCTTCTATGGGAGGAGCTTGCCTTGCTTATTTTGGAGCATGATGAGTGTGCCAAAGAGGTAGCCAGTGGATCCACCTCCACCAAAGCTTTTGTTGTAGGTTCAAGAGGGGGAAAAAATAAGAAAGGGAAGTCAAAGGCTAAAAGATAGGAGAGTTCTTCAGGCTCAAAGACTCTGACTCGAAGAAGCCTGGCCATACTGCGGGAAGTAGCTAAAACATCCGAGCCTTCTAGCTCTACTCTAGCAGTTACCTATGAGTTAGTGTTTCTTCATATTGTTGACTTGGAGGAGTCTTCTTCAGTGTGGTTGCCTCATCTTCTGAGAGGCTTTGACTGGTTGATAGTGGAGCTTCTAGTCATATGACTCCACGAGGTGATTTGTTGTAGGATCTATGCCCTTTTGAGGGTTAGTCACTGTTGGTGACATTGTATCGATGCTTGGTGGTGTTGGCACTTTGCCTTTGTGTCAGACGGCTCTGAGAAGACCATAAAGGCCAGAGGAAAAGCAGTCAGAAGAAATGAGCACGAGCGATCCCTTCACCTCCCAGCCTTGCCTAGCTTATTGCTGGCTAGACCCATCGTGATCCGATTGCCAGCCGTCAAACCTTAGTGAGTCCTACTATTCTTGGACTCTCTTTGGCTCTAGGCTCCCCTAGACCCCGTTCGGGCACCCAAGAGCCCGGACGGTCATCCTCGTGCATGTTTCCCTTGATTTACCTTAATGTCACATTAAATGTCACTTTAATGTCACATTAATGTTTGTGACCTTAATGTCACATTAAATGTCACTTTAATGTCACATTTTCTTCCCCTTAAGAATCGGTTTCGTCCTCGAAAACGATACTTGGAAGGTCTAACTGTAAATTGGGAAACCTTTTCTTTAAAGTACTTACTCGCTCCCAGGTTGAGCTTTCTTTTGAACAATCTTTCCACTTAACCAAACATTTTTGATAAATAGTATTCCTTGTTCGTCTATTACGAACATTTAATATTCTTTCTGGTTCATGTGGATTAGATTGGTCATTTAATAGCTCCTCAATATCATCATTTAAGATTAGATTATCCAAATCACCCAGCTTCTTCCTTAATTTACTTACATGAAAAACTGGATGTATTTTACTACCAGCAGGTAGTTGGAGCTTGTAAGCCAATTCTCCCACCTTTTTAAGTATTATGAAAGGACCACAATACCTCGGTGAAAGCTTTGGACATTGTCCCTTCTTCATAGTTTTAGTTTGTTCAGGCATCTTAAGATAGACCAATTCTCCTTCTTTAAAGGAGATGTCTCTTCGGTGAGGATCTGCATATGCTCTAGCTCGATTTTGAGCCTTTTTAATATTTTCTTGAGCAAATTTTAACATACTATTCATATCCTCCAAAAAATCTTTAGCTGCCTGAACCTTTTCCTTATGCAGTCCTACTATAAAAGGAGCTCTGGGCTGAAACCCATACATTAACATAAATGGACTATATCCAGTGGAAGAGTGCTTGGCACTATTATATGCAAACTCTGCTATGGGTAAATACTCTTCCCAATTAGTTTGCCTTTTACTTACATATGCCCTAAGCATATCTTCAAGGATTTGGTTAACCCTTTCAGTTTGCCCATCAGTTTGCGGGTGATCCGCCGTACTCATGCTAAGTTTAGTATCCAATTTTCTAAATACCGCATGCCAAAATTGGCTATCAAATTTTCTATCCCTATCAGAAACTATATTTGCCGGAAGGCCATACAATCGGTATATATTCTCTACGAACAATCTAGCCAATTCTGGTGTTTTAACATCAGTTGAAGTTAGAATGAACCTAGCCATTTTGGTTAACCTATCCACAATCATCCACACAGAGTCGTGCCCCCTCTGTGTTCTGGGTAAAGCAACAATAAAGTCCATGGAGATACTCTCCCATTTTCCCGAAGGAATCTCTAGTGGATGGAGAAGTCCTCCCATTTTTAATCTTTCAGCTTTATTAACTTGGCATTTATTACATTTGACCACATAGTCAAGGACGTCCTTATTCATTCCAGGCCAATAGAACTGCCTTTTAATAAGACTATAAGTCTTATTAACTCTTGGATGTCCCGCGCTAGGGGTATCATGACACTCAAAGAGTATCTGGCGTCTTATTTCTATATCTTTCGGGACACATACCCTACCCTTGTAGAGTAAATAACCATTATCAATGGTAAAAATCTTCCACTTGAATCCAGTTTGAGCAACCCCTGATGCTCCATTTCCTTGTTGAACATCCTCAGATATTTCTTCCTCAGTAGAAGCACTTTCATTTGGATCCCCATTTTTTATCGCTTCCCATATGTTGAAATATGCCAGATCAACCTAGCATTTCCCTTTTAAAGATTCAAGCAAGTTGGAAGTGAACTGAGTAAAACTCAATTCATTAATGATGGGCTTTCTAGTGAGTGCATTAGCTACTATATTATACTTTCCTTTTCTATATCTTATCTCATAGTCGAACTCTTGAAGGAGTTCGGCCCATCTGGCTTTACGCCCGTGTAAATCCGGTTGATTACTAAGCCACTTAATGCTTTCATGATCCGATAAAATCAAAAGTTTCGCACCGTACAAATAGTGCCTCCATTTCTTCATTGCATGTACTATTGCATATAGCTCCCTTTCATAAACAGAATAATTCTGTTTTGCATGATCTAATTTCTTGCTTTCAAAAGCAACTGGTCGACCTTCTTGTAATAAGACCGCGCCTATCGCCTTATCACTGGCATCAGCTTCAACCACAAATGGTTTATTGGGATCCACAATTAATAGTACTGGAGCTGTCGCAATAGCTACCTTAAGTTTTTGAAAACTTTCATTTTGGTCTGTTCCCGAATTAAAACTTTTTTCTTTCCCTTTAAGTTGGTTTGTCATTGGAACAGCTATTTTGGCATAATCTCGAATGAATCTACGATAAAATCCAGCTAAACCTAGGAAGATCTGCAGCTCTTCCAAGTTCCTTGGAGATGGCCATTCAATAATTGCCCTTACTTTTTCTGGATCCATGTTGATTCCCTCTTTCGAGATAATATGCCCCAAATATTTGACCTCTTGTGCAAAGAATTCACATTTAGTTTTCTTTGCATAAAGGGAATGTGTTCTTAACAGTTGGAATACTAATTATAAGTGTTCCAAATGTTCTTCTCTTGATTTACTAAAGATCAAGATATCATCCAAGAAGACTACTACAAAATGTCCTAGATAGGGCCGTAAAACACTATTCATCAGCTTCATAAAGGTAGTTGGTGCATTAGTGAGGCCAAAAGGCATCACCAAAAAATCATAATGCCCGTATCTAGTACGAAATGCTGTCTTGGGAACATCTTGTGCCTTAATTCTTACTTGGTGATAACCTGATCTTAAATCTATCTTTGTGAAGAATTTTGCCTCTTGTAATTGATCAAAAAGATCTTCCATTCTGGGCATAGAGAATTTATTCTTCACCGTTATTTTATTAAGTGCTCTATAGTCAACACAAAGTCGCATAGAACCATCTTTTTTCTTTACTAATAAAATTGGTGAAGCCCAAGGTGAATTACTGGATTGTATAAACCCTTTTTTAAGGTAATCCTTAATTTGTCTTTCAACTTCTTGATGTTGTGTTTCACTTAACCTATACGGTGGTTTAGAAATAGGGTGTGTATCCTTATTTGTGTCAATTGGGTGATTTATATCACCCCTATCTGGTGGAAGGCCACTTGGTAAATCAGAAGGAAACACATCTTTAAAATCATCTAACAAACTACTTAATTCATTATTAACATTCAACTCATAAACATAAGAAAATTGTTGCTTTATATTACAGAAAGTAAAAGTGTTCTGTACAGGAAGAGACCATAACATATATACCTCACAAACTTCCTTCTTTATCAGCTTGTGAACTTCAGTAAAAGACAGCAAAGGATTATCAGATACTTCATGTTCACCTTGAATAACAAAAGTCTTACCATCCCTTTCAAATTCCAGTGTATTATGATTGTAACTATGTTTTAAGGATGGTTCCAATCCCCATAGCCACTCTCTCCCTAGAGCAATATCAGTTCTTTCCATGTTCATAATTTGGAAATCAAGTTTATCTTTATATCCTTGAATCTCAATTTCCAAATTGGATACCATTGTATCCCATATTTTATTGTCTTGGCCTTGCATCATACGAACAACATATTGATGCCCACTCTTTTGTTGGGGAAGTTTCAAATTTTTGACAAGTGCATAATTTATAAAATTATGTGTAGCAGAGTCATCAATCATGACTCTAACCCTCTTTCCAGCTATCAATCCATGTACTCTAACTAAATCATGTGGCCCAAAAGTAGGCTGCCACATAGAAGTTGACATACAACACTTGTGTTGTACATCCATGTGCAAGACCTCTAAAGATTTGTACTTTTCATGCCCCTTTAATTCTAAGGTCTGCACTACATGGATTTGTTTTTCTTTTCCCTTGCCCTTGTCCTTATCCTTTCCTTTGTCTTCCCTCTTTTTCTTTTGAGGGCAATTCCAAGCAGCATGGTTAGGGGATAGGCAATTGAAACACAACTTTTCTTTTTTGGCCTTATCAAAGTCATCAGGACTTAACTTTGGCCTCTCATATTGTTTCTTTTCAAAAGGTTGTTTTTTACCTTTAAAAAATGGCATTTTCCTTTTAAATTTGCCCACAAATTTTGAGGTTTCCAACTCCTTAGACTTGGGCTCCGTATTAGTGAGACTAGTGAGTATACCTGGACACACATTATCTTCATTGATTAATGCAAATTTAATTGCCTCTTCTAGCGTCTTAGGTGAACTCCTTTTTACTTCCTTTTTACAGGCTTTATCTAGTCCCCTAATGAATCCTCTTGTCTTTTGAAATTCATCTATTCCTTCCAGTTTGAGGATTATCTCACGATATTCCTCCAAATATGTCAGCAAGGGTCTTCCCTTTTGTCTGACATAATTCCAATCTTCTCAATTTCTTTCCATTTCATTTTTGGGAAGGAATTTTTTTAAAAAGACGGATTCAAATTGAGTCCAAGTTTCAGGTATTTTATTTGCCTCCTTTAAAGTTCGCCACCACTTATATGCTTTGGGCCCCAAAGTTAAACTAGCCTCCAGTGCTTGGAGATGTGGTGAAGTATTTTTAAGTTTATGTAAATCTTCCCATTTTTGGAGGAAATTAAAGATTGTATCTTTATTTCTATCTTTTTCCTCCTTGTGAAACTGAGGGGGTTTCATATCCTTTAGAACTGGATTATCCCTCAACTTGTGATGGGGTTCCTTAGGATCTCGCATAGTCACATCTAAATCTTTCGATGAAGATGGGACATCCGAGGTTTCTATCTTATTTTTATCTCTTTCTAACAATAAAGTTAATTGAGATTTTATTTCAGTGAGTGTTTGAGTTAAAAATTCCATTTGAACCCCTTGAGCCTGTACACGAGCAGTAAGATCATCAAATTGTTCTCGTGTAGCAAAAAATTCTTCCCACTGTTTTTCTTGCATATCTGATTCATGGGGATCTACCATAGGGTGGTCCCCAGAACTAGAACCTTCCATTACTCTCTCTTTCCCTTTTTCTGCCATTAATATACTGGAATTGGAAAGCAAAGATAAGAAATTTACATACAAAGTAAAGTACTTCCCTGCTTTTAATGGCAGGCAACTGTTGCTGGTTTGTAAATAAACCCGAAGAGTAAGGAACAAATTTTGCCTTCCCGGACTAAAACCGTGAAGCAGTGATGCTGGAAATGAAGTTTCCTGACTTCAATCGTGTATCATCTGACGTTTTTTTCCGTCCGTCCCATGACGTTTTCTGTTCGTCCCACAGTAGTTGCCTCATGCACAGCAGTTGTGTCACGTTTTTGGCGCCTTTTTCATGTTTCGCCTCCGTTGACCACCGTCGGGTTACGTTTCGCCTCACGCCTTTCCTCTGCCCGCGACGTGTCACACTTATGTGACATGGCACAGCACAAGCTACCAGTTCGAATAAAGGTCTTTGACGGCTGACGGATGGCGGGCGAAGGTGACGGATGGCGGGCGACTTTAATCGACTGGTGACCTGGCGGGCGACGAATAACCTAGCGGATGACGGACGACCTGACAAGTGATGGGCGACCTGACGGATGACGAATCATGTCCCTTGAACCATATGCTCTGATACCAATGTCAGACGGCTCTGAGAAGACCATAAAAGCCAGAGGAAAAGTAGTCAGAAAAATGAGCACGAGCGATCCCTTCACCTCCCAGCCTTGCCTAGCTTATTGCTGGCCAGACCCATCGTGATCCGATTGCCAGCCGTCAAACCTTGGTGAGTCCTACTATTCTTGGACTCTCTTTGGTTCTAGGCTCCCCTAAACCCCATTCGGGCGCCCAAGAGCCCGGACGGTCATCCTCGTGCATGTTCCCCTTGATTTACCTTAATGTCACATTAAATGTCACTTTAATGTCACATTAATGTTTGTGACCTTAATGTCACACTAAATGTCACATTAATGTCACACTTTGTTTCCTGAGCTTCCTTTCATAGGCCCTTTATCTTTCGGACTTGGGCTTTCCACTCTTAGTTTATGGCCTTACTAGGCTTGGTACCCGGGTTGTCTTCATCAAGCAGGCGGTTTGTATTGAGAAATCTTCTACAAGGGCTGTTATTGCGACAGATTGGTAGGAGAGTGGACTTTACATGTTCCATTCCCCTTCTCTTATGCAAGGTTCTCCGAGGTAGTTGTCTATTGCTACACTTGTTCCAGCTTGTGCACCATCTTTTGCATAGGTTCTTTCATGTTTCCCACCCTCTTCTTCAGTGGTTACCTTGTACCCCCCATCCCTTTCAAAGGGGGACAATCTCGGTGATGAGGCAATGAATTTTTTGCCGCTAGTGTTTCAGAGGGGGTTTCCCAGGATTGTGAGGAGCTTTTCATTGGTAGTTTTGATTGACGGACTTCATCGACCTCGGTATTCCTCTTGCCTCCCCAAGATCTGTTTCTTTCTTGGCCTTGTGCCACATCCAGGTTTGAGAGGGGGTGCTAGTAGTCATGTTTGTCATGCCTTGTCATCTCTTGCCTGTGAGCCTCAGTCTAAGTAAGACAAGGACTTTTGGAGCTCTAACAGGTCTATCATGTGTTTGATGGGGGAGGCTACTCGTTCAAGAGTGGCAATTTGTGTGCATTTCTATGCACTTCCTTCGATTGTGGAGTCCGAAAGTGCTTTTCTTGTGCAGTTTCTGCATTTCCCAAGTTGCCCTTGCTGTTCGGACATTATCCATGCCTTTCGGGATGTTTTTTTTGTGTTGCCTGTATTTTTTGGCATTGTTTACCAACTGATTAGTATTAAATGCTTGTTGGCCAGCTTTTTAGCATCCTTGTGGGGCAAGTTGGCCAGACTTGGGGATTATTGGCTATTTATAGCTAGCAAGGGTTTTGCTCAAAGGGCGGGTTTGGACTATTTTGAGAATTTTGCACCTACAACTTGGGTGTCTATAATGTGTGCCATCTTGTCTCTAGCAGCCTACTACTGTTGGCATGTTTATCATATCGATGTCAAGTTTGCCTTCTTGAATGACGTTCTTGAGAGGAGATTTATGTTTCATAGCCTCTAGGTTTCCTTGTGTAGGGGAAGGAGAACCATGTCCATAGGTTGTGGAAGGCCCTCTATGGCTTGAAGTAGGCTCCTTGTGCTTGGTACCAGAGGATTGATTGATTCTTTCTATAGAGTGGCTTCCATCGATTGACTCATGATCCCAACCTATACTTCAAGATTGAGGGTGACAAGTGTGTTTTGCTCATCTTGTATGTGGATTATCTTATCATTATAGGGAGCTCTACTCAGGAGATTTTGCGACAGGAGTTTACATGAAGGATCTTAGGATCCTACATTTCTTACTTGGATTGGAGATATATCAGATGGTACATGGCATTTTTATTTCCCAACGCTTGTACATTACTGAACTTTTCGTTGAGTTTGGTATGGTTGATTGCTGGCCTATGTGTTGCTCCATGGATCTAGAGTCCAAACTTTTGGCAGTTGGAGCTCCTCATATAGATGCCACCCGTTATAGGTGTCTTGTTGGCTTCCTCATCTAGCTTATTCACACTTAGACAGATATTTCGTTTGTTGTGGCTTTGTTGTCTTCTTTCATGAAGACTCCCACTCAAGAGCATTGGAGAGTGGCCTTGTGCGTTCTTTCTTATTTACAGGGGATTGGATCCTATGGGATCGTGTATGGAGTTTACTCTCTACAGTTAGAGTGATTCTGATTGGCCAAGTGTATGTGGATTTGCGACGGTCCACTACTGGTTATGCCTTGTCCCTTGGATTGGGAGTTATCTCATGGAGCAACAAGAAGTAGTCTTTCCTTATCCTAGGCCTACGGAGTTGCATGTCGACAACTAGAGTGCTCTAGCTTTGGCAAAGAACCTCGTGTTTCATGCTCGCACGAAGCACCTTGAGGTTTAGTATCACTATGTTCGAGAGTGGATCATGGATTCCGAGTTAGCGATGGCCTACTATATCACGAAGGACAATGCAAGAGATCTCTTCATGAGGCCTTTGCCCAAGGCTTCACCACATGAGGTTGTTAGGTCTTCAAACACTCTTGGATCTGAGAGAAGGTGTTAGCCTACCTATGGTAGTCATGTTGGAATGCCATCTTCTATTTGTGAGCTCCTCTTAAAGTTTGATGGAGGCATAGGAGCTTTGGTAGTTTAGGTGCATTTTTCAAATTTGTTGGCTTTCTATGTGCATTCCTAGGCCAATTTCTGCTCTCCACAGTTTGCCTACACTTGCTGGACATTGTCATTCTCATTTGGGAATTTTTCGGGGTTTCCTCTATTTTTTTGCTATTTTTCAGAGAGTGACTAGCATTTATTACTAGTAGGCCAGTACTTATGGCCCCTACAAGAGCAGGTCAGCCAATTTTTTGGTGTTTTGGCTATTCATAGTCACATGCCCCACTTGGTATATTCACACTCTTCAGTCCTTAGTCTTCCGTTTATAGGTGCACACTCCGACACTCTGACTCTTCGTGCTTGGGGCTGCCATCTTGATTTGGTGCCCTCACTGACGCTTTGGGCTGCGTGAAGGGATTGATCAGTCCATCCCCATTGTATCAATATTCTTCTTCAGTTAGCTGTAATATTCTTCCTTCATTGTCTGCTTCCTCTCTCTCTCTCTCTCTCTCTCTCTCTCTTTGTGCTTCTCATTGTGTTTGTGTCTCTTCCATTGCACACTCTCACAGAAGTATGGTGATGTAGTGGTAAAGAGTGGATGGTTGAAATAGCTCAAGATCCGCCAAGGTGTATTTTGCAAAGTGAGATGCAAAGGAATGCGGTGCATAATGAGAATGGGCATGCAATAGGTGCCACTTGGACAATGTCTCCCATGAGGAAATTATTCACTTGTTAGAATTTGCCAATTTTGGGTAGTGCTCAATGTTTTAGTGTGTGGTGTGAACAAAACTAAGTTAACAAGTTATGTCACTACTTCTAGAGTTAGTTTAATTCTGGTTGAGTTAGGGATAGGTTTAACTTACTAAAGATCTATTGTACTTTCATTTTATCATTTTAGTACTTGTATCTTTTTGAGTGTGGAATTTCTGCCTACTTACTCCATTGTTTGTTAGATATACTCAATGCCCCACCCTCATAAGTTGCCACCAATGATCCATGGTGCTCTAAGTTATAAGACCCTTATTATGAGGAGAAGCCATGTGTGAGCACAGATTGTATGTTAGATGAGGTTTGCTAGACATGTGGGTTTGGTCTTGCTAGCGTTCAGTTGGTGCCACCTATGCAAAGTCCATTCAACTAACAACGAAAGAGGACTTGCTTTTTTGGAGAGAGGAGTTGCTGTTTGGGAGGGAGGAGTTGGTGTTTTGGAAGAGAAGCTGTTGTTTTAGAGAAGCAACAATTGCTGTTGTTTTTAGCCTGTACACAGTCCCATACACAACCCCACACACGTAGCCTTTCTCAGCCATGCTTGTGATATTCTCAACCTTGCTCTCCATTTTCTCAGCTTTGCTTGCCATTTTCTTAGCCCTGCCTGCCATTTTTTGTAGATATGACAATAATGTAGAAACTTGGGGGTTTTTAAAAAATTAATACTTTTTCTCATCCATCTTGCTCTTCTCATCCCCAATTTTAAAGAAATTTTCCGTTTTTCACACTTAATGCCCAAAAATTTCGGGGTTTTTGATTGACTTGCCCACTTTTGAAATTTCTTGAAATTTGTTCGAGGAAATTTTGGGCTTTTGCCCAATTCGACCTCCCATGCAGGAATCTCCATTGAAATTGCCAATGTTGTACATTTTCTTTAACATTGGTGTGAGAAATTTGGGGCTTTCTTGATTTTTGGGTCCAGTATGCATCCGAGGAGCATTGAAGTTGCTACTCCCTGTTTGCGCACATCTCGAGGGAACATTACACCAAATTCTAAGGTTGTAAGTATAAAACTGTTCTATTTCTCAAAATTTTGGCACACATCCCAAGGCAACAAATAGGTGTAGCAATTGTTGTTTGGATCAGATTTGGCAGAAGTTTTTTTGTAAATTTGGGGGTTTACAGCATTAAATTGTTGAAATTTACTTTTTGGGCAGGCATTTTGGGATACAACAATGCGTTGTTGTTTTGAATAATTTTGGCACACTTTCCAAGGCATTTACATGCAAATTTTGCTTTGAGACAATTTTGGATAGTTTTGTGATTGCATAATCTATTCCGTGTTGGGATCTGGGTACTTGTGTTTGTACATTTTGCACTTCAGCTTGGAAGTATGTGGTTATAGTTTGTGCACTTTATTGCAGCAATGGCTCAACAAGGTCATACTGGCCATAGGAACATTTTGGGTGTCTTCAATCAAGAGGATAAATTGGATGGCATCACCTACTCCTCATGGAGTTTCATGGTGCACAATCTGCTTGTTGCCAAGGGTCTTTGGGATTTTGTGATTGGTGATTCAACTAGACTAGGAGGGTTTGCACCTCAGATGTCTCAAAGAGGGGCTAGAGGACAGTAAGCTGCCCTTGCTACTGCCCACATTCTCCCATAGAAGAACAAAGGAAATGGGCCTCTAAGGATGCATAAGTCTTATCCTTGATTGCTCTTTCAATCAAGAGGGCAATCATACCTCATATTCAGTCATGTAAGACCTCAAAGGGCAGCTTGGGATATCCTTGAGCGATGTTTGCAGCATAAAATGAGGCTAGAATCCCCTATTTGAGAAGAGAATTGACAAATGCATACATGGAATAGGGTGATGCTATGACAGAGCACATTACTTACATTCAAGATTTGAGAGTAGCTGTTGAATGTTGATGAGGTGATGAGCGATGAGGAGATGATCAACATCACCTTGAACTCTCTTCGAGAGTCTTATCTTGGTTTTCACACTTAATTGAATTATTGAATTTTTCTTTAAGGGGGAAAGAGCAGCCCCTCATATTTGTGGAGTTAATGGGCCTCTTGTTGCAAGAGGAACAAACTCGGAAGAATGTGGCTACGAGATCGGGTGATGTAGCTATGCTCTTTAGGTACAAAAGCAAGGGCAAAGGCAAGCAATAGGTGAAGATCCAGGCTAAGGTTGATGTGGATAGTCATTTGGCAAGGTTGCCTAAGATTCAGATAAAGGGAAAAAGAAGGGAAAATGCGACTATCATAAAAAGTGAGGCCATAACATAGACGAATGTTGCAAGAGGTTAGCAAAGCAAAAGGACTTCAGCTTGGTTGTTGGGGAAACATTAGCCACTCGGTCTTCGGATTTTGATGCTACAAGCAACTTGGTTGAGGAGGATTATGCATTTTTGACTTGCAATTATACATGTCTATGGCTGATTCAGCATTTAATGCTGCTGAAATGCAGCATACATGGTATTTTGATAGTGGGGCATCCGGGCACATTACTTCATGGAAGTGTTTGTTCACATCTATACAATTAGCCCCTACGGGGAAGAGAGTTTCTTGAGTGAACAGCTCTAGCTATGATGTATGTGGCATTGGTACAATCGTAGTCATTGCTATAGATGGTTAGATTTTCAGCTTATGGATGTTTGTTTATGCTTGGGATTACTAAAAACCTTTCAGTTTCAGTCTTCAATAAATAGCGTTTTCAAGTCATCTTTGTAGATGATAAATGCATCGTCAAAGATAGAGAGCATGATTGTGTTTTTCACTTATTAGGGACTTGTACTTGCTTATCAGGGACTTGTACAAAGGTCCTTTTTTGCTTGATACTTAAAAAAAAATATCTCTTCATACTCTAATAGTTAACACTCTTACTCTTGCTATGCAGAATGTGGAGCTTTGGCATACTCGTTATGGTCACATGAGTTTTGGCAATCTAAAGACTCTTCAGAGGTGTTAGATGGTTGATACTTTGCGCTTTGGATACTCCATCTCCCCATGCTTGTGATGGTTGCATTCTTGGCAAAATGCAAAGGTTTGCCTTGAAGAAGGATGGTGGAGTGTGTGTTGTTCAGAAAATGCAGCTTATACACTCTAAATGTGTGGTCCCATGCGGATGAGAGTACTCGGTGGTTATATGTATTTTGTTACATTTATCGATGGCTACTCTAGGTACACTTGGGTGTATGGTTTGAAGGCCAAATCAGATGTGTTTATGCACTCCAAACACTTGGTTGCAAAATTGAAAGCAAAAATAGGTTTGAAGGTGCAGACTCTACACACGATCGAGGGGGGGAGTATGTCTTGTGGATTTGAGACATTCTTCCTTGAGCATGGCATTACACATTAGGCCATTGTGAGGACGACACCTCAACAGAATGGAGTGGATAAAAGAAAGAATTGCACACTCGTGGAGATGACTAGATTTATGCTAAAAAGTGAAGGGCTACCACATAAGTTTTGACTCGAGGGCCTACAATGTGCTAAGGGTGTGTTCACACCCGTGTATATATAAAAGGCATGATGGCCCTTTATTCTCAACAACCTCCCATCTAAAGGCAATGTGCCTTAAGGGGAGAAAAGAATTAGCTAAGTCTAGGCATGTACAAAGCTGAAATACATATATCTAGCCAACTCCCATCATTTGTCGGCAATGAGTAAACTGCTTTGTTGGAAGACCCTTCGTGAGAAGATCTGTAGGATTATCATATGTATGCACTTTGACAAGCTCAATGCTCTTGTTGTCAAGTATATCTCTAATGAAGTGATACTTCACTTGTATGTGCTTCGTCTTTACATGAAAGACAGGATTCCGTGCTAGCATGATAGTACTTTGACTATAACAATGGAGAACAGCTAACTTTGTAATGCGAAGCTCTCCCACCAGATGTGAAAGCCATAAAGCCTCCTTGCATGCCTTAGTGGCAGCCACATATTGTGTCTCTGTAGTAGACAATGCAACACACTTTTGTAGTCTGGAGATCCAAGAGACTGCTCCTCCTGTGAAGGTAAACACATACCTAGAAGTGAACTTTCTGTAATCCGCATGACCAGTATAGTCTGCATCCGTAAAGCCAATAATAGATGCCTTCTGCTTTCCAAAGCAGATGCACAAATCCTTTGTGCCTTTAAAGTATCTTATAGTACCTTTCACTGCTTTCCAATGCTTTTTACTAGGGTTTGCCATGTATCTGCTAATCACTTCCACTGCAAAGGCAATGCCAAGACGTGTAGCAACCATAGCATACATCAAACTGCCAACAATTGACGCATATGGTATCTTGGCCATTTCAGTCTTCTCATCATCAGATATAGGGCTATCCTCTGCATTGAGTTTCATATATGGAGGCAATGGAACCTGTGAGAGTGGAGGTAGGATCAAAGCTCAGCACAGAAAACAGTAGACAGTAGAGAGTGAACTGAAAGTATAAGGTACAACCCTTAAACCTTAGGGTTGTAGGGGGGTGTTCACACCCGAATATGGTAAGTGCTCGTAAGTGTGTGTCATAAGCACATACGAAATAATACCATAAGTCTGGGGGAAAAAACCTCTCCTACCGAGAGTAAAAAGTGCCCCAGTGTCCTACTGATCATCGACACTCCGATGTGAGCGTAGGCGTAAGTGAGGCATGAGTGAAATACCCAATAAACCCCCCTGGAGTGAAGAGTGATCAAGTGTACAAGGATCATCCGGCACCAAAGGAGATCAAATATAAAGCATGGCGAAATGCTTCAAATTTCTCACGAGGAAGAGCTTTGGTGAAGATGTGTGCCACATTACTGGTGGTAGGACAATAGACAAGACTGATATCACCTGCATGTAGCCTCTCTCTGACAAAGTGATAATGTATCTCAATGTGTTTCGTGCGTGCATGAAACACTGGGTTTCGTGCCACTGCAATGGCACTCTAACTGTTAGTAAACAAAGGAGTAGGCTCTGTAACAGATACATCAAGATCAGCAAGCAAGCGTCTAATCCATACGCATTCAACTGTGGTAGTGAAAGCTACCTTGTATTCACCTTCACATGACGATGTGGCAACAGTGGACTATTTCTTGCTAAGCCAAGATATGCAAGACGAGCCAAGAAAGAAACAATTGCCACTAGTGGAGTGACTTGAATCATAATCACTACCCCAATCAGAATCACTGTAAGCATGTAACTGCAGTGGTCCCCCCTTGGCATAAAGCAATCCAAGAGATCTAGTACCCTGCAAGTAACGGAAGACACGCTTAATAGCTTGCCAATGTGACATAATATAGTTTTAATATCCAACTGATGCATAGTCCATCCATAATGAGTAGCCAAAGCAACCATAGACCTGATGATCGTCATATGGGAGGTAGGAGCAAATGTTTCCTCGTAGTCAATGCCTTTTTTTGGTGCATAGCCTTTAGCTACAAGCCTTGCCTTGTATTTGTCAATGGATCCATCTGCATTCTGTTTCAGCTTGTAGACCCATTTTGTTCCAATGGCTTTCTTCCCAAATGGTAAAGACACCAAATCCCATGTTTGATTCTTAGTGATAGAATCCAATTCAGCTTTCATTGCTGCCATCCAATGGACACTTTGTTGTGCATCCTCAAAACATTCAGGCTCCTCATCATCGAAGGTGCTTTCTGCCATAACGAACTCCATGGTATTTGCAGTATCATGCATATGAGCTTGCCTTCTAGTACAACCAGCCATGGATGCATCCAAATGACTATCTTTCATAGTCTGTAAATACCATCTAGGCATTTGTCTTGCCTCTTGACTGTGCATAAGCTCTTGCTGAATTTCAGTTTCAGCACTTTGCTGAATATTCAGATGAGCCAATGGCTGATTTTCTGCATTTTCCAAAGGAGTAGCTGGCTGAACATTGAGTTCACTTGCTGAAACTCCAGCTGAATTACCAAATGTAATGGGCAGCAGCCCTTCAAATACATCACGGGCAGTCTAATATGTATCTAAACCAGCCAGGGACAATTCTGATTTTTCATCAAATAGTACATCCTTACTGACAAACACCTTTTTAGAAACAGGATCATAGAGTCCGTAGCCTTTGCTCTCACTGCTATATCCCATAAAAATGCATTTGACAGCCTTGTTATCCAAATTTTTCGTGAGTACCTTTGGAATATGTGCATATGCAAGGCACCCAAAGTTACGAAAGTGTCCAACAGAAGGTTTCCGGCTGTTTCAAGCCTTAAAAAGGTGTAATTTTCTTCAATGCTTTGGTGGGGCATCTGTTCAAAACATGGCAAGCACACATGCTGGCTTCCATCCAGAAACTGTGAGGCAAGCTCTTTGCCTTCAGCATACATCTGGCCATCTCTATGAGTGACCGATTCTTTCTCTCTGCAACCCCATTCTGCTATGGAGTATAAGCAGTATTGTACTGATGGACAATGCCCTTTTGCTTCAAAAAAGAATTCAGTATAGAGGACATGTATTCCCCCCCTCGGTCCGAACGGAGAATCTTAATTGGACAACCAGACTGGTTTTCAACAAGTGCAAGAAAAGCCAAGAATGCATCATACACTTCTGACTTTTTGACCAAAGAGTAGACCCAACAAAATCAAGCGAAGTTATCAATAAAAGTCACAAAATAGTAACATCCTTCCAATGACTTTGTCTGTACAAGTAAACACACATCTGAATGCACTAACTGCTACCTGGCTGTTGCTCTAAAAGCAACATCACGAGGAAACGAAAAATGATGCATTTTTCCCAAAATACATCCTTCACACAAGTGCTCAGGAGGTCTCTCCAGTAGAGGTAATCCATCTAGCATCTGCGTACGCTGTAAGAGGATCAAGCTGCCAAAGTTCAGATGCCCCATCCTAGCACGCCATAACTCTGCCTGTATCATAGCAGGAGTAAGAGTGGATGCCAAGTACATTGATTGATCAATTGAAAGAGCATCCAACTCGTATAACCCATGACATAAAGTGCTTGTCAAGACCAAAGTCATGTGTTCTTTGTCTCTAACCATGTATCGGTCATCATCAAATGTGACTTGCAATCCACAACGTGCCAAAGAAGAGATAGAGAGCAAATTCTTCTTTATGCGTGGCACAAATAAAGCATCCTGTAGGCGAAGAATAGAGCCATTAATGGCTGTGAGCACAATCTCCCCAATACCTCTAACAAGATATAATGCATTGTTGGCACACTGTACAGACTTACCAACTGGAGCTGCATGAACAGATGCAAATAAATCTTTGCGAGATGTAATATGCCTAGAAGCACCACTGTTAAAAAACCAAGTGCTTGCATCCTTAGTAGAGCTAAATGCTCGATCTGCCCAAGAGGTGTCATAACTGCATGTGTAAAAACTCGGACTAAGGAGCAGTGGAAGGAGCATCAGAAACAGACATTCCTGACTCCTTTTTCTTCTCTTTGGCAATGCGCTTTTTACACTTAGTGATGTAGTGGCTTGGCTTCTTGCAATAATGGCATTTTTCCTTTTTGGCTTGCGTGTCTCTTTGTTTTTTGTTTGCCTGGGATGTGCCAGAAGTTCCAAAACTCTGCGGAGCATTCTTCACTTGGTTGCCTTTGCCTTTCTATCTAGCCATAAAAGCCTGCTCAGAGGCTATAGCATCCACACCACTATTCCGCTGTGTTTGCTCCTCCTTTAGAAGCAAACTGACTAACTGAAGAAAAGTGATTGGTTGCACGACAATCCTCATTGTGAGGTTTAAGGCCGTATGAAAAGCCAAGTACGAAGGAGGTAATGAGTTCAAAGTGGTGGATATCATCTGTGCATCCGAATAGTACTCATCAACATTCATGAGTTGCTCTCACAAGTCCTGAATTTTGTTCAAGTGATCCTGAATAGAATCACCTTCATCCATTTTCAATGTCTCTAGTTCTTTCTTTAGGAAAGAGATGCGAATCTCATTCTTGCCTGCAAACATCTGCTTCAAAGTTAGCCAAGCTTCTCGTGAAGAAGTTGCTGAACGGATGTGGGGGATGATTGATTGCTGAACTGCTAATGCAATTAGCGACAAAGCCTATGCATCCCGTGTATCCCATGCTTTTTGAGCTGCTGTTCTTTGGGAAAGTGACTGAAGTGGAGCAAGTTGAGGTGCCCGTGGTGCACGCCCTCTTGGAGGAGGAGTAGCTGGAGCCACAACTCCAGGCCGAGCTTCTTCTCCACTGACATAATCCCAAAGATTTTTGGCCACAAGTACATTCTTCATCATGAAGGACCAAAGTGAATAGTTATTTCCATCCAGTCTTTCCTCCTTGGATACATAGGTGAAAACATCTCCTCCCTGATTTGCCATGATTTTTCAATTACCGAAAATGCAAAAGAGCAATGTCGAAGCAGAACTTCATTGGAAATCTAAAAATTTTCAGAAATTGCAGGAAATAACTTTCTACAAATAGTGTACAGAGGTGCACTCTGTCAGAACTGCCTGTTATGCACGTAGTCCAATGTGCAATCAGTGTTCAGTAACACTGTACTAGCAAAATCCCCAAATTTTGCTTGCCTTGGGTTTGTCAAAACAATCTGTTAGTGACTATAACTTCAGTGTGTATGCCAATGTTCCCAGAAAACATAAAAGCCCCAAAAATTTTGATGATTATGTCCAGAAATTGCATTTAATGTGTCCCAGATACGTTTTTGGATGTTGTGCCTGTTGTGTAAGAACCCCTGCTTGTAGAAATTGCAAGAGATTAAAAATGTTAAAAAATACAAAAAAAAAAACGCAGAGCTGTTAGGCATGTTTTCGACGGGTGTTGGTTGACTGGCGTTGGGCATCGCAAGCAAGCTGACATAGCGTTAGCGACCGACGGGTTACGGACGACGTAGCAGTGATGTGTCGTAGCTGACGGCTGACGTGGTGAACAACACAGGGGTGCAGTCGACGAGCGGCTGTCTGGCAGCGCTTTAGACACGAAATAGTAGCAGTGATGTGTTGTAGCTGATGGCTGACGTGGCGAACAACACAGGGGTGCAGTCGATGAGCGACTGTCTGGCAGCGCTTCAGACACGAAATAGCTGACGGGCTGTCTGGCGGTGCTTTGATACCTAGGTGCTATGGTTGTTGACGGGTAGGGCGATGTCACGTTTGACGAGTGACTAGTTGATGACTGCTGACGGGCAGTGCTGGCGTGCTGGATACTGGCGGGGCAGTAGCTAACGTCTGGCGCTTCAGATTGAGCAGAGAGTCTCGAATGGTGAACAGAGCTGAGCTCAACAGAGCCAATGCTGCTCTGATACCAAATGTAAGAGTGGAGGTAGGATCGAAGCTCAGCACAGAAAACAGTAGACAGTAGAGAGTGAACTGAAAGTACAAGATACAACCCTTAAACCTTAGGGTTGTAGGGGGGTGTTCACACCTGAACACGGTAAGTGCCCGTAAGTGTGTGTCATAAGCACATACGAAATAATACCATAAGTTTGGGGGAAAAAACCTCTCCTACCGAGAGTAAAAATTGCCCCAGTGTCCTACTGATCACCGACACTCCGGCGTGAGTGAAATACCCAACAGAACCCCAATTGTTTTCCCCCCCTCCATATTGAAATGCTGCAAAACCTTGGAGATATACTCTTGCTGAGATAGATAGAGTAATCCTTTTGACCTATCTGTGAGTATTCTCATGCTAAGAATGCGATTTGCATCACCAAGATCTTTCATGTCAAAGCTGCCATGAAGACTTTGCTTTAGTGAGCCCAAGGCATGAGTATCCCTGCTAGCAATGAGCATGTCATCAACATACAGAACCAGGATAATCAGGTTGCCATCTTCTACCTTCTTGGTGTACAAGCAGTGATCCACTTGACTTCTATGAAACCCTTGAGATTGCATAAATGTATCAAACTTATGATACCATTCTCTTGGTGCTTGTTTCAGCCCATACAAACTCCTTTTGAGTTTACATACCATCTTCTCTTTTCCTTTTTCCACAAACCCTTCAGGCTGTTGCATATATATGTCTTCATGCAGATCACCATGGAAGAATGCAGTCTTTACATCCATCTGAATGAGCTCCATATCTTCAGCTGCAACCAAGCCCAAAATGGTTCTCAATGTAGTCATCTTGACTACAGGAGAGAAGATCTCATCAAAGTCAATTCCATGTTCTTGCTTGTATCCCTTCGCAGCCAATCTTGCTTTGTACTTTGGCGAGGAACTAGAAGTGACCTTCATCTTGTAAACCCATTTGCATGGAAGGGTTTTCTGCCCTTTAGGCATCTGCCATTTAGGTAACTGCACCAAGTCCCAAGTGCTATTTTTCTCAAGAGATTCGATCTCTGACAACATGACTTTATACAATTTCTTGCTGTCTTGTCTGTCCATTGCTTCCACGAAGTAAGACGGTTCACCACAGTCTGTCAACATGACATAATCAGCCACATTGTTTGCACCAGGAACAAATCTATCAGGTTGTCTAGTAGCCCTAGACGATCTCCTAACCCAATTGTTTGCTAGCTGTTTCTGCAAATTTCCATTTTCAACTTACTGTCCTGGCATTTCAGCCTGCAAATCAGTATTAACAGCTTGCTGTCTTGGTTGTTCCTGCACATCCAGTGGCTCATTATTATGGGCAATAGCTTGCTGATCATTTCCAGCATTATGTTTTGCATTTGCAGGTCCATTTACAGCAAGTATTTGCTGCTGTACAACAAGCACATTTTGCTGTCCAAAAGGTATTTCTTCCCGGAATACAACCCTACGGACCTCCTCAATCTTTTCGGGCTGTTTATGCATGCGATCTTCCCGGAAGATAACTTCATTGTTGCGTACTACTTTCCTTTTCTCGGGATCCCATATCTATACCCGTTTTCACCCCCGTCACCATATCCTAGGAAAATACATTTACAGGACTGTGGTTCAAGTTTGTTGCGTTTTTCTTTACGAATGTACACAAATGCTTCGCAGCGAAACACTTTCAAGTGTGCATACGAAGGTGGCTTGCCCCCAACCATGCTTCTTGGGGAAACCCCGCCTCCCCCCGCCCAAAGACTTGTTTGGTGACCGATTAATCAAGTGTACGGTTGTCATAACAACATTTGCTCAAGAACCATGGGGTAATGCAGTATGAGACATCATTGTACGGACCTTATCCTGTATGGTTCGATTCATACGCTCTGTAACTCCATTTTGGGGTGGATTATGAGGGGTAGTGAGCTCCCTCTTTATCCCTTTGTTATCACAAAATGCCTGAAAGGCCTTGGACACAAATTCCCCACCATTGTCAGAGCGAATACACTTAAGTGTCTTATCAGTTTGATTTTCAACCAATGCCAAGAAGTTTTAAAACTTGCCAAGCACTTTGTCCTTGCTACGAATAGGGTAAACCCATACCTTCCGTGTAGCGTCATCAACAAAGGTGGCAAAGTATTTCTTTCCCCCTAAAGATAACCTTGGCATCTGACATACATCGGAATGTACTAACTCTAGAGGAGAAGATTTCAGTGAAAGAAACTTTTTATGAGACGTTTGTGCGTGTTTACCATAAACACAATGATCATAGTGCTCAAAATCAGCATAACGAAGACAAGTAAGTAACCCAAACCAGAAAGCACTTTCATTTCAGTTTGACTCATGTGTCCCAATCGGCCATGCCACAAAGAAACATTTGGCTGTTCGGTCATGGCAACAACATGGTCATGCACACTAGATACATGGAGAGGATACAAGGTATCACTTTTACAACCTCTGGCAATCACTCTAGATCCCTCACAGATCTTTCATTTTCCATCACCAAAGGTGGTATGAAATCCATTGTTATCTAGCTACCATGTGCTAATCAAGCTTTTCTTGAGTTGAGGTACATGTCGTACATGTTGAAGTGTGAAGACAAAACCATGCTGAAACTGCAACTACACTGCCAATACCTGCAATGTTACATGTATAGTTGTCCCCAAGATGGACAACACCATGTCGACCCCTTGTATAGTCTGAAAACCACTCATGATGAGGGGTGACATGAAAGGAAGCACCTGAATCTAGAATCTAAGTATGAATGTTATCATTCGTATTTGTAAGTAAAGCATGTGTACTAAAGTGTGAAGAGACCAAGAGTACATCATTCCCACTGTCACTATCATGAGTGACTACATTCACCTCTTTAATTTTGACACTACTCTTCTTAGGCTGGCTCTCTTTCTTCTCTTCCTTGCTAGCATTTGTCTTCTTGTCCTTTCCTTTCTCTTTCTTCCATTTGTAGCAGTCACGTTTAAAGTGACCCTTCTTTCCACAATGATGGCATTCAACATCCTTACCACGTGATTTACTGCGTCTCTTGCTATCAAATTTGCCTTTCTGCTGTGATCTGCCCCTAGTATGTAAAAGCACCGGAAGACTTACCGTATGCATTGTTCTGCCGATTCATTTCTTCCATGAGTAGAGCACTCTCTACATCAGCATACAAAAGTATCGCATTAGAATTGCTCATAGCAGTCCTGAATGTATCCCAACTCTCTGGCAGAGTGCAAAGCAAGAACGTAGCCTTAAATTTTTCATCAATTAAGAACTTCAAGGCAACCAGCTGGCTGAAAATGGAGTTAAACTCACTCAAGTGAGTAAACATTGTTGTACCCTCTTTCATACGCAAATCCATAAGCTTTTTTAGCCAATAAACTTTGCTTGTGGTACTCTTTTGGGCATACAGTTCTTCTAGTCGAGTCCAAATAGCATAGGCAGAATCCAAATCTTCAATGTTAAACAGCAAGGCATCACAAATTGATAGCTCGATGGTTGAGCGTGCAAGCTCATTTAACTCATCCCAATCTTCCTGTTTCATATTTGCAGGCTTTGCCCCTTTGGTCTTAATCAACTTTGGTTGCTTCTTCCGCAACAGGATATTGTAGCACTGTTTTTGCAAGTCTTCAAAGTTATGTGCTCCTTCAAGCTTCTTAATGTGCATGAGATTACTGCTGTCACTGCAGCCAGCCATGATTTTCAGCCCAAATGTGACAAAAAAAAAAAATCAGCAAATGCAGGCCCAAACTGTCACACAAGTGACCAAGGTACAAGCAAGTACCAACCAACAGTAAATGCCTACGTAAAAGCAGAAATTTCAGACCTGCAAATAAATTTTCAGAAGCACTAAACCTTGTGCTACAGCACTCCACAACTGATTACAGCTGTTGCAAGGACAAATACATCACATTACATTATAAGTCCCAAATTTTAGCTGCAATTTCTGTTGTACATGCACCCACAAGCACAAAATTTGACACACACTGTCAAAAGCCCCAAAATTTTTGTGCTCAAAGCTTCAACCACACATTTGCACTGTCTCTGACATGCATAGAATAGATCAATTTTGCCAAAATAGAGCAATTTCAGCAAAATCCCCAAATTTTTTGAAGTGCTAGATGTCCAAGTCGCATGGAATTAAACCTGCATGTACATAAAATGACCAAATTGTGCACAAATTTTGCCCAAACAGCAAAAGCCCCAAATTGCATGGGGTCCAATGTGCATCAATGCCGAGAATTGGGTAAATTTCAGCTTAGTTTTTGCATGTACATGAAAAGCTCCAAATGTCAGAGGCAAAATGTCATAAATTCTTGCAAGTTTTGAGATAAATGGTCTTGCTTTGCATCAAAATCCCCAAATCCGAGAAAAGCCCCAAATGTTTGGGCCAAGATTGCATAAATCTGCACTTTGTGATTATGCGTGCAAACCCTTGTTAAGAAAGAGGGGTAATTTTTTTTTTTTTTTTGGGAAAAAGAAAAAGAAACGTGACAGGGGGGTTTGTTGACTTGCCATGCAAGTCGTCGCCCGTCACCAGCCCGTCACGTGGCTCTTGTTGACTGCCCTATCATGTGGTGCCCTGCTGGTCCCGCCGTGACATTGCTCGACGCGTGGCTCCTGTCAATTGCCTGTTGAACTTCCTGCCTAGGCTGCGGCCTGTTGCCCAACTGTAGGTTGCCTATTGACGTGCCCGCTGTCCGTCCGCCAGGTTGCGTGTCATCAGCTCATCTGACTTCTCATGACACAATTTTCGCTCGTTTGCCCGACTGACTTCGTCTGATAGTCAACCCTCCCGTTAACTGTCAGTTCGCTACTCGCCTACAGTCTGCTACTCGTCGAGAGCTCGCCTGTTACTTTTTGCTCGTCACGTTTGTCTGCTATCCAACAACTGTCGCCTTGGCAATTGCCTTCTCATCCAGTTCACTCTTGATGTATCGAGAAGCGTGCACTCCTTGCCCGCTCTGACACCAATTTGTTATGCCCTGTGGCGGCGCGAGGATCAAGACATGCATTGCTTACACACTTTAGAGAGACAGAGAGAGAGAGTGTAGAGTAGAGAGGAGAGTGAGCACGACTTTTGGGTACAATGACGAGTGTACCTCTTTAGGTTTTTAGATAGATATATATATGAAAGTACAAATGTGCTAAGGGTGCGTTCACACCCGTGCACATATAAAAGACATAATGGCCCTTTATTTCCAACGCTCACTCTATCTCACTGTTCAACACTGTTCAGTTTTGGGTCATTAAGCTTCTCGATTAATGTGCCTGCTCTCAGCTCTCTTTCTCTATCTGCTTCCGCTTCAACTCTACAATCTGGTATCAGAGCTGATGGCTCATACCAGTTGATAGTGTAGTCGTCACCATTGTGACCAAGCGTGACAGTCTGGCGGGCTGTTGAAGAGCAGACAACCAGTCGACAGCACACGAGGGAGCAAACAGTTGACGGGGACCAGTGTGACGGGCACCGGGCGACAGGATCAGGTGCAGGGGTAACTAGCTAGGCAACGACTTCTTGAGGGGCCAAGCAACTGACTGCTGTGCGATGGGAGTGGAGGCTTCACAAGGGGCTAGGTGACGGGACTGCTGCGTGATGGGCGACAGGGGGCTGCACGAGTCGACAGGCGGTTACGCGATGTGGTTGCATGGACGACGGGCAGGTCAACAGCCCTAATACCTTTTTCTTAAAATCAATAAATTCAGTCAGATTTATTTCCCCTCATGCGGGTGTTCATGCGAGCAAGCACAGAGCACAAATCTGTGCCAATTTGCTCCATAAAATTTGGGGCTTTTCCCAGATTTGGTGCTTAACACATATTTCAGTGACTTCAGAACCATAAATTGCAGACATTGAGTGCACAGGCCTCAGAAATTTTGGGGATTCTCAAATGCAAGTGAATTTTTTTGCTTGGTTGACCCAATTTCTTGGAAATTGTGCATTCTTGGACCTTGAAATTTGGGGCTTTTGCAGAAATTGTGAAATTTCTGCAACATTAGGCCGTACTTGATACTCGGGAAGATGCATTTATGCAATTGGAGCAGATTCACTGCAGAAATTTTGGAGCTGTTCCCATTGCTGATGTATTTTGAGTTGTTTTGAGACTGGACAGGCAGCAGATTCACTACTAAGTGGGAGTCTTCTGAGTTTTGGATGCTTCAAATGTTGAAAAAGGGCAGTTTCTCTTGGTACATGCATTGCTGAATACTCATTATGCAGAGAAATAGTGGTAAATACAGCATTTGGGTCATTGCATTTGGGAATTTTGGTGATGTACTAGTGAAGTGGGGGCTATCCTTAATGCAAATGTATCAGATTTGATTTATGCATATGCTGTAATCAGTACTTGAGATTGAAATTTGCAGCTAAACATCTGCTTCATGGACACCTTGGAAGTACAAGAGTATGTACTTGCTGTTACAATTCAACAACCTTAGCTATAGAGTTTGGGTTCCAAGCATGAAAAAGGTGCTACGCAGCTAGGATGTGGTATTTAATGAGTCAAAGCTGCTGAAAAATGTGATACCTAATGACTCAGACACAAAGAAAGTTAAATTTCAGCATGATCAAGTTACTTGAGTCATTCGCCACTGAAAATTCAGCTCCTTTTGATGCTGATTATGACAATCAGTGTATCATTATTAAGCCATATTAAAATGCGCAGCAAGGGGATGCTAAACATCAGCTTGAGTACCAAAATCAGCATGTTGAAAATGAATTATAGCAGCTTGAAAATGTATTACAGCAACCTGAACATGCAGTTTAGCAGCCAAACAATGAGGTCATTGACATTTCCTTGGATGTGGATCCATTATCTGGTAAGACAGATCATTGGGTAAGAAGGTCTACACATGTTAGAAGACCTATACAAAGATTTGATCCTTCTTTGGATTGCATTTTGCTCATAGATGAAGGTGAGCCTCTCATGTTTAAAGAGGCCTTATCATGTGAATTAAAGAAAAAGTGGGAGCTAGCTATGCAAGAAGATTTGAAATCATTGTATGAGAATGATAGTTGGAATTTGTTTACATTGCCCAAGGATAGGAAAGCCATTCCTAACAAATGGGTCGATAAAATCAAATGTGTGGATGGCAAGCCCAAATATAAAGCCAGACTTGTGGCTAAGGGCTATACACAAAAGGAGGGCATTGATTTTCGGGAAGTTTTTTCTCCTCCTGTTGTCAAAATGACCACTCTTCGAGTGTTATTTGCCATTGTAGCATCTATGGATCTTGAACTTGATCAGATGGATGTTAGAACTGCATTTTTGAATGGTGATCTGGAAGAAGACCTGTAAATGAAACATCCTGAAGGCTTTGTTATACATGGAAAGGATGTAAGCTTAAGAGAAGCTTGTATGGTTTGAAATAGGCTCCTAGACAATGGTATAAAAAAATTGATGCCTTCATGCTCTCACATGGATTTAAAAGTAGTAGTATAGATCAATGCTTATATATTAAGAAGACTGATGATGGAAGCCTTATTATACTTGTGCTTTATGTGGATGATATGCTTATTGCTGGTAAGCATAAAAGCCATATTAATGCATTGAAAAGACAGTTGAATTCAGCCTTTTTCATGAAGGATTTGGGTGCAACTGAACATATTTGGGTCCAAGACGCTTGTGCCATAACTCCATGTGTGGCTGTACTTTAGCAACTGCAATAAGCTTTCGAGGAAGTGCCTTGCAGTAGAGATAATACAGAGTTCCCTTTTTACCACCTTTAGTAACTAGCATAGATTCTTTTTGTATTTTCCACATGCCACCACCAAAAGTAGTGAAGTAACCTTTGTTGTCTAGCTGCCGAACTAAAAGCAAGCTCTTCTTGATGCCAGGAACATACCTAACATCATGAAGAATCAATTCCTGACCATTTTCTAGAGCCAGGTATACGGTGCCCATTCCTTCAATATCACATGCATGATTGCTACCAAGGTAGACTTTTCCAAGTTCACCTTCTGCATAAGTAGAAAAACACTCCAGAGATGGAGTTACATGAAAAGAAGCATTGGTGTCAACAATCCACGATTGTGGCAAACCATAATGAGCTGACAACAAAGCATCTATCACATCTGTTTTAGTGATATACATGTCCTCCATTGTCATACCAAGCGCATCTGAAAATGCAACCAACAAATCAACATCTTTATCATCTTCTATCTCCTCAATAACAACACTAGATACCACATTTGCTTTTTCTATCTCTTTAGGGGTAGAGTTGCCATCCTTATCATTCTTTTTGTCTTTTACATTAGCTTGCTTCTCACGTTCTTGTTCCTTTTTAAAGTACCTGCAATCGGGCTTTTTATGCCCTTTGTGACCACATTGATAACAAGTTACATCTTGCTGTTTTTCCTTGCTTTTACTGTGATTTTTGTTTTTATTTGCAGCATTATACATTTTTTCAGGTCTTCCTTTTACATTATAGACTGATCCATTGTTTTCCCCACTTGCCTTGCGTCTAATCTCTTCATTCAGAATAGAACCACGCACACCATCAAATGTCAAGTTGGGGTTATTGCTCAATGACACAACCAATGCTTCCCATGAATCGGGCAAAGTCACGAGCAAGAAGATAGCCCTCAATATAGGATCAAAAGCTAGCAAACCTGTATCTTGTAAAAACTGACTCAAAATACCAGTGAAAGCATTCAAATGCTCTGAAGCAGGTTTGGACTCATCAAGCTTCAAGTTAACCAACTTCCGCATGAGATGTACCTGATTGACAGGAGTTGTATTCTCATAAGTAGCCTTAAGCTTTTTCCAAACTACATAGGTAGTATCACGCCCCTTTATATCAACCAAGATGTCATATGTGACGGCCATTTTAATGTAAGTAATGGCCTTTTTGTTCATTTTAGCCCAATCCTCATTTGACAAAGCAACAGGCTTATGTTCTTCTAAAGCATCATCACAATCCTTTAGAAAAAGTATACCTTGCATACGATCTTTCCAAAGATCAAAACCATTTCCGTCAAATTTACGAATCTCAAAGAGATTCTTTGTGTCAGATGTAGATGCACTGCCAGCCATTTTCAACAATACACTACTGCAATAACGGGCTGAATGCTTTCAGTAAATAGCAAGGTTTCTGAGTTATAACAGCAAGTACACACTCTTGTACTTCCAAAGTGTCCAAGAAGTAGATGTTTAACTGCAAAGTTCAGTTTCAAGCACTGATTACAGCATGTGCACGAATCAAATTTGATATATTTGCATTAAGGATAGCTCCCACTTCAGTAGTAGATCACCAAAATTTCCAAATGCAATGACCCAAATGCTGTATTTACCACTGTTTCACTGCATAATGAGTATTCAGCAATGCATATACCAAGAGAAACTGCCCTTTTTCAACATTTGAAGCATCCAAAACTCTCAAGACTCCCACTCAGCAGTGAATCTGCTGCAAATTTCATTGTCCAGTCTCAAAACGACTCAAAAATACATCACCAATGTGAAAAGCCCCAAAATTTCTGCAGTGAATCTACTCCAATTGCATAAATACATCTTCCCGAGCATCAAGTACGGACTAATGTTGCAGAAATTTCTCAATTTCTGCTAAAGTCTCAAGTTTCGGGGTCCAACAGTGCACAATTTCCAAGAAATTGGCTCATCCAAGCAATAAATTTCATTTGCATTTGAGAATCCCCAAAAAATTTCTAAGGCATGTGCACTCAATGTCTGCAATTTATGGTCCAGAGATCAATGCAATATGTGTTAGTTACCAAATTTGGGAAAAGCCCCAAATTTCAAGACACAAATTCGCATAGATTTGCACTCCGTGCTTGTATGTGTGAACACCCGATAGAGAGAGAAGGAAACTTAAAAAAAATCAGTTTTTTTTTTGAACGTTGACTTGCCCGTCCCATTTGCCGCTTGGCCCCATCAGCCCGTCATGCGTTGCCCATCTGACGTCGTCGTGTGGCCTGAACCTGTTGACTCCACGTGCGTCTGACACACCATGTTGGTTATGTCGTGCGCTAGTTCTAGGCGTTGGTCTGGGTCGCATGAAGATCGCGAGTGCCTTTTGCCTCGATGACAACTTGTCGCTAGTTGTGCTCTGGTTAGCCCGTCTAGTTCTGACGACTGTCTTTGCTTACTTGTCATCTGCCTTTGCTTGTTACCTGTTCCCTGTAGCCCGCCAGTCTATTACGTCTACAACAGTCATTATCACAAATGCCGCCTATTGATCCCAATGATGATGACTGCAATGTCTACAGTGACTGCTAGCCTACACCATTGTGCTTTGATACCAGTTTGCAGAGGTGAAGTGGAAGCAGATAGAGAGTGAGAGCTGTGAGTTGGCATAGTAATTGAGGAGTTTTAGGACTCAGAGCTGAAGAGTGTTTGACAGTGATAAGAGTGAGAGTGAGTCGTCGAATGGGTGTGTACGAGTGTGGTACACATAAAGAATGAAAGAATATATTTATGCTTAGGGTATGGTACACTTACACTCGTTAGGGTGGGTTCACATGTGTGAAGTAATATATACACGGGAGAGCACATGCGTAAAGGGCCTTTACACCCAACACTTCCGCTTCAACTCTACATTATAGACGCTTAAAGAGAGCTGTATGGATGCTCCTTTGCCTCAACATACATGTTCTAGTGCTAGAAATGCAGGAGAGGGCACATTTTGTTGATATATGCTAACTTATTGACGATGAGGAAACATATGTTTTTGCAAGTATTCTTTTGGATGAAAATGAGCCTATATGTTTTGAGGATGCACGAAAGGATATACATTGGGTGCAAGTCATGAGCGATGAGATTTGCTCTATTGAGTAGAATAACACTTGAAGGAGTGACTTGCCGTTTGGTAAAAAGGCCATTGGCACACATTGGGTTTACAAGATGCAAAGGAAATTTGATGGGCCTATTGACAAATACAAGACAAGGCTAGTGGTGAAGGGATATGCTAAAAAAAAGAGCATTGACTACGAGGAGACATTTGCTCCTACATCTAGGATGACCATTTAGATGTGTGATCGCTATGGTTGCACATTTCAGCTAGGATGTATATTAATTGGATATAATTGGATATAGATAACACATTTTTGAATGTAGATTTGTAAGAGGATGATATGTTGCACAACCTCTAGGCTTTGTTGTGCAAGGCCAAGAGCACAAGGTTTGCAAGTTGAATAGAGCCTTGTATGACTTAAAATAGGCTCCACATGCTTGGTACTCCAAGATACATGCATTTCTAACGGCATAGTGGCTCCAAAGGCCTAAGTGAACCCACCCTCTACGTCAAGAAGGAAGGGGGGAATTTCATCATCATCATTTTTTACGTAGATGATATACTGCTCATTGGAGCAAATGAGAGAAAAATTGCAGATTTCAAGGCTGAATTATAGTCTACTTTTGATATGTTAGATATGGGTTGATTTACTATTTTTTGGAGATTCAATTCACCCAAAATTAGCATGGTATTGTTATGTCTCAATCATAGTATGTTTAGAAGTTACTAATAAGGTTTAACATGTGAGATTGTAAACCTATGAGTACACCTATGGAAAGCAAGGTCGAAGCTTTCAATGCATGATGGCAACAATCTATTAGATGTTGCTATTTACAGTGAGGCTGTTGGTTGTCTCATCTATTTGTGCAACACTTGTCTTGACATACAATATGTAGTATCATAGGTGAGTAGATACATGAACGGTAGAAGGACACTACATTGGTAACCTGTTAAGCGAATTTTTGGCTATTTGCAAGGAACATAGTTATATGATTTGCTATTCTCTAAGGGGAAAGACTTGCAAATGCATACTTATAGTCATGGTTATCATGCTAGATGGTATTTGATTAGTATCGTCCAATACTAGTACAGTACTAATTGGACTAATAAATCTTGGATCTACATCCGATGAAAAAAAAATTGTACATACAGTTTTAATGCATATACTTAATGTTGGGACTTTAAATAATATACTTCATACATTTAGAGACTTTATACTAGAGGTTTACATATTAAGTGATTAAGGATAGAGAGGATGGAGAGCTTGAGAGTGGAGGTAGGGCGGAGATGGGGTGAAGGAGAGCTTGAGGGAGCGAGGGTAGAGAGCTTGAGGAGAGAGAGTTTGAGAACAAGGCTTGAAATTTGATTTTGAAATGAGAGAGAGAGAGAGAGAGAGAGAGAGAGAGAGAGAGAGAGAGAGAGAGAGAGAGAGAGAGAGAGAGAGAGAGAGATTGAGATTGGGGTATGTACATGTGTGTTGTGGGAGAGGAAGCCTAAACAACACCTACAACTTACCCCAGAAATGGTTAGAAACAAGCACTTTAAAATATTCGGATAGTTTTCATCAAATGTCATTGGATGCAATATCCCCGCATACGAACTCCCCCCCTACAATTTTAATAAAATTAGTTTAAATTTTTTTATCCCACCCCTCCCCTTGCCACCGCCGAACAGGTGGCGAGGGGAAGCAGGAGACGATATGATGACACCGAGGAGAGAGAAGACGGAGATGACAATGAGAGAGGAGTGATGATGGCGACAACAAAGAAGACGATGATGGAGAAGATGATGACGTCGTTGATGGATGGGAAGGCCATGTGGCTAAATCCCCCCACCACTATCTCTTTCTTTTCCCCCCAACGCCGACTGCATGGTGGCAGGGCATTTTTGGCCACCCAGGTGGAGGTGGAAAACCCCAATAATACCACCTCTCCCCTTATAAAATCCCCCCCCATCGTAGAAGAAAAAAGGACATACTACTTCTTTCCCCCTCCCACTGTCGACACAGAGAGAGAGAGGGTGAGAAAGAGAGGGAAGGAGATGCTGCTGCAACGAGAGAGAGAGAGAGAGAGAGAGAGAGAGAGAGAGAGAGAGAGAGAGAGAGAGAGAGAGAGCTCCCTTGTTGCCGACAGAGAGAAAGAGAGGGAAGGAGATACTGTTGCAAAGAGAGAGAGAGAGAGAGAGAGAGAGAGAGAGAGAGAGAGAGAGAGAGAGAGAGAGAGAGAGAGAATCTGTGAAGGCAAGAAAAAGAAGGGGATCATCATTACCAAAGGCCTTCCACCTCTCTTCATTCTCCTTTTATCTGCATGAAGGACCTCTTCCACGTATGAGCCCTTCTTCTTAGTCAAAGCTCTTCTCTTGCGGAGTTTCAAGCCCCTTTCAAAGGGATATCGGGCTACCAAGATTGACAAAGAGAGAGCCATGGCCATGATCATTGGAAGTAGTTGGAAACAAGAATGTAACTACAAGCAACACTCCACCTTCGAGTGTGTAGACTAGAGGGTGTCCACACGTGTTTTTTTCTTTCCCGTTGCCTGCAAGCCTATACCCTTTTTGCAAGATTGTCCTCCACCTTGTAAGCTCAACTTTTTTCCAATTGGCCCCCACTAATTGAGTACAAGGCACGGAAGTCTTGTGCAATTCGCGTCTAAGGGAGACGAAGATTGAGAATGGCCCCCAAGCGGAAAATGTCACGTGCGGATGGCAATCCCTCAACGAGTAACGGAGCCTCGGGCGAGGGCATCATTGCCAATCCAACTGTGATACTGGTCGTAAGTAATGCATTTCCAAATTGATGGATGCTTGCTTGATTTTCGCATGAGATACGCTAGGACTGTACTATGCTGTACGAGAATAGGACATTGAAAAGGATAAATTTCATCTTAAGTATTCGAAGATGGAGTTTGCGAAGCGCATGCATCAAGAGAAGTAGATTGCTTCACGTTGCTATGCGTTAAAATCCATGCATAACGTAAGTAGCATATAGGATTCTAATGTATCAAGCATCGACAAGACTTCGATTGGACTTGAAGTAGGTCATGACATGGTCTACCGATAAGCTTAGGGACTTGATGTAAGACATGGTCAGAGGTACTTGTGCATGGCTCATCGGCTGATCAAAAGTGAGTGTGGCTCAGAGGCACTAGACACACGCTCAAAGGCACTTGACACACGTTCAGAGGTCAAATACATGGATATAGCTTTTGGGATCGACTCAAAGTTCACACTGGAAGTGTTTGAAATTCCCCTTGAAACATAGCTTCTTTGTGAATCGAATGGAAAGGAAACAAAAGAAATACAACTCATTTTGGATTAAAATCTGGGCAGAGGGCACGACTCAATTTTAATAAGTGTTGGAAAGGTCTTAGCACAAGCATAAGCATGCCTAGTGTCTAATTTCAACATTTTTATATTTTATATTTTATTTTTTAACGTTTAATTTTAAATTTTTTTAAATTGGAATCCTCCCATTCCCCTCACTTGATGTGGATGTGGAGGACATCGTGATTAGTGTTGATCGCTTGTGATGTTGCCAAACATTGGATGCTTGGCGGGTCATTTTTCGCCTGATGTTGAAGGCACGAGCACTTGGGCGGTCTTCAACGTGTTGCCAAAGGCCCTAATTAGATGTAAATAGGTGCCAATGTGAAAAGCCCCAAAGTTCAAAGAAGAAATTTTGAGAATTTGGGCTTAGTTTGAAAAAGCCCCGAATTGTTTTTATGAAATTTGAAGAATGTAGGTATACATTTGAAAAGCCCCAAATTTTATTGACAAAATTTGTGAAATTTTGACCCAAAATTTGAAGTCCCCAATTCCATGTGAATAGCTCCTTGAGTAAAGTTTAAAATCTTACTAGATCAAGGTTTTAATAATAAAAATTTATCTTTGTAGGCATGGGGTAGGATGACATGGCTGAAATGGTTGGCTGCTGACTGTGAAGTTAGAGACGAGACTTACACGTGATAGACTGTCACAAATTTCAGATGCGTGTCAGGTCAGGTCGGTGAGTAGTATGCCAATTAATAGATGATTGGGCAGACTGACATGCTTGAACAGGGCACTGCAGGTAGACCAGGCAAGGTCCAGGACAATGCAGATGGATAGGGGCTGGATGGATAGGTGTGTTCTTGATGGGTAACCCAAACGCTGAGAGGCAGCAGCTCTCTCATGAAGGACAGGCTATGTGATGTGCAACAGGGGCAGATCAATGCTGCTGAGTACATTGCTTCTCCTGCTTCTCTTCTTCTTCATCTTCTCTTTTGTCGTCTTCTTTTTTTGCTACTGGAACTATTGGGCAGTAGATCAAGAATGCACTGTGGCAAGATGCGGGCTTGGGCAATGGTTAGCGGGACACAAGCTGAGCTACCAAGGCAGCTTAGGTGGCAACATTGGAGAATGCTTTGATACCACTGTTGGGCATGGAGCTCATGAAGATGGACCAGTAGGCTATGGTGGATGGAATTCCATGGAGAGAGAGAGAGAGAGAGAGAGAGAGAGAGAGAGAGAGAGAGAGAGAGAGAGAGAGAGTACAAATTGAAAGATAGATTGATAATAATAAGTGAGATATGAGAGATGAAAGTACAAGTGATAGGGCATGAATATATAGGTTGAGGTATCCACCTACACCTTTGACCATTATTAATGCTAAGTGGTGTCAAAGGTGTTTGTCTCTAAACGCACACTTTTACACAAAATAATGTGTGTTCACACACAAGGATAAATAAATCTAACATGTTTGTTATACTTATCGTGTTCCTCCTACATTCTGGTGTGAATGCTTCCTTATCCCACAGGCACTTTTTATCTTCTAGTAGGAGAAGGGTTTTTTAACCTTTGTGAACACTCGTCAGTGCGTGTGGTACTTAGAGCCTTAGGGATTGTACTTCAATTCCATTCTCACATAGTGGATGTGACCTTCCAGTACTCTCCTCTTTCTTGCTGTTCAATGGAAAGAGGAAATTGAACATGGAGAGGAGGAGACAAAGGAAGAACGTTGGTGAGAGAAGGAACAAGGTGACTGCAATGGCTTAAGGTACGAGGTTGCAACAATTAGCCCCAACATACAGCTCTATGCGTCTATATAGGTGCTAGATGGTTGCAGGGGGATGAGAGAATGAGGAGGGCTGATTGATCACGAAAAGGATCAATGATGGATAATTAGAGTGGGAGGGCAAGCTGCGTATAGATAGGCAAATGAGTAATAAAGTGGCTAGGCCCAAAATAGGGCGCCGAAGACAACCGAAAGTGCCCAAAAAGAAATGCACAAATATGCTCTCTATCTAAAGTGTCTAAAACACATGAAATAATAGACAAATATAATGTCAGAGTGCATACATGAACAAGGACATCTTGTAGAGTCATAAAAAGAAAGGTCCTAGCTTGAGAATTTAGTTGATCCCATAGAGCTATTTGGTCCATTGTAGAACCAAGGGTGGGATCCTCCACTAGACAAGGAATAAGAGTAGTGACAAAATCCCTAAGATCAAAGGTGTCTAGTATGCACTCCCCTTTGCATGAATAAAGGGAGTAGTTCGACTTGTCAAGTCGATCTTCTTTGGATAATGAAGGAAGAACTAGCACCTAGTGGGTGGAGGAGGAGACCGCTTTGATCTTCGAGACATGTCAAAATGGTTTTTCCTTTTGGACCGGTGTTGTGATTTTCTTTCTTCGCATTGCTCTTTGGTACAGCTTAAACCAGCCATAAATAGCTGAAAACAGCTTAAACCAGCCAACTAGCTGCATTCTGCCAGAAAGATACTGGCCAATCTGCACAAGATAATAAAATAATGCTGAGAGAAAAAAGAAGAGAGAGACAACAAGAGAGAAGAGAATAAAGCGATATATTTGCACTGACTGAATGGAAGCCTGAATACAATGGGGGACTGATCAATCCTTGCACACAGCCCAAGGTATTAGTGACGGCACTGCACCAGGCTGATGACAACGGCAGCACCAGAAACGGAGGAGAGCTGAAGATGGAGTGTGCTAAACCTGCAAGAAGATAATGTGTCCAACCAAGTGTTTTTTTTTGGTTTTGGGGGGGACCTATAAATAGCCGAAAGCAGCCTAAAACCAGTCAACCAGCTGCATTTGGCCAGTAAAATACTGGCCAACCTGCACAAGATAATAAAATAATGCTGGATGAAAATATGCAGAATTGGGTGCCCTAATAAATGCTGGCTGCCCCTCGCCCCCCCATTGGGCACTAAAAAAGAAACGGAGAGTCTGAAACACTGCACTCTGCCAGTGTGAACACTCCTAAACTTGCAGAAAAAGAAATGCACACATAAATATTAGGCTGGAACAGTCAGATCTCCTATGTCTCTGTCAGATTTTGACAGAGCTCACAACCAGGAGATGACAGACTGACAAAGTATAGGCTAATGGTGCCCAAGTGTAGTAGGAGAGGGCTGGACATGTGTGCAGCATGTTTGTACTTCACTCATAGCATCTTTTACTTCTGAGAATCATTGATTCAGTTTCAGATTGTAAAGTTGCAAATTGCAGAATCAGTATTTATTTGTGGCTTGCTTTTTTCTGGCAGTATGATAAGCAAGTTCTTCACAGTATTGGCAGAGATTATAAAACAAAATGAGTAGCTTGCGTACCTTGTTATGTAGCACGTTATCTCCAGCAGGATTAACTCCTATAGATGGATAGCTTATCAATGATGCTCCATGATAAGTACCTTTTGTGAACTGCTTTTAATGTGCTTTTTCTTTTGTTCAGACAGGGGTGGAGCAGCTTGTTCTAGGGTTGTATATAATTCGAGGAGACAATATGTAAGATGATATACTTCTTTTGCCTGAGTTCTGCTTATTTGAACATCTTATATTTTTGTCCTTGAACTGAGATTGACTTCCTCTTTTTCATGTGTCTAGTGCGGTTGTAGGAGAGCTGGATGATGATTTAGATTCCAGTCTAGATCTGAGCTCTCTGAGAGCACATCCTTTGAAACCTGTGCAGCACTAAGGCTTTTCTACATACAGTGCTGATTTGTGATTCCCACTGGTGCAACCAATTTACCATGTCACAGTATAGGCTTTGTTGAAGTAAAGTTTACAGAGGTGCCCTGCAGCAGAGTAATTCTTCACTCAAGTAGCCTCAAGGTGATGAAGTGCTGAGCTTTTAAATCTCATCAGATTTGTCTGCAAGGTTTTAGTGAACTCAAGTAGCCTCAAGGTGATGAAGTGCTGAGCTTTTAAATCTCATCAGATTTGTCTGCAAGGTTTTAGTGAAAAACAGTCATTTAAGCCCATGTCAGCTAAGCCCATGTTAGCTCAAATCAATCACGTGTGAACATACATGAATAGAAAGATTATAGCAGTTTGAATTCAGGGAGATGGTGATGCATCATTGAAACTGTCATTAATGCTGACATCTCACTCATTAATTCCTTGTTGGAGTTGATCTGGTTAGATGAGAAGTATTGGCATTGATCATATGAGGACAATTTCATTGGCTTTCAAAAACTCGCAAAGTTCTGCTTGCGGAACTATTTTTGAAAGCAGAACAGGAATCTCTCTCTCTCTCTCTCTCTCTCTCTCTCGATGTATACCATGAATTCCTGCATTTTCCCTATACACAAAAGTGCAACGAGTTAATTGATGGTAGCACAAAATTGTAAGAGTGTATGTCTAATTACCCTAGCTAAGAGTCTTAGAGAACATCCTCAAGAAATGCACATTAACTAATCATTAGCTTGGAGACCTACCAAGAGTATGACGAGTTGTTATGTATGCATTAAAACGTTGTTAAGAGCATAGACAATATTATGAGTTTTTGTTAGGTGACGTATGCAATAGAACAATTCATGTAATGATTTGCTTGCAAAATACAAGAGATTTTGAGGCACTAGAATCTTGTATTGTATGATGTTATATGCTTTTGCACTCAAGATTTGCCATTTCAAGCTTTTGTTTTATTCTCAGCTCTTTGCGAGTCCATGACGAAACTTTGTGTATATTGAGATTTATACCTTGCATTGTGGAATTGTGGGTAGATAGTGCCAATCATTGTATTGCTTTGTTTACAATCCATCATCCATCATAATTGATTTGTGTCATGTAATTTTACAACTCATTTCATAGCTTTTGCATATAATATTGAAAATCATATTGGTTTTGTAATTGACCCTTTGGAAGACCATGGTTAATGTATATATTGAAACCTATTATTCGATGTATACTCGTACTTGACTCTCACAGTTTTGTATCATTATGGGAACATTTGAATAATTGTAAATAGTGTTTTCATTAACTTTGATGCATGAGAAATAGTAGTATATTTCACGAGGATTAAGCTCAATAGATCTTATTGGCTACAAGGGTATATGTGTTTGAAAGGGAAATTTTGGAGATAGATGAGTTGCTTTATTGCTTCTTGACATGCCTTATTGTAATTTTCTAAGAGATTAGGGAAATGATGATTATACACAGCACCTTTACCTATTGTTTGGATATGCTTTGAATCCTAACTTCAGTTGTACTTTGTTTGTTTGATCATCTTTTTTCGTTGCTTCAAGGTTAGTGTGCTCTAGCTTGTCTTCTCATGGTGGGCAAGAGCACTTAGTCCACTTGTTTGATTCTATGATATCTATCATTGAGTGCCAGATCTCCACATTCAAAATATGTATAGTACTAGTAGATTAGGAGACTATCAAATGCATAATTTTACTTTGTTTGATGCCATTATAAACCATAGTTTCTACAATGTGAATTAGATTAGGTGGTGGGACGACTTCAAAATAAATAATGCAACAGTTTAAAATAATTGAAACCAAGTGAAAAGAGAAATGCAAAAAAGCCCATTACCATACTATTTAAAGCCTTAGAGAAATTCATAAAAGTTTTAGAAGCTTATCTTAAAAGTTACACGGTATATAAGAAACAAAGAGCAATGGCAACATAATATTAGATCCATCTAAAAATTCGAGTACAAAAGGGAAGCATGTTACACGTGTCAATTTGAACTTAGATCAATAGACAAAGGATATGTCTATAAGTCGAAGCTTGTGCTTAGTGGAGGGGGATGGGATGGGAGAAGGAAGCGTGTGATGGATGATAATGTGGTATCTACTATGAGTAGTATGTGTCAAGGGCATCTCTTGCAAACGTTTTGCATCACAAGCTACATGTCATAGCAACAAGGTGGTGTGTGAGGCTACATTAAGTACAGGGGGATGTGGCATCAAAAAGTGGATATAAGGATGATTGAGGTTTGTCTCATTCAAGATCATGAGAAAAAGGACTCTAGCAAAGAAGCAACATGGGACTTGAGAGTTTTGAAAAGGAGGAGACACCTCGTGCAAGATAACTAGTATGTAGTTAGTTTAGACAACAAAGAAAGTTAGGTTTGAGTGCCTAACCTAGTAAATTGCAAATTGGGTAGACTCCAAGCATGTCAGTCATTGATCTTACATGAAGGACTAATACTAAGAAGGTACCAACTATGCCTTTGAATCAAGTAAGCACACATAGAGATGGCCAGTCCTTTTTAAAGACAAGGTGCTAAATAGCATGATGTAGGTGTGCTTATAATTATTCTTTATCTTTCACTTTCCCATATTACTACCCTTTGCGACTCTAGTTTTCATGAGGTAAAGTTGTTGAAGGCCTCAATGTTGGGTAGATTTACTTGTCAAAGTGCATTGGAAAGCCATTGACACCTTGTCTTAGTTTAATGGGGTTGCAAGGCTTTTGGTGTGCTCATGTAATACTTATGGAGAATGTTCTAGGGTAGGACATGATCTTGGTTTACTTTGTGGAACATTGTCATGTGAATTTTTTGTAATGGCTTAAAGGCAAGTGCTCACACGAGTTTTGCTTTGTGCATTATTGGACTAAAGTAGAGCTTATGTGATGATAATTGCCTTTTGTGATAGTATTGACTTGGCTTGGTTTATTGGATGTAGAGTTAGGATGTTCATCGCCAAGTTGAAGTAGCATGCTTATTGGTAGTGTTTGGTGTGCTTAGGTGATGAACTTCGTATACATTGGCTTGTAACTCTTGGTTGCTAATGCCATAGCTTGGCCTTAACAAAACACCCCACCCCACTTCACCCCGTCTCCCCTCCCTCCCCTCGTGGTGAGGTCTTCTCTCTCACTTCCCTATTTTAGGGCTTTGTAGCTATTCCTTAGCATTATGCACAAGTGCACCTATATAGGGAGTATTAGTAACTTTGAGCTTTGCTTGATTTCTACTTTATAGGTGAACCCTGACTTGTGTAACGTTACGAGGGTGTAGTCTTGAGATATGCCTTTATTGTACATTTTTTTCATTGAGTAATACAAGAGTATACCTTGTTCTCACATATTGTGTTACCTTTCTATGCCGTGTCTAGTGAGTGATAAAGTGCAGGTGCATTACACTTGGTATCGGATAGGCTCTTGCTTGGAGTCTAAAGATGTTCATGATAGGGAACATTTAAATAGATATTTGGGGAGGAAGAGCGCGTTGTGCTTGTCTCGCTTTCTTCCTTTGATTTAAAGCATTTTGGTCTTGAATTGCCCTACTTGAGTGTGTTCTCTCCCTAAAAACCATGTTTTCATTTAGCCTTTCTATTTTCACTAAAAAAGCTAAATTCAAAATTTTCTTTTCTACTCTTGATTTCCCCCCCCCTTCTCCTCATTATTCTATTGCCCTCCTAAAAGAGATTTCCCCTTAAGTCCTTATAGATAAGGGTAGTATGCTCCCAACATCAAATAATATATTGTATAAATTGTAGAATGACTAATTTTTTGAGATGAACATGTGTATACAATCAATTTTTCTTAGTTTTGATATTAAATGGCACGTTTTAACATGTGCATGTTTTTTTTTCAAAATTTAACGTTATATGGATTTAAAATTTAATAGTTATGCTTGCATTTAATAATGTGTAAATGTACAAATGTATCAAGCATTCACATTTCTTTGATTAAATCACTTTTTCAACATTTTTCTCACATTGATTGACTTATTTTGAGATGCACATTTAGTTGAATTGTCTGGTGGGGACATTACATCCTCCTAGAGAAATCCAGATGTTCTCATCTTAAAAGAAATTGGAGGTATTCTTTATATGAGTTGCCTCATCGACCCATGTGGTCAAGCACCTATAGTGAAAAGAGCTGAGTGATAAGTGCCCCTATTATGTAATATGGCTCTTGAGGCTTAGCGAAGCTTGGTGGGCTTTAAGCCAATAAATTCCTTGTTGTCTGTTGAAGGAGTATGATCAAATAAGCCCCACCTTGCAAGGTTGGAGGGTTCATCCTAGGTGGGATCGTTGTCTTCTCTATGCAGAGAGACGCATTTTGTAGCATTCTGTGAAGTGATGGTTTTCTGTATCTTGTTATGAATCAATATGAAGTATTGTTTTTTGAAGTATTTTGAATTAATATGAAGTATTGTTTTTTGAAGTATTTGTCATGTGCTAAAGGTTTTGTTTAGCATAATTTACCTAATTAGGTATATAAAATGAACTTGGTCAAGGAAAGTAGGTCTTGGTTCCAATGATCGATCATCTATGGTTGGGTGGACACGGTAAGTTAGGTAGCTTTCCTAAATATTAAATAAAGGAGCCGATGATAAATGACCCTTCAAATTTGATAGGATAGTTACTAAGTTTAACATCATTTTAGGGAGTTGATTTGACACTATACTTTACCGGTAGAGGGGTTAATGTTCCGCACCCCCTCATTCCACTTTCATTGAAACCAAATGTAGTTTTAGCTCTACTCTCACCTCTAATTGGTGGCCAATTGATGTTTCTTAGATAGGTGTTAGATTGCTATTAAGGGTGACCTGTCTGTGCTTTCCCTAAGAAGTAAAATTGGGATTGCAATGCTCGACTGAGTCCAACTTTTCCTTAGGGGAGACTGGATGGTGACACATATGGACATAAGTTTGGGTCGACCACTAGAGGTTATATTTATTAGAGGAGGCACCTTACACATGGTATTAGAATAATGGTTTAAAGGATAGGAGATCTAGGAGTAAAATGAATTAATTCAAAATAACAACACCTAGTTAAATAAACCTCTATTGATTACTTTCCAATTGATTCTATTATGTGCACTATGACCTATAGGAGATTGGAGATGAGGAGGCTATTCGATTAAGAGAGAATTTTTTGTTGATATATCAAGTGGCCTTAGGGACTTCTTGTATGGTGAAGCCTGTTCAAGATATTGAAGAAGATATTTATCCCTCCAAATATATTACAACCTCTCCAAGATGGGTGGTAGATGATTGACTCTTGGCCATATAATAGATTATAGATGGGAATATATAAAGGTCAGAACTTCCTACTCTAATATGAATGGTAAAGAATCTACTAGGTTGAGGTACTAAAACTAGTCATGATATATCTTTTGTTTGCTACTTTTGATGAGTGGTTATTGACAATTGTTAATAAACTAGTATACTTGAAACATTGTGGGTCTCTTGACAAGTATTGTAGATAGTTCCTTGTGAAAGAGTAGTGGTAGTGCCAAGAAGGCCTACACTTCAGACTGGATGTTGGGGTTGTACCCAAGGACCTACAAATTATGTCATTTGTCATACCTAATAGAAACCACTAAGATATAAGGATGTAGATCCTGATTACTTCCATGCATATAGAATGCATGAAATGGTGTTTTGGTAGATCTATTGTAGTCAATTAACCTTGTAAATGCTATTGTATTAATAAAGAGAAGACTCATTGTATTGTGGAAACATTTGAGTTTGTGCCTATACTTAATAATTAAGTATTTTGATAGGTGAGTGGTGAGGTAATGTTGCTTGTATTCACCATAAGGTAGAACATCCCCACATGCATACCTCCCCCATGCATTAAAAACCACGGTACACATTTGCAACCGTTCTCCTAACAAGTCCTTAAAGAATGGCATCCCTGAGGAGGTTTGGTTTGGCGAACTGGCCTTATGTGACTATCTGTGTCTCTGGTTATGATGCATTCGTAGATGTCAGAAATGCATTGAGAAGTATGACACATTGTTGGTACACAAAATTGTGGAGTCTACACATGCACAAACACACACACTCTCTATACTTGTCGCTTTCACTCCCACACTTCACGCCTACACATTGCTTCACGTTTTGCTAATGCCATTCTCTCTTCCGCCTTCATACCATTGTGCATAATACCTTAAAATGTAGATCTAACCTTGTACAATGAAGGACTAGTTGCTAGTTGCAACCTTCCAAGTAACATTTCCAAAATAAAATCATGAGAACTCCCATCATCATGCAAAATACACATTCAAATTATACACACAACCTTTCATCTTCACTAAAGCATATAAAAAAATAGGCGCACTTGATTTTTTGTTACTTAGTAGTTGCCTCGCATTGTAAGCTATCGATAGTCTAGTTAGGAGTGTAATTAGATTCTCTTTCAATATTGTGCAATTGAGAAATTTTTTTGGTTGTTGTTGAGGGGACAATGTAACTCGTCAATATGCTTAGAAGTGTCCAAATTTTCCAGAATTATGAGAAATAAATTTGGCCTTTTTATTTTGAGCATTAAGATTTGCAGTTTGAGATTTTACATTGTTTTTTGGATTGTTGTTAGGGATTCTTTGCACATTGCCACTTTGTAGTTGGAACTTGGAAGACCGATCCGTTAGACATAAAAGAATTAGGACTTTAAGGAAAAAAATGTATTTTTAGGTTGTGGTTGTTGTTGAAGGAATGGGGTGATTGAGTGCAAAGAATTTGGGCAATAGATTGTAATTCTTTCTTAGCATCATGGGCATAAGGGATAATTTCGTAATAAAGAGAAGTAAATTTAGGACAATTCCGTTGAGCTTGAATGCCAAATTGAAGACCATCTTCATATTTACATTGCAGCATGCTCTTAGGAACTTCCTTAAACATGCACAATAGCAAAAGTCTTTGCCAAAATCTTTCAATATAAATAGAAATAATATTACCCTCTTGCCAAGATAAGTTGGATCAATTATGACTACCTTGAAGATGAAATTGAGACACAATAAAAGATTCGTTAACTTTTTCTTGAAAAGCAGGCTATGTTCTTGGATGGTCAATGTTATTGTGTAGGATGTTCCATCAAAGTGAAGCTTTATCCATCAAATAATTGGTTGCACACTTGATTTTATCCTTTTTGGGAAAAGCTTCTTCATCCAAGTAATCATCGAATTGGCTCAACTAAGACACAATAAATTTTACATCCTTTCTTTGTCAAATTTAGAAAATTGGAAAGACTTATAGCTTATTTTCAGATCCTTTTTGGTTTGTTGAGCAACGATAACACCCTTCAAATCTGAGCAATCCAATTATCTTTACCTTGAGCCATAGGATTTGGTTAATGTTCGCACTCTTGAAGGCATGATCACATTTATATTATATTGAAAAAGATCAATTTGTTGTTGCAAGGTGATTTTTGGTAATGAGGATTCCATATTTTCCATATTCACTTTGTTGGTGTTGGAAGGACTCAACATGGTGAAAATAATTTATGATGAAAAGAATAGATTTGAATAAAAATTGTTGCATAGGAGTAAGTCTTTAATAGATTTTGCAATATAGATAAGTTATGCAATGTGAAAATAGCCTCTTGTAGAACTTGGAAAATGATTCACTTGCATGTGAAAGGCCTCTTCTATATATCCCATAGAATTAAAACCCTGCATATCGTATATGCAATGAATTAACCAAGTAATTTTTTTTCATGTAGAGAGAAGGGCTTACGATTAAGATGCCTCCCTCAGAAAATACAAAAATTAGGAAATTGCAACGGCCGTCCATGGTGGCCAATCGTGGCTGAATGGGCGGCAATTCGCACTGATTAAGGTGGTTTGGAGACTAGCTTGGTAGCATGGATAGGTCGGTATAAACTAATTCAACTTTCCCTCCTTATGGTTGAAAACCACTTGCTCTTTCAAAACCACTAGGAAGGTGGTCTTGGGATTTGACTCATGGTTTTGGAGAGAAGTGAAGCACAATGACCTTATACGAAAGCTTTGAAAAGCAATCTTTTTCAACCTTAAAGCCTGACAACACCCTTTGAATACCACAACCTTTAAGGAGATTACCCACTATATAAAACCTTCAACCAACGGATATTGAGATGTGCCTTAATGATGACTTCCAAGCATGGATGAATGATGACTTCCAAGCATGGATGGATGGCTTTCTTGTTGATATAGACGCATCTTTCAATCACCTTGGTTTGATACCAATGTTGCTTACCTTCACCATAAGATAGAATATAATTGAGAATAACATAAAGAGAGAATAATTTATATGATAGAAGAAAATGCCAAGAGCTTGCACGACATAAGATTAGGTACAATCTCTCTCAATGCATGGGTGAGCACCTCCCCCATGCATGTATCTATAATATCAGAACAAGCTTTTTGTGTCCAATATATATTGAAAGCATCCTTTTTGTCTTCCTTACTTTTCCTCACTTTGCACTACTTGCTTTTGGTGTAAATAAATCAAAACACACTCTATTCTAAAAGATTTACAAAATAGTATTTTGTCCTACCTAAATAATACATAAAAAATAAATCCATTGCGCATATGTGTATACAGAGTCCTTGCGCTAATAGGTGCATATAAAATATAATGCTTTTAGTAATATTTGTCCATGCTAAAGAGTGCAGAAATTCCACACACAAAATTGAGTACTCTAAAAATAATAATTATGCTTGCTTCATCTAATTATGTGCTCACCACAATACAACACATATTAGCATCCTTCCATCTAGCTGCCATGCACAATGCGACTAGTATTGCATGCATATGTTTGAACGATATGTCATGGATTATATTGGTAGAAGTGGCTTGAAAATATTAAACTAATCGAAGTTATAAGTATGATACTCTTCAAAAACATAAACTGAAGTCTATAGACATGAAGTTCATGATGAGAAATTAATGCATACATGACCAATATACCAAGGAGATTCCATATGATAGAATTGCTCTTATTGGGTGAGTAAAGTTTGAGAATTATGAACTTCTTGAGTATCTTAATCTTTTGAAATGTAATAGATTTTTAGAGACTTAGGCTAGTCCACCTTCCTTTGTAAATGAAAGAGCTTGATGAGATACATTGTTAGATTCTTATACTTATCCATGATGATAAAGATATTTTTAACTTTTGATGAGTGCACTATGATCTTTTAGGATGTTAGGCATGCTTATAATTGGTTCATGGTGTTCAAAGTAATGTATATGATTGCCTGTTAATCCTTGGACATTGAGTTTTGTAAGACCACGGTTAGGATCCTTGAGAACTTGTCAAATCCATACTATCCGAAGCCTATAGGGATGGTAATGAGGAATGCTATGGAGAATTTATCATAACTTATCCACGATCAATCTTGATCAAACTAGAAACCTCCAAGTGGATCTAAGGAGAATCCACCAGATGGAAAAGCTGAAGTTGGTTCATTGCATCCTGTTTGGAGGACAAAGAATTGATGATATTACGATTAATGGATAAACAATGACCTTACATTATTGGGTGTATGATCAAGTCACCCAAGTTATATCTCTAGTAGTACATGGGACACATGCTTGAAATATTCTCGTATAGTGAAGCCATGTTTGAGATTTTGGAGAAGATACCTATCCCTCCAAATGTATTGCAACCTTGCAAGGCAATGGGTACATTATTGAATTTTGGTCATAGAACCGATCACACATGGGAATATATGCAGGTCGGGACTTTCTACTCTAATATGAATTATGGAGAATTTTTTGGTTTGAGGCACTAAAATTAGTCTCTCACACACACACACACACACACACACACACACACACACACACACACACACACACACACACACACACACACACACACACACACACACACACACACACACACACACACACACACACACACACACACACACACACACACACACACACACACACACACACACACACACACACACACACACACACACACACACACACACACACACACACACACACACACACACACACACACACACACACACACACACACACACACAATTTGTTGTCTTTTATGAAAGGTTGTTGGCAATCGTTAATAGACCAATAAACCTAAAACATTGTGGATCTATTAGTAATAATTGTTATTGATAGTGCCATGTGAAAGAGTAGTGGTAGTGCCAAGAAGCCCTACATTTGGGACTAGGTGTTGGGGTTATCCTCAATGACCTACAAAGTATGTTATCTATCATGCCCAAGAGAAAATGATAAGATGCAAGGATGTAGATCTTGATTGCTCCTATGAGTATAGAATTCATGAAATGACGTTTTGACAGATTGAATGAAGTTGATAAAGTTCGTAAATACTATTGCATTAATAAAGAGAAGCCTCATTACTTTGTGGAAACAATTGAGTGTTGTGCCTCTAAATAATTGAGTTATTTTGATAGGTGAGGGATGAGGTACCTTGTGCAATTGATTTTTGAAATCACTTGTGCAATTTCTTGTTGTTCAACTATATTAGAATCTCGAGAGAGGATAAGGGATATCTTAGAAAATATGTGTTTTTGGACTTGCCTAACTTTACAAAGAGATTTTAATTAGAGCCCAATATAGGGATGGAATAATGTATAGTTTCATTTGGATGCGAGCTTATATGAAGATGTGCCAATACATCTTAAATTGCTAACTTGGCTTAAGGAACTCAAACTAATTAGACTTTATAAGCATGATACTCTTTGAAAGATAAGTGAAGTTTATGGGGATGAGAAGTTTGTAAGGACGAATAAAAGGATATATGACCAATATATCAAGGATATTCCATCTAAAAAGTCTAAGAAATATGAAGTTCTTAAGGGACCCTTAAGTATCCCAATCTTCCAAAATGCAACAAATTTATATAGATAGGCTAATCCACCTTCTTTTGTAATGAAAGAGTTATACCTCTAGTGGTATATGAGAGATGTGCTTGAAATGGATATGTTATCGAAGGATATGCTCCTTTGCCTATAGCTTGTAGAGACTTAGAAATAGCTGTGAAACCCCCTGTTTTTAAAACTATGCCATTACATAGAGTCCATAATTGGGGATCCAATGTATCCACTCATCCTTCTTTTGATAATAAAGTTTGTAATAATTTTTTGTTACAAAATGTGTAAAAGAGAAAGGTAAAGCTCTTGAGAAATTGAGTTCTTATATTCAATTTATATGTTAATTACAATTGCTAAGTAATCCAAGTTAATATAAGGAGCTCCAAGGAAAAAATCATTTTGAAGTAGACACTGCCACATCCAAGTTTAATAGACAAGGATCCAAGTTGGAGTAAGATGTAAAAGCTTTGATTGAAGCCATGGATGATTATGTTATGGTTGTTAAATATGGAACTATACCAAAAAATGTGAGGATGATGGAATAAAATTAGTAAATCCCAAAGTAAGAGAGAGAAAGAAAGGAATTTTAAGGATTCTAAATGTGGAGGAGTGCTACACATATACCCGCTTGTAGATGCATGGCATTAAAATCAAAACTGTGGAGAAGCTCACATTGATAAATAGGCCTAGGTAAGTGTAATAATGCAAGCATGTGCTGAATAGTTTGATCTAAGTCCATACCCCAAATGTTAGTCAGTACTCAAAAGGAAGTTGGCGCCACATAGGTCAGGTCTCTTTGAGACTACCATTGGGCCAATTGCTCCTCTGAGACTGTTTCGACCATTGTAGTGCGCTTTTTAAACCAAGATTTTAAAAATTGTCTTTGACCCTCTAATTGTCGCTTTAGTTGGTCTATCTCTAAGAGATTTGGTTGTCAAAGCACTTCTTTGAATGTCACAATTAAGCGTAGTTCGTCGGCTTCCTCTCGTTAGAGATGAGTTACATGTGTTCATGTAAGAGCTTGTCATAGTGCGCCCGTTAAGATATTCTTGCTCTTCAGGATAGCGGATATGACAAATATTCCTCAAGCTGCTACCTAGGGAATGTGTCCATGTCCGCAAGGACGTAGGCACATGCACATAATTTGTGTTTAGCATCCAACTTGGTCAAGCACTCTATGACACTTCTATGTTTGATGAGGGCTTGCTCGGTTGCTATCTCATGCAAGGTTCTGGGAGTTTCCTTAGTCTTTAGCATAGTTGGGGGCTCAAGCCTAGATAAGCAAGATTGGTCAATGCTAGGATTGCTCATGTCCTTGGGGTTTTCATGTTTCTCCTGAGGCTTTGCTACTATAGTATCATGGTTCTCCTCGGATGTGATTGGTATAGTTTTGTCCACTTGTTGTGACAATGTTGTATCCACTCTTGATTGGTCAATGTAAGTTCCGTTGTCAGTAGATTGAGGGTTGCAAGTAACCGTTGATGGTAATGGTTGCTTTGATTTATCAAAGCACATAGATGTGTTTGAGGTTTCATTGTTGTAAGGAGAGGTGGCAATGGGTTCATTCGTGGGTGAACTCGATGTTTTATTCCTCAACTCTTCAGCACTCTTGGTCTCAATCTTCTTGGCATCTAGAGCCACTTGCAACTGCCATTGTTTTCGTTGTTTTCTCCTCTTCATCTTGGGCAATCAAGGTGTATCCTTTAATGACTCAAGACCCTAAACTAGGTCAGTGATGTGCTTGGTCTGGCCTCAACATTCTCTTTTTTTGGTGTGTCCTCATGGGACATAGCCGCAGCTACTGAACAACCTTGCTAGGTTGTGAGGATACAACTACCTCTCTTTTTGGAGAGTCTAGCTCTTCAGCTAATTCCCCTCCATTGAGCCCCTCATCCAATTGCATTGGTAGCTCCTAGTTGGCGGGTGTTTGCTCTAGACTCTTGTTCTCACCCATTGAAACATGCCTCCATTACTTATTATCAGAGCGCATGTTGTATTTAGAGTCGTTTTTCTCTTGCTTTGGAGGTTCGAGAGACTCTAGTGTAGAATTAAGAGACGGTTTAGGGTTCATGTCATGTAGGCTTGGACAAAATCAACTCAAGAAGTCAGGGTTGTATTGATGGGAAGCATAGAGATCTAGGATTGCAGGGTCTTGAGTGAGGCAGAAGACATATGTGCTAACAACAAGTACCATGCTCCCTACGCCTAGCTTGCTAGCCACATGTAGATCTTCTTCTAGAAGTAGTTCATCATACAGGGGATGTTTTTGGACAATGGTAGAAAGCTGGAACTCATGGACCATTGCCAACACTCTTAATGAGGCTGAGGCAATGCACGTGGGATCATGTATTGATGCTTTCCTTTGCTCAGTGATGAGTGTCATTAGTCAGGGCCTAATTTTGGCTGCCAAACGTTGGTTGGTGTACCATTTTTGCACAAAGTTACCTGGTTCTTTCCCTTTTTGTTCGATTGCTTGTAGCTTTTTCTTGTTTGTCTCACATTGAGCAGTATAGAGTGAGGGCATCAAGTGAAATTGTCTAGTTGTGGCTTTTGGGATGTCCTATATGACTTCTTGAGTAATGATAGCTACATAGTGGGAGAAAACATGTTGTTGCTCGTCCCAAGTCAGGGGTTCATCTATGAGCTTTGTGTGCTGTGGTGTTGGACTTCTGATATCCACATGGATGTACACACATGTGATGGTTGTTAGCTTGTGATCAAGCTTCATCAGACACTCCATCTTTGGTTCATTGGTCAGATGCGCCATCTCTTTTGCCAAATCTTTGAGAGATTTCTCCTCAAGCCTAGGCTTTAGGTGCTTTGGAAGTGTTGGAGGTGTCAAGGATATTGGTTGCAATATCTCTTCCACAGGTGAATTGATAAGGACACGTTCTGTAAGGGGCATCATCACGGCCAAAGGCTATGATGGCTGTTGTGATTCCTGATCGGAAGTAGTAGCTGCTAGTTCAATATACTCTAGCTATTGTTGCTAGATTGTAGTGTCAAGTCCTTAGGTAGATTAGAAGTGGTCATGTCTTTTGCTGCCCTTTTGTGCATTCACTTGTGCAGATTGAGCATCAATTGAGCTAGTCACGGTGGATTGCGTAGGTATATCCTTAGGTTGAGAATTAGGGGTGGTGTCATGTTCTACACCTTGGACATTTGGAAGCTCATTTGGAGATAGAGATTGGGATTGAAATGTTGCACTTGATGATTGTTGTTGTGTTTCCTGTGTTCATTTAGGGAAAGAGGGTGTAGGAGATTTGGGACTCCTAGGTGGACTTGGCACTAGCTGGAATATTTGCTTATGGCTGTTAGATGATTCTGCCATTTGCTTTGTTGAGAAATCAACCTTATCATGAGCAACGTTAGTGCCTGTGGTGCTCATTATCCTCTTAGAAAGTCAAAGGCTCCTTGAGCACTAGTGGTCTTTATGCGTACTCAATGGTTACATCTGATATCCACTTGTTAAGCACACTAGGCTGAGGATCTACCTTTCGAATAGTCATGTTTGGTTTCTTGATTTCAATCATGAGGGGCTCAATCATACCAATGTTGTTGACTCGAGACTTGGATTTTTGTTTAGATTTCCTCCTGAACTTCTTCGCTTTTGATAGATTTGGTCTCCACTTAACAGAGGTGGTTTAGCAAGGGGTTTTGGTACCCAAATCCATCGGTTACCTGCATAATACCCTTGAGCACGTGGCAACACTTTGGATATCCATCGTGGGGTTGTGCTGGCTCTCCATCGATACCTTTGTCTACAAGGCTTGGACTTCTTTGGTGGTCTTCTACGATATTTGTAAGTCCAAAGCCTATCCTTGGCATTGTCTCTTAACCTTCTTGTTTCAAGCATGGCCTCGCTCACTAGTTCTCTCTGTTCAACATGCGCTTGTATCAACTCTTTCAATAATTCCTTGCTCTTGTTACTAGGCTTGCCTGGCATGTTAGAATATTCCTTATCTGCCCTTGAGGTTTGATGAGGTCACACTTACTAAAGGTTGTGATTATCCTCACACCCGGTAGTGTGAAGTATATCCTCTGTGCTATATAATTGGCCTCACACTTTGTCGTCCTTTTGAAGGGTCTTCCTAGGAGGGTTTCCTTTCCACAATTTGCACTATTTGGAGGAACATGGAATAAGATAGGCAAGCTTTCCGTTTCAATAGGTACAAGGATTCTGCACTTTCCTATAAGTGCTTGTGGGTGTCCCCCTCCATAAGGATTAAGGGTTGCATTAGTTGGTGTGAGATTTGGTTGGCCTAGTCAAGTCTATGCTTCATAGGTCAAGATATTAAAATCTTCTACTTCATTGATGAGAGCATTGATAATGTGCTCTCTTTTTGCGGTGAGTTTGACCCTAAGATCAGCACAGGCGGTACCATGTATTTATCTTTCGGGTCTTGGCTTATAAGTTCAAGCCTTCTAATACATGCCTTTGAGTCCCCAACTGCACAACCAGATGTGGATTCTCTACTAATGTGTTAGGTCGTCTGTGGAGTGCCGTTCAAGGTGCTTCTATTGTCTCAAGACTACCATGTCTAATCATCCTTGCAATTGTAGCTTGATGTTGTTGCATTCTGCTTTGACTAGATGCAGTCCGAATGCAACATATACATGTTTTTATGGTGTGGCCTTTTTGCCTTTGTTGGTGAGATTGGCCCATTGAGGTTCTAGGGTCTTTGTTTGGGTATGGGCTTTTGGTTGTTGCTATTTTGCAAGTGAGAATCTATGCTTGTGTAGGGCCATTACTACACTAGGATCTAATTTGGAGGACTTGTCCGGCATGCGTTTCCTCTCCAGCTTACTTGGGGGAGGTGCGAAGGGGGTAGAGCCCCCTCTGTAGGGGTTTGAGGGGGGGGGTCACCCTCTGACCCTTGGCCCCCTGGCCCGCAGCAGGGCTATTATGCTAGATACCATGCGCGATTTGAAGGACTGTTCGTAGCCAAGTTTTGAACTACTTGCTTTAGATTTCAGCCCAATGATAGATATATGATGTGCTTTTGGCTCTATACATTGCTTTCACCCCATTGATAGACTGGGCAGGTAATTTTATAGATAGGAGATCCACCAGTTTTGAACTACTTGCTCGAGATTTCAGCCCAGTGATAGATATATGATGTGCTTTCGGCTCTATATTAGCCATGTGTTTTCTATCTGATTCTCAAAGGGTCGGATTCTCAGGAGTTTGATTATCAAAATCAAAAGTTTGATTTTTGGTTGGTTTGATTGGCTGTGTTGATGGGACGGTTGAGTCGTCCGAGTGGTCCGTTCGATTTTGGTGGTTCGATTATGGGTTGTTTCAATTTGTGTGTGTCCGATTGGATAGGTGTTTGCCGATTCTAGATGGTTTGATTTTTGTATTCGATTATGGGATGTCCTAAAGAAACTTCAAGTAGAGGGAGACCAAGCACAGGTGAGGAGCTACATGCTTCCCACTTCTTTATTATTCTACTCATCTTATATTCTCTTCAATCAATCCTTACAAGTCTCTCTCACACAATCAATACATAGTTAATACAACCATGGATAAAGCTTATGCTTTTTCCTCATTTCTCAACACTCCCCCTCAAGCTCAGAATGAGCTTGCAAAGGTAATACTCCAAGTGCACTCCTAAATTACTCAAACTTATCTTTACCTAATGCTTTGGTAAAGATGTCAGCAACTTGGTCATTTGTTTTGACATGGACCAAGTCAAACAACCTCTCCATCAATAACCTTGTCTCTAATGAAGTGATAGTGCACTTCTATGTGTTTTCTCTCGCATGGTAGACTAGGTTCTTTGACAACATAATGCTGCTAATGTTGTCACAATATATGATGAATCCACCATCAATTTCAATCCGTATGTCACATAAAACCAATCTCAGCCATGTTTGCTCACATGCTGCCAATGCAATACTTTGATACTCAGCTTCAGTACTTGATAAAGCAACTGTAGGTTGCTTTTTGATGCAACTTACTATGGCTGATCCAAATGAAAATGCACAACCATTGGTGGATCTCCTATCCATAAAATTACCTGCCCAGTCTGCATCAGTATACCCAAACAAGGTAGGCTTTATTCCCTTCTCATAGAATAAGCCAAATCTAGCTGTCTTCTTCACATACCTTAGAACTCCCCTCACTGCATCCAAATGTTATTTACATGGTCTTTGCATAAATTGGCTAATCAATCCAATGGCATAACTCAAATCTTGCCTTGTATTGGTTAAGTAGATAAGACTACCAACCATCTTTCTAAACATAGTCGCACCTTCCACACATTGCCCATCATCAATCATTTTGATGTTCTGATCCAAGGGAGTATCCAATGGCTTACATCCTGCCATGCCATACTTCTCCAAAATCTCCAAGGAATAATGTCTTTGTACCAACCAAATACCATGAGGTGTATCAATGACCTCAATGCCCAAAAAATATCTCAATAGACCAAGTTCCTTTATGTCAAATTCCTTATGAAGACCATGCTTAACTTCAACAATCTCCCTCTTAAGTGTACATGTAACAATGAGGTCATCAACATAGATGAGAATCAAAACCATACCATCCTCTCTATGTCTCACATAGAGTGAATAATTAGCCATACTCTGCTGAAATCCCGTGCTGCATAGGAATCTGCTAATCCTCTCACACCAAGCTCTTGATGCTTGCTTTAATCCATACAATGTCTTCTTCCAACCATACATAGAAGCCAAAGCAATCACTGATCTCACTGTAGTCATCTTTGCCACTGGACTGAATGTCTCCTCATAATCCAATCCATATGTTTGTGCATAACCCTTTGCAACCAACCTTGATTTATAGCTTTCTAGAGAACCATCTATTTGCACTTGACTTTGTATACCCATTTGCAACCAATTGATTTCTTTCCATGAGGTAACTTCACTAAATTCCAAGTCTTGTTTTTCTTTAGTGCATCCATCTCCTCATCCATAGTTTGTCTCCATTCTTTGCTTTCCATTGCTTTCTCAAAGAAAATAGGTTCCACATGCTGTACATAAGAAACCATATAAGCATAATGCATCTTCATGAACCCATTATATGTCAATCTATCAACTGGATATCTAACCCTTTCTAATCTCCTCAACTAAGGTGCACTACTTGGAGTCTCAACTACTCTTGCATGTGGTGGCACATATTTTCCTTGCACTTCTAGTACCCTAAGTTTTTACATGAGGCATGCCATACTCATCATTGGTAGATTCATCCTCTGAAATTTTAGCCATAGGCCTCTTGCCTTTTGCAATTTCCATACTCTTTTGTGAACTTCTGAACCTATCATTCCATGGACTATAGCTGTCACTGCTTTTTGCATTCTCTTGAGGTCCAGACATATATTCTAAGTTCTAATTTCCAAACTTACCATTTGCTGAAATTTTCTTCCCATGAGCATCATCATCACTACTCTCATAAGAATCCAAGTCCACTGCAATCTTGGGCTTGTACCATGATTCATACTCATTGAATTTGACATCCTTGCTAATGTAAACTTTCTTAGTCACTGGATCATAGCATTTGTAACCCTTCTTCTCATCAAGGTATCCAAGAAAGATGCAGTTTATAGCCTTTGGCTCCATCTTCTTCCTCAAATCATCAGGAACATGAATATAAAAAACACATCCAAAAACCCTGAAGTAGGCAATAGTGGGTGTCCTACCATCCATCTTTTCATACAGTGATACATGATGAGTCAATGATGTAGGTGTCCTGTTCATGATATGTAATGCAGTATGCACTGCCTCTGCCCAATATGTCAATGGCATATTCATTTGGTTCATAATTTCCCTAGCAATCTCTGCAATGATACTATTCTTCCTTTCTGCCACACCATTTTGTTGAGGTGTGTACTTGTGTGTCACCTGTCTTTTGATTCCATGAGATCTCAAAAAATCTAAAAATTCATATGACATGTTCTCTCCTCCATTATCATACCTCAAGCATTTTATGTAACAACCAAACTGTTTTTCAGCCATAGCTTTAAACTCCAAATTTTTTTCAAAGGCTTCACTTTTATGCTGCATGAAATACGCCCAAGTCATTCTGCTAAAGTCATCAATAAAAGTGATATAAAACCTACATCTCCCACTCAATGAGACATTCTGACATGGACCCCAAATATTAGAATGCACCATTTCCAAAGGATAAATGCTGATTCTCCCCCTCTTCGGAAATGGTAATCTAGCTTGCTTGCCAAACTGACAGGCCTCACATATACAATCATATTTAACATAACCAAAATGGGGCAAACCACGAACCACCTGTTTAGTTTGCATTTGTTTCAATCTTTGTAGGTGTATATGACCAATTATCCTATGCCATAATTCAACATCCTTATCTTGAACATGCCCAGTTTCAACATACATAGAATTTTGAAAGACAAGAGTACCTGCATCCAAGGCAAATAACCTGCCTTTCTTCTTTCCTTTTGCAATAAATCTGCTAGGCCTTCCATTTCAAAATTCCTCAATGAAACATCCATACCTATTGAATCTCACTTGCATTCCTTGGCATACTATTCGACCAAACTGATGCTAAGTTCTTAGTGATTGTGGGTACATAAAGTACATCCCCAAGCTTATTTTCAACTCTATCTCTAGTGACAAGTGGCACACTATCAATATGAGTGATTTTATGCAAAGTATCATCCCCAATAGCCACATATTCTTCATTTTGCATTTGCTATTTTGTGTCAAACCACTCAACATGATGGGTCATGTGATTTATAGCCCGTGAGTCCAAAAACCAATCATCCTCACCAGGAGGGTGTGTCATGCTCCCTAATACATGTTCCATGGTAAATAAATGGCCTCTAGCAGAGCCACCTCTAGGTCCATATCCTTCACCTCCATGGCCACATGCATAATGGTTATATTGAGTCCTGCCTCGACCCCTAGGCATAGCATTTTTCTTGTGATAACATTCAATTTCAAAATGTCCATACTGCCGACAATAATTGCATGCACCATCTCTATGATCTCTATGTGAAGGAGTAGATCGTCCTCTACCTCTAGAGTAAGCTCTCCCCCTGCCTCTACGCATGAAATCACCATGACCAAATGTACCTCAACCATGTGCAAAGCTATCACCAGCACGGCCATAAGATGAGCCTCTAGCTCTAGATGGGCTACCACACCCTCTCTGATGTGATAAAAGACACTATCTCCACTTGTATTCTTGATGGTGCTAGATGCATTCAAACCCAACTTATTTCTTCTATAAGTAGCAAAGCAATAAATTCTTCAAAGTCTGGCATAGAGCATCCTCTAACTGAAATAGAGGTATCCAAAGATTTATATTGTGGGCCAAGTCCATTAAGTGTGACTGAAACCAAATCATCATCATCCACTGGTGCATTTATAGATGCAAGATCTTCTGCAACTTGTTTGATCTCTGCATCATAGTCATTTACGGTGTGGTTTCCTCTCCATGCTCTATGCAATCTTTGCTTAAGTTGTATCTTCCTTGCCTCTTTACATGTCCCATACATTTTCTCAATGATCTCCCATGCCTCTTTACAAGTGTTTGCCTTCTTAATATGAGGAATCAAGGTCTCTAATATACATATAGAGATCCAATGCAAAACTTTCATGTTCTTTCCAATCCAATCCTTGTATGCCTTCTTTTGCTCTTCTATGGGCTCCTCAACAAGCTCTAGACATGCATCATCACTTGTAATGAGGTCCCAAAGACCTCTCCCAATCAAAAAGTTCTCGATTTTGTATGACCAGACACTATAGTTGTCCTTGGTCAATTTATCTCCAACAATCTGAGTAATTAGAGCTATGTGATATTTTGATGGCTACAATTTTAGAAAAACTAGCAATATGTGTTGTCTGTCTCAATCAAGCATTCAACAACTTGAACCAATCCACTGCCTCAAATGGTCAACCTAAGACAAAAAAATACCAAAATAGCCCAAAAAATTCATGTACTGCTATACATAAGCTCAAATGCTATCATATACATTCATACATGATGCCCATATATCATACATTGATTGTACATCAAGAAACATTCAAAACAGAGCTCAAATGGTGCTCGTATGATCCAAAAAGCATCAAAATATGTGCTTAAATCGAACAATTTCCTTGCTACTTTTTACAGATTTTTGTGCCAAGAATGAAGTCCCAATCAAACTGAAGCTACAATTTTTTTTTTGGAAATTTCCTACAAATTTTTTGCCTCCAAAATGACACAAAAAAGGCATAAAATTGGCCTTTTGGGCCTCAAAATAGCTAGGTTAGCTCCTTGTTTTACTCATGTGGGGTAAATAGGCTTAGGCTTATCTCAGAAGAATGATCATATGGGATCCTTTTTGCACATAAACCTTGGTCAAAAAAGTCAACCATTGATTCATACTCTGAACATTTCCAGCAAATTAGTAGTTTAAAGTTATGACGTGTTTGGAAGATTCGTGAGCATTATTTGTTACTAGCAATAAATACTGCTCAAAATGGAGAAAGCTAAGTGTTGTTCCTACACTCGGGGCAAACTGAAGGTCTATCACTACACAGGGAAAGAAATGCTCTTCTTTTCATGACTCCCATTATTCTTAGAGGATGGTAGCATTCCGTCACATCATAAAGCACATCGTGGCACCAAACACTTCAACTCTAGAAGACATTAATGTAATACAACTTTCCCTTGAGCAAACAAAACCCTATACAATGCTGCAAACACCCAAGAACAGTAAAGGCCCTTCCATATCCCCGTTGTTGAGGTCTACTGCCAATTCACTTTAGTACCTCTTAAAAGACATGCACTCATTTTTTGAAACTCCCTCGCACTCTAGGCTTTCCTTTCCTATCTAAATTAGTAGATGCATGCAGATTAATCAGCTTGTCCTCTTCAAATGGTAGCTTAGGATGCAATGCATCATGATGTATTTGCATACTTTTCACATCGGGAGCTGTTGTCCTACAGATAGGACATGTTAGCTTCGCATGCCCTCCTTTGTTTACTCGAGTGCGATCTTCTAAGCCAGCCTTCTTAGCTGAGTTATCCTCTTGTTAACTACAGCTACCTTGTTTACCAAATCGCCTCCTCAAAATTTGGCTTCTAACCTCCCCCCTTCAGTAGGTTCCACACTCCTTGGATGAGGGACATCAAATTTGGGAAAGGCTTGCAGATAGACAATAGAATTCTGTAGAAGCAGATATCAAGGAGGAAGAACTTCGTATTGCCTTTGGGCCTCTTGCCAATTCGATCGGCCTAGCAAGCAGACCAGACACGTCAAAATCTTAGCATGTCTTGAGTCACAGTTGATCAATCAACTTGACACCTTACTCTTAGATGCAAGTGGCTGCAAACTTAGGAGCAGCCATTGCTAGCAGCATCATCAACATGACATCTGAGAAGTCCACCATACCTGCATTTGTCATTTGCTCTACTTTCATGGTTACACACCTAGTGACAGACCCATTCCATAGAACACTTTTACAGAAATAGAAATGCCAAGGATTAAACGACAAAACCTTGTACGATTGCAATTGCCTAGACTGCTCTGATACCAACTCAAATAAATTCAAGTAGAGGGAGACAAGGATGGAGCAAGGAGAGGTGAGGAGCTACATGCTTCCCACTTCTTCATTATTCTACTCATATTATCTTCTCTTGAATCAATCCTTACAAGTCTCTCTCACACACTTAATACACACTTAATACAACCATGGATAAAGATTATGTTTTTTTTCTTATTTCTCAACATGTTCGATTTTTTAAATCGGATAGGGTATGTCTGATTAGACAAGATGGGTTGGTCCGAGTGTCCGATTTTGGGAATTGGATCCCTATGGACCATGTCCGATTTTGTTGGCACATGAATAGTAGCAATGAAAATCACTTTAGGGCAACAATTTTTGGCCACGTGCACAAGCAAGATTCTCCAAAATCCAAGGATAGATACACAGAAAGGTTTCTACACACTTGATCCCTACAAAAAACTCAGGTGACACTGATCGATTCATCAAAAACTCCAAGTGTTTCACAAGCTCTCAAGCTCTCTCTCCCTCTCTCTATTGCAGAACCCAAAATGAGGTCTCCCTTTGTTTCCTAGGGTCTTAAACCCTTGATGGGCTCAACCTTACTCTTTTTGATCACTCGTGCGATTCTAACACCTTTAAGCACTCTTTTTTTCCATTTTTTTCCATGTTTGTGCCCTGTTTGGGCCTGTTTCACATTAGAAACCCTAATGCTTGTTTTCCTTTTTTTCATTTTTTTTTCCTATCCTAATGCATCCAAATCACAAAGCAAACACCTACAGTACTCCAATCTACCTTTTCAAATCCAAAAAACCAAAATTTTACATGTTAAGGAGATCAAATACCTCTTCAAACTCACTTGCTTCCTACCTATCTACCTCAAGCACCGGTTCGGGGAAAACCCTACTTCAATGCTCGATTTGGAGGGTGCAAGCACTCAAGGCTCGAATCCGTTGATCCCAGCACAATGGAACCATAATGTAGAAGCAAGCTCATGCTCGACTGCCAAGACCCACGGACCACTTATTGTTTCATGTGTTTCAAGCCAAATGCAATGGCTATCGCTTACCTAGCCATATGCACTATCAACCTATGAGTGCATTTAGCTTACCTCCATGCTGGATCAAGTTGCCTCCCCTCCTAAGCACTCTTGTAGCTCCACGATCCAAGTGCAAGATTCAAGCGAGCTCGATCCTCAAGCTCCACGCTCCAAGGTCCATTTCCGCGAGCAAGAGAAGAGAAGAGAAGAGAAGAGAAGAGAAGAGAAGATGGAGAGCTTCTCCACCACAGTCCCTCACCCTTGCACACTCACTCCCTCACACTCTCACACTCCCTCTCTCGAGCACAAGCTCAAGCAAGAAAAAAGAGAAGAAGAAGAAGATGAGAGCTACTTTTGGCTACACACAAGAATGAGCTTCTTCATTCACTTTTTTTCTTTTATACTAAAACACTAACCCTAATCCCCTTTGGACACCCATTCCTTTTTACATGGCTGGCCATCTTAGGCTAGGTCCCCTTTTTCTATTTCCTTCCTATTTGCATTGTGCGTTCACCCATGCCCGTCTACATTTACAAATTGTATATGAGGGAGCTTGGTGCTCTTTTACAAGGATTTAGAGTGTGCCTTGCATTTAAAAATGCGCTTTTGCCTTTGACTTAGCTTTTGAGGCCGCCCTTGCACTTTTGGCCATTTCCCTTCTTGCTTCTTCCATTGTGTTCGATTTCCTTTTAGGCCGCCTCTTTTAGCTTCTGACTTGCACTTCTCCACTTTTTCTGATTTTTTCTTGTTTTGAGGTTAACATTATAGCACATTTTTAATCTATGAAAAAATTACCCCCGACGTCGATAAAAACATCACTATTAGCATTGGAATGGTTTTTAGCGTTGCCATAAAACCATTGCTATTATAGTGATGCTAATGATGATTACAATATAAAAATGACACTAATAGGGATAGTTGTTGTAAAATTTACGATGCTAATAGTAATGGTTTCAAGCCATTTTTTGGGGTGGTAGGGCTGTTAGGTGGTAGAGCTATATGCAAGCAACCCTTCCACCCTTCTAGCCACATAGGCTCAATATTCTTATACATTATATTTACAACTAAACATAAAATTAAGTTTAAAAGATTATACAACACAATTTGATAGATTGTTAACAAAAGTAATCCATTGATTGAATATCTAGAGGTACAACAATAATATAACTAACATATAACTATAGTAAGTGAGAGGGTAGAATAACAATAGGGAAAAGTCTTTATAAATATCACTTTGTGAGCTGTAAGTAATGAAGGAAAAGGGAATGTATAAAGTAATTTGTATAAAATTAGTTAGAATAAAGTGTGAATGGAGTAGCACAAGCGCAAAAAAGAGAAGCGTGCTCCAAGAATCCAAGCTCCTAACATCTAGTCACCATTTGATGGCTCATCTCGATGCAATAAATCATTGAAAGGGCTTTGCAACACAACTGAATATTAATCAAAATTAGATAGGATATCATAAGAACTAAACATTTTCTACACTATCAAAAGAGATATGACATATCGAACCACTGCACATATAGAAAAGCTTGTCGATGTAGTCAGACAATGTCTTTTTTCATACCACATTTCAAGGCCCATAGCATTGCGATTTATGATGGAATTTTGGAAAAAAAAGATAAATTACTATTGTTAGAATTAAGATTAGTACTAGGAGCAACATAGAGAATAAGAAATCCATCTTAATTTGACTAGAGATCTTACAAAATCCTCTAGGTAGGTCCTGTTGGCTGTCACAGTCCTAAGGTGATACATGACTCCCACCTCTAGTCATGCCGTCATTGCCTCCCACTAGTTATTGCCATTGTTGTGGAGAGGAAAAAGCATCCTCTTTGAGCTTCCTCTAGTCCTTCTAATCTAGCTATTCATGCTTTCCTATGCCATTCTTTATTGCATTCCATGCATCTAATAGTCTATGGGACATGTAGGCGCACATCTACACCATCATGTATCCCATAGAGAAACAAGGAGTCTTGCAAATGGTCATGGGAACTTCTCATGCAAGGATGCTATTACATAGTTCCTTGGCTAGCCTCTAGCATGTTTTTCTAGTTATCCAGTACATTGTGTCTAAAGAGTTGGTGGCACAACTTGCACATACATGCTATGAGTCTCTTCCTCTCGTCATTCATGTACACATCACCAATGGACATCTCCACCAAGTACCTGTAGCTTGGTGGGGCATGATATATGTCCTCTCCCACTTGGGAGCATGTTCTTGAGTATAATTAAGAGACTCTTGTACATCTGGTGTATCTATAGAAATGGCACCTACAGAAATGCCACCCATAGACGATTGACCAAATCTTGGCATCACAAGAATGGAAGTGCCTACAAGTGTAGCCAATATAGGTAATATATGTCCACTCAATCAATTGGGAGGGGGACATTATATCTGTATCTCTAGAGCAATCGCTAGAGTTACCCTTCCCAAAACCTCAATAGAAGTGAGGAGTACCAATCGATCCTAGGGTCATAGCATTTGTATTTTAGTAGCACCCCCTAGAACCAGTCTTGGTAGGACAAGGAGAGAAAGTCTCCAGCTTTCCATAGCATCCCACCAAAGCCACTATCACCATCAATTAAGTGATGCATACTTGAGCCACCTCCATTTATGGTGGCCAACCTAGAGCATCAACTTTGCTTGCTAGAGATTGATGCATCAGAGCATATTGAGGCAGAATGTGAGAATATTGACTAAGATAACTTTGCATCTACTGTGTCTCTGAAGCACACTATTTGATATGGAGACATACACTTAAAAATCCCCTCTAGCTAATAAAAAAGAAACATTTTAGATGATTATTATAGTCTTAATATTCCACTAATACTAATAGCTACCAAAACTTTCCTCACATCTCTCTCTCTCCCCTCTTTTACCCTCCATCTGAATACCCCTCTTCATATAAGTGTACATGTTTCATCCATGTCCTAGGTTATGTGCAAATCTTATCTCAAGTGATGATAGCACTTGGTAAGGTGGATACATGAAGTTTTCCTTTTCTTTTCTCCCCCTTAGTAATATAACATCATGCATGAGAGAGAGAGAGAGAGAGAGAGAGAGAGAGAGAGAGAGAGAGAGAGAGAGAGAGAGAGAGAGAGAGAGAGAGAGAGAGAGAGAGAGAGAGAGAGAGAGAGAGAGAGAGAGAGAGAGAGAGAGAGAGAGAGAGAGAGAGAGAGAGAGAGAGAGAGAGGGACAAGAAAGAGAGAGGGGAGAGAAAGAAGAGAGATCTTCTTAATCTCCCTCTTAATCTCCCTCTCTTTCCCTCCCTCTTCTTGCTCTCTTGCTCTCTTGCTCTCTTGCTTAATCTCCCTCCCTCTCTTTCCCTATCTATTAATCTCCTTTTTAATATCTTCCTCTGTTACCCGCTCTTAATCTCCTTGCCGCTTTTACCCTCCCTCTTAATCTCCTTTTGAATCTCTCTCTCTCTCTCTCTCTCTCTCTCCCTCCTTCTTTCTTAATATCCATGTATCTCTTTCCCTCCCTTTTATCTCTCTCTCTCTCTCCCCCCTCTCTCTCTCTCCTCCTCTTTCTCTCTCTCGATTTCTCTCTTTGTAGAGGGGAGCTCATGCTCAACCGCCAAGACCCACGGACCGCTTATTCATTCAACCGTTTCAAGCGAGCACCTATGGCTATCTCTCACCTAGCCGATGTGCCTTCGATCCTACCAGGGTGTAGGGAGCTTACCTCGATGCCTGAATGAGTTGCTTCCCCCCTAAAGCATACCAGTAGCTCCATGATTCTTGATGCAAGCTCAAACATCCTCAAGCCTCCACCTCCAAGCTCCATCCTCCATAGCCGTGCAATGCGAGACAAGAGAAGAGAAGAGAAGAGTAGAAGAAGAGAGGAGATGGTGGAGAGATTCACCTCCTTGATCCCTCACCCTCACACACTCACTCTTTCACACTCTCACACTCCCTCTCTCAAGCACACACAAGCAAGCAAAGAGAAGAGAAGAAGAGTCTCTTATTGCCACACACCAAAGAATGAGCTCTCATTCATTTTTTTGAACTTTATATATATGCCCTAAAATCCAATGGGCACCCATCTCCTTTTTTACATGACGAGCCATTGTGGCAAAGTTTTCTTTTTGATTCCCTTCAACTTGGCCTATTTCTCTAGCCTATGCCTATATACCCTTCTACAATTTGCACAGGAGGGAGCTTGGCGCTCTTTTACAAAAGTTTTGGGGTGCCTTCCACTTAAAAATGCACTTTTGCCTTTAACTTGATTTTAGAGGTCGCTCTTGCACCTTTGCTTGTTCTCTGTCTTGCTTCTTCCATCTCATCCGTATTTTACTTCTTTTTCTTCCATCTCAAGCTAGGATTAACATTACCCCCTCCTAGAGACAAGTGCTAGTTCCATGACACTTGTGGGGCTTTGTTGTTGAGGGTTTGGTGCATCGAAGGGTGGTTTACTAAGTGGATGATGGGGCCTTGTTTTCATTGGTAGTGGTTGAAGAGCTTTGCAAGGATTGCGTTGTTGGATACTGAGAGTGTGTTGAGTGGATAGCGGGGTCTTTGATGTTGGTGCTTGCAGCAATTGGGAGTATTTGAAAAGAGAGAAGATGTGCGCTACCTAGGGGGAGTGTCTACCTCACCGTGTAGTGCATTGTGCTTGTGCTGATGGAACGGGGAGCTAGGTCCAGGCCTGGGTGCCATCCCGCACTTGAGGATCTTGTGTATGCAGAAGTGAGGTGCAGTGGTTATGGCTCAAGGAGACAGGTCCAAGTGTTACCTCCCTAGGTTTGTCCTATCCTTGAGCCACCCTAAGCGTGTGTAGTGGGGGATCAAAAAGGGCTAGGGGGTTAGACATGGAGTAGCTGCGTAGCAAAATTGGACGCCTCTCACAGTGTATGATTCGTAGAATCAGACTAACGACCTGTCTCATTCCCAGAAACCCACTTGGTCTGTTGATCGGACACCCCTGTCCGATTTTGAAAATTAGACCAACTCCAAATCGGGAGAATAACCTGACGGATCGGATGGTCGACCCATCTGATCGCGACAATCAAACACACCATTTTTGACCGATTTTGAGAATCGGACACACCACTGTCATCCGATTGGATGCTCGGCTGTCTAATCACCGGAATCAGACCATCTAGAATTGGACACTCTAAAATTGAATACCTATTGCATCTAACGTTGTTTGATCCCTGAGATTGGACTCCCAAAATCGGACCAACTCAAGCTGTCCGATTGGACACCTCTATCCAATTGTGACAATCGGACTCGATCCTCAGAATCAGACAATGGTAAATCAAACGTTTGATTTTGAAAATCAAACATTGGTAAATCAGACACAACATGAGTAAGAAAATCTAGGAATTTGACAAACTCTAAGTGATGAGATGCGCAACCGCTTTAGAAGAATCCACCAAGCACCTCATAGGTGGCTACAGACCCAGAAATCGTGGTTGAACAATCTAGAATGGTGTCTAGTGTTGTGGGCTGATTGTAAGACTCCAACTCAATCCTGAATGAGCCAAATGGGATAGTGTAGCACAAAACCCTAGAAATCGGTGAGAACAGCTAGGAATGGAACACATGACCCTATCAAGCCAACCCGTAGACACGGACGTTGGAGTTGCACATGCCTTGTTTTCCCACTCACTCTAATTTCCATCACTCAAAGCACACTTGGAAAGAGATAAAAGCGTGATTTTGCACAATGCACAAGAAAGAACAACACACCCAGAATTAAGAAGTTAACATGGAAAAGAACACACATACGCACATGTTGTAATTAACAAGGAACCCACCCATACTTAAGAACTTGAAGGAACCCACCACTAGTAAGAGAAGACCCAAAGACATAGGCCAATGATCGAATCCCCAAAAGTAGGCCCAAGCAAATACCATAGCCAAAAATCCGAACACACCAAGTGGAAGTGGATCTACCCGGCCTTATCAACTTGATCGACAACTTGGCAAAACAGGAAGCTCTGGACATGGAAAGGGCAGCTCATGCCATAGAAGCAACAAAGAGTTGGATCTAGGCAATTTTCCTGAGGGCGTCTAACAGTTAGTGCACAAGTACAATGTTCAAACCCGCCTAGAAGACCATGGTAGACCTATAGAGGACGTCATAGTAGACCTCGAGGAAGAGAGGAAGCTTGCTCGCAGTAGGGCTCTACAAGGCCTAGCTGTGTACAACCATGACCAACAAACTAGGAGCTAGCACTAGAATTTGAAAATGCAAGAAATATAAAGAGTGCTAGCCCTAGTAGATAGAAATCGATCGGAGAATGTGAGAGCGCTAGAGGGAGACCTCACACTGAGCAAGCTTAGCGATTGCTAGATAACATGGTAGTAGAGCAAAGTGCTACAGCATTAGCAACATCACTGCTAGAAGGACTAGGGATTAACCAAGCCTCTAAGAGCCAAACAAAAATCCATGTAGTGGCAAAGCAACTAGACAAATACCAAGAAAATGAAGATCCCTACAACTTTGTGGAACAATTTGAGTAGGTCTATGAGGCCAACGGCCTTACTGATCCTACTCAACGCTCCCAAGATTTTGGACAGTGCTTAGGTGACAAGGGCCAAACTTGGTATATGAGTTTGGATGTTGTAGAGCGTGCCAATTTTAATGGCTTAAGAAATATCTTCATTATGAGATTTTTTGAGCCTGGGTACTCTAACAACTTGCTAGTGAGATTCATGAATGTCAAGTAGAGAGAGAAAGAGGATATTTGAGATTATGTAACCCTCGTGAGGAGCCTCTTTAAGAGAATCCCAATGGGCAAAAGACCAACTGAAAGAGCGGTATCCATAGTATTCACTAGTGGAATACAAAGTGATGAGCTCCACAAAGCCTTGGCCGACAACTTGAGCTTGCATCAAGATGCACTAGCAAGGGTCTTTGAGGAAGCTATTAGAGTGGATGACTAGCTCAAGGAAAGGAGCTCCAGAGGCTTGAATTGAGAAGAATCCAATGCCAGGAGTTCCAAAAGAGCCTCAATGCCGAGTGAGAGAATAGGCCCAAGTGCACAGGACAAAGGGAAAGACACTAATTCGAGACAAGAGCTAGCAAAGATTAGGATAGACATAACCAAACTATAGAAGATGATGAGAGGACAAACACACCCATATGTCCAATGCATGCATTGTGGTGGAAACCACTTGCCAAACGAGTGCTAGGAATCTAGGGCATGACCTTGCGCTAATTGTGGTAGGTTTGGCCATGACACCATGCATTGTAGATTACCTTAGAGACTTTCATACTTGTAGCCATACGGTCAACCCTACCTTGCGAACATGCCACCAAACTTCCTTGGAAGGGGATAACAATTGGCCCTCCCAACACCTAATAATGCTAAGCCACCCATCCCTAGAAGGGAAATAAATCCTACAGGTATCCCTAGACCACGTGGACCCTATGTGACCCACCCATCGAGTGATACCCCTGTCCACTATGTGGATGAGCCTAGTGACAATGAGCCTTATGTAAAACCATATGTGTCATACGATGAGGAAGGTAACATAATCCTTATGGACTATAGAGACCAGTACCTGTGATGGCATTAGGTAAGGGGAGAGGCTGAGGCATAAGAGCACAGACCCAAGAGCCAATGGACTTGCGGTCACCGAGGACACATTTCTTCGTGGCGCTGCCCCAAGAGGGAGCAAGCAAATAGAGATAAGGCCGACCTAAGATGTGTAGTGTGGAATCTGCTCATCTCTTTGTTGATTTCCTAGGAGGAGACCATCCTCCAGTTCAGGAAATGAGCCATCGGTTCCACTAGGATTGTTCAAAGTCAAGACACTCGATGGGGAGGCCACATGTATCTCATTACATGTCATGATCCGCGTATAGACGAAACATGCCAACATCTCATTGCCAGGGCCTAGCAACCTTGATGCAACCTCAGTTGGAAAGAAGAGCTGGAGAAAAAGGAAGAAAAGACTAGATGCTAAGGTCACCCTAAAAATTGAAAGTGCCACAACACTATTGGTTGGGAGGAAAGTCATTGATGTAGAGGAAGAAACGTCAGCCCCACGTACGGTTGAGAAGGAAAGTGCTAAGGTTAGAGAGTACCCCAACCTGAAGCGCCAACTCGAAGCCATCAACAAGAAGGTGAAAGAGTGGGTGAAGAAGGCCCAGGAGCACCTAAAGGACATCGAATCCATACTAGAAGTTAAGATCAATGATCTCTTTAGCATGAGTACGCCAATCTCTCTCCCACGACTAGGATCAAGGGAGGGAATGGCACCCCAAGTTGGGCCACCTAGACAAAGTTTAAATACTCTGGGCCAACAAACTAGCCAAGGCCATTGGCCAAGAATCGCACACTTACGAGAGAGGAAAGTGATCAACAACCTCCTTAATATGCTAATGACCACCCCCGTAACTCTAGGCTTAGGTGACCTGCTTAGGTAGCATCCAATGCTATGGCTAGTGCTGAAGCAGTGGGTTAAAGAACCAATTGAATTAGCTACCCCAGACATGCACGAGCTCATTGATGCAAAAACTCAAATACTGAGTTTGATGCTGCATTCCATGCCTATATCCTTGCATGTCAATGCTTTTTAGGAAGGCATGGAAATGCATACTGTATTGCCGGTCCTAGCTCTGGGGGATGTCATACGAAAGGGAATTGTAGACACAGGGGCAAGAGTGAGTGTGCTAAGCCATGCGGTACTCCAAACTTGGGGTAATCCACCAGTCGAGGCTGCTAGGTTCGATGTCACACTAGCTAACGGAATGAAAGTAAAACCATTCGGAGTATTGGCCAGTGCAGATTGCAGGAATCCAATTCTCTGTTGACTTTATAGTCATGAAGGGAGTGGACTACGACATTCTACTAGGCCGACCCTAGATGTGCAATGAGAGAGTAATAGAAGATTGGGGCAAGGGCCTCATCTTCTTAAGTAATTGAACAAAGCTTGTAAGAGTAGAGGTGGACACTTGGAAAACCACACTGGTTGACATAGATGATATCTCCACCATGTTGAATGGCGATGGGCAAACTAGGGGATCCTATGGGGCCCCCTTACCAAGTAAATCCTGTGCCTTGAGGACCAGTGAGACTAGATGCATATTCTTGGTACCATCACTGAGGAGTACAAACAAGCCATAAAGGCAACTACCAACCTAAAGGATACACCTTTAGTGCTAATCTGTATGATGACTGGAATCCTACGTAGAAGACCCAACTCTATTGCATTCCAAGCCCCGAATAATAGAAAAGAGCTTCTGGAGATGTAGAATTCTTAACCCTTAAGTTGAGAATTCTTAACCCACGAATCTTAAGCCACTCCAAGACCTCTTGGAAGAGCCTAAATGGCGATGGTCCAAAGTGTACAATTTAAACTTAGGGTACAATTGGGCCTTAATCCTCGATCAGCAAGAAGAGATGCATCCGAATTGAATGGACAAAGACACCTCTAACGACGAATATGAGGACTATTGTTCATTCAGTGAACGAGAGCAAAGAAGAAATCGATACTCTAGAGTATGACATTGAGGAGGAAAATAATTGAACAAATACAAGTGGACCCCAAAACACGCACGTAGAGGGCACTTAGGGTAAAGAAGGGGATCAGACACAAGGACTACGATTGAACTTGGTTGGAGCACATGGGTGCGATTGACTATGAGCAGGTGGGCCTAGCCCAACTGAGTAACACACCAATGTGCAGATGGGGACTCACCTTTTGAGCTACGACCACTAGGAGAGAGCCCCTCTTCTAGTGAAGACGGAGAGTTTGATTCCACATCGTAAGCCAGCTCAGATAGTGATCCTGAGATACCTCGACTCCCCAAGACTAGATGCACCAAGGGGGACCTACCCATCCACCTAAGACGCCAATAGTTAAGCGAGGAATGATGGAAGCTACCTAAAGAGATGTAGACAAAAGAACAACAAAAACCACAAGACCTATCGAAATGATTCATGAAGTTCAAGAAGGGGGATAGGGTGGCGATCTTACTGGGAGCCAAATGACAAGGGCAGGTAAGCAAACCAATTGAGGGATCCGCTAAGGTCAAAGAGGTTAATTTAGCCAGGGAAGGGGAAACCCCACGAACTGTCTTCATAGCTGATGACTTGGCAGAGTGAGATGAAGCAAGTCTCATTACTCTCTTGCGGGAGTATATAGAAGTCTTTGCTTGGTTCCTAGAAGAGCTCAAAGGGGTAGACCCGAGTGTAGTGACTCACAACATACCCATGACACCTGATGATACGCCAGTCAAGCAGTGATCATATTCCATGAATCCAAAGCACACCCATGCTATCAAGAAAGAAATCAACAAGCTAGTACAAGCAGGATTCATCTATGAAATTGAACACATGGACTAGGTTTCCTCCATAGTCATCGTGTTAAAGAAAAATAGAAAGATTAGAGTGTGTGTCAATTACAATAAGGTGAACGTAGCCACAAACAAAGATGATTACCCATTTTCGTACACCGAACACATGCCGAGAGAGTGATTAGTAAGGAGGCCTATGGTTTCCTGGACGGCTTCTCTGGATACAATCAGGTGCAAGTACATCCTAACGATAGGTATAAAACTGCATTCGCTAATAAATGGGGAGTCTTTGCCTACATAGTCATGCCTTTTGTGTCGACAAACGTGCCAACCACCTTCCAACGATTTATGTGTACAATACTCAAAGACATGTTGAGGAAGGAGTTAGAGGTCTCCATGGACAACTTGTGTGTTTACTCTATTTGGAAAGAACACCTAGAGAGACTCTGAGAAGTTTTTGAAAGGTGTTGACTATATCACCTCTCATTAAACCCCTTGAAGTGTCAGTTTTGGGTGAAACATGGATGTATCCTAGGACGCATGGTGTCGAAGAATGGCATTCTATAGATTTCTCAAAGATGAGGGCCATTGTCAATCTTCCACCCCCAATTGATTTCAAGGGTGTTCAGTGTTTCTTAGGGCATACAAGGTATTATATGCAGTTCATATTGAACTATGCATTGATTGCTAGACCTCTATACAAGCTATTGATCATATTTGAATGGACTGAGGAATGCCAATGCACGTATGAGGCATTAAAAAAGGCTCTAACCATAGCACCAATACTACGAGCCCTAGATTGGATGCTCACATTTCACGTGCACATCGATGCATCCAAATTCACTGTAGGAGCTGTGTTGTGCCAACCTAGTGAACACAACTTGGATTACCCAATGAGCTTGCTAGCAGACAACTCTTTAAGACTGAAATGAGTTACTTGACAATGGAGAGAGAGGGCTTGGCCATGGTGTTTGCCATAAAGAAAGTTTGATATTATCTTCTAGCTACGCCATTCACTTTCTTTGTTGACCATCAAGCCTTGTTGTATCTAGTTAATAAACCATGTGCTACAGGACACATTGCTAGATGGATTCTTCTGCTTTTGGAGTTTAACTTCTCTGTGGTGGTGCGTAAAGGGAAGCGACATTACATGGCTGACCACCTGTCTTGTATCCCCATAGGAGAAACAATTGGACAAGGCACTGTGGATGAACTGCCACCCACCTATTCGGCTTATCCAACGAAAGAGATTTGTTTAGAGTCGACATGACACCGTATTGGGTAGATGACATAGTTCAAGTGCTTGAACATGGACTATCAAAGCAAACAATAGAAAAATATCGACTTATGAGGCTCATCCTGAATATCCAACCATATCAATTAGTAGCAGGCCAACTTTACAGGATGGGGTAAGATGGCTTACTGTGCAAATGTGTGTGTGAGCATGAGATGCATGATGTACTAACATAGGCACACGGTAGAATCACAAGAGGACATTTTAGTAGAGACAAGATAGCTCGTAAAGTGCTACAATCCCATTTATGGTGGCCTACCCTCTTCCGAGATGCAACACGATTTGTGAAGCATTGTGATGAGTGCCAACGGACTAAAGTTTTGGTTCGTAAGGATCACGTGGAGCTAACCCCAATTATTGCACGATAACCTTTCGAGAAATGGGGAATTGAATTCATTAGACATCATTGTGGCCACCGATTACCTAACAAAATGGGCAGAAGCACAAGTTACGAGAAAGAATGACGCTAGGACAACTGCTAAGTTCCTATGGGAGCAAGTGATCTCACAATTTGGCTACCCCATGAAACTAGTTAGCCCAACCAAGGCACACACTTCATCAACAAAGTAATAGCTCACCTCATCCTTCCTAATCATCCATAAAAAGTATTTGCATCATTACCCTTAGGCAAACGGTCAAGCTGAGTCCACAAATAAAATCTTAGTAAATGTCATGACCAAAGTCATCTCTTCCTTGCGCAGTGATGGGAATAACAAGTTAATGGCAGCCTTGTGGGCCTATCGCACGACTTACAAGACGGCTATAGGAAAAACCCCCTTTAGGTTGACTTATGGTACAGAGGCAATCCTACCCTTGGAATTCTTTGTACCGAGCCTCAAAATAGCCATGCTAGAAAGATGGGATGGCAAGGAAGCATGAACAAACCACCTAATTGAGCTTGAACACTTATCGGAAACTCAGATTCTAACCATCATGCGCTAATATGTGAGAAGGCAAGACACAAAAGCTGGTTTGACAAGCATGTCAAGCAGGACAACTTTGAACGGGTGACTTAGTACTACTATATTCAGTCAAAGGACATAAGCAAAAATTGAAGTTTCTAGGGCTAGGACTTTTTAAGGTTCAAACCATCAGCCAAATAGATAACGTAGAACTCAAAACCCTAGAGGGCAAGGGCATAGGCTTCTTCAACAGTAGACACATAAAGAAGTACTTCCCTCCCATGCACCCATTGCATGAGCCCCCTAATGCCAGCACCCCCTGTTCGCATGAAAATAGCCACTATCGCTGAGATGGATAGTGAGGATGAGAAAGCTGTAGAACCAACCTACCTAAACATGACGGTCACTACTAAGCACACATGCACCATCAACACACAGATTGATGAGGGAGCTGATTTTAATGTCCTGACCCATGACCATTGGACCCAAATTGGCAAACTGCATTTGCAAGCCACTAATGCTAATCTCACCCCTTATGGAGGCCAACCCTACACACTTCTGGGAAAGTGCAAGGTTGCAGTTTCTATCAAGTTTGAAAGCATGCCGATAACTTTCAATGTGTTGGCCAACACTAAGAATGCAGGCACAGAATCACTATTAGGAAAAACTTTCAAGAAGCAAGCTCATTGCAATGTCAACTACGAGTTGCAGTGCATCCACCTAGCCGTGGGTGACATCTGCATAGTTACATCTTTTAGTAAGGGCAGTGTGTCTCTTTCCAAGTCCACAAATCTAGCGATAGAGAAACCCACCGCTAAGTTTAAGGAGGGGAGTCGTGACTCGTCACAACCCACCCACCCTTGAGGCTAGCAATCCACTAGAACCAACACTAAAGTCCATGAACCCTAGTTCAAATGGGTACCTAAACAGGGAGTGCCACCTAGGAATAGAAACCCATGGCCTTACAAGGCTAGTCATCCACACCCAAAACCTAGGAAGCCAAGGCTTTGCCATAAACATCAATGCACGGTAACATCCACACCCTAAACCCTAAACCTTATTGCAAGCGCAAGGCTATTATGTGGGTAACACCTAGATTTGTCTACCTAAAGCCCAAACATCTAAAGGCCCTACTCAAATGCCACCCTCAAGCTTGAACACAGGAAACATCCTGTCAGAGACACTCAAACCATAAGAGACTCAAACCGCTGAATCCATGGAACCTTTGCAACCTAGCTCAGCAAGACGTAAGCAAATCTATAGCCCAAAACCACAACCTTACTAACAAACCGACCACATCTAGTCCCAGTGATGCCCCTCCTCCAATCTCAAAGGCACCTAGTGGCACAACCACCACAACTACAACCAAATCCATCGATCATAAGGCCATGCTACAACAACAGGTGCAACCCAAACAACAAACATTAGTTGTTGACCTCTCTAGCACTGTCAAACCTCAACCACTTGCCGTGCTTAGACCTTCTTATGAGCGGCAATCAATTCTAACCTTGGCTATGGATTTAGCTAAAAATACTAGGGACAATTTGATTGCTTCCCTTTGACCTTTGACACTACTTTCATGACATTGGCTAAAAGCTATGATATACTAGACTTAGGCCTCTTGGAAGACCCTATAACAACCGAAGTATGAACACTCCCTTGCTCTTGGAAGGAGTCGAAATTGGTATTCGTTAAAGCTTTTGAAGCAGCCGAGGAGTTAATTGCAACCAAGCTATCCAAGGAACAAGTAATCAAACACCGTCTCATTACGTCGTATAGCAGGAATACAATCTGAGCCACAAACCAGGAAATTGAGAACTTACAACAACTTACTGACAAAAACTTCTCCTTCTTGCAAAAGTGGTACCTCTGCAACTGCAATAAGAGCTAGAGGGATTCCAAATAATGACCAATGTTGAGCAACAATGTGCAATCAAAGCATCAAAATACGATCCCACCTATGCAGCCCCAATTTCATATAGGGTATTGACTACCCTCCATAATTGACCCCTCGAGGCACATATTGTGGGACATCCTCATTTAGATCACATCCTCACTAAGGAGGAGTTGCATGTTGCTAGCCGTCTAGACTCTAGTGACTTCTTACTGGATGTCCTTACTTACATTACACATGTAGGCATCCGCCCTTCCGATATGGATGGCTATGCTAATTTAGAATATAATCCGAAATTTTATGATTGGCTCATGCAAAAATAAAACACTAAGACTATGTACTAAATGCCCTTCATCCTCTAACCCTTTAATTCTAGGAAGGATTCTTCTCATTTCAAGGAGGGAAAGAGTAGGATGAAACAACTTGTGGTTGAAGGAAATGTCAATAAAATTTGAAAACAATACACCAATGGGAGGAAAAAGTTTACTTCTGCACTCAAGCAATTCAACTCAGCAAGTATGTAGTCATTTCTCATTGCTTGTAACTATTTTGAAAAAAACTAATGGTGAATATGGCTTCATGATAGGCACCCATCATGGCAGGCCAAGAAAAGGTCAAAAAATTGCATTTTTTAGAGGAAGAACAAGCAAAATACGGACTTTCAGTGGAAACACAAGCCTTTAACTAGTTCAAGCTCCATCATATCTTCAACCTGGAAGACATGTCCATTGAAGAATGGGTGACGAGGCAAATCATCGAGCAATGCAATCTGCAGAAATACATGGAAGCAGAGAGCTAGGGTGTGGACTACTTTGACTGTGCATAGTTCTTGATGACTTTCCATAGGAATCATGGCACCATAACTATGCATGTGGGAGAGAAAACTCATTAGGTGCAGATTGAATTGACCTCAGAGCTTGTGGAAAAGGCATTGGACTTGGCAAACAAAGTAGAAAGGAAGCTGAAAAGAGATGTATATGCCTTGCTAGGGATGGACAAGGTAAAGGCCCACACCAATGAGGACATCAGCTTGGTGGATATTTCTAACCCCAAAATCCAACTCCAAGCCAAGATGATGCACATGTTGTTTTCGAGCCAAAGATACAACACTATAATGAGGTGCATCAACGTTCCCCTGCTAGATAGTGTCGCAACAAGGTCACTGGATGAGGTGAACCTCAATGGGTTTGTGAGGAAGACCATGAGACCTCAACAAAAGCCTTGGCAACAAGAGGACAACTTGCCAGAGGAGAATCTCTTGCCACACCAAAGCTAAAAGGAAAGCTTCAATTTCGAAGGCTGCAACCACTGGATTTGGTGGGGTCCTCAGTGTGATCATCGGGGAAGCCTTGGGATAGGGGTAGGAAGAAGGAGGAGAAGGGGTGGAGGAAACACCAAGTAGGTTACCACCTCACTAGGAATGGGAAGCAAAGTCCAACGAAAGGACTTTGAGTGAAGAAGAAGGAAGCAAGGAACAAGAAGAGCAAACTAGCCGGTGAAAGGCTAGGAAGAAGAAGAAGAAAAGTGCATAGGAACAATAGGAAGAGGAGAGAAGGAAACAAAAAAAGGCGGATTTGCAAAAGGCCCGCAGGGAGTCTAGAAAGGCCAAGGAGGAAAAGAAGAAAAATCACGAAGAGGAGAAGGAGGAATTGAGAGAAAAAGATGAGGAAGACATGGCCCTCGCCACACATAGGGCCATTGATGAGCAGCAGTCTAGGCACGATGAGCCGAAACCCACGAGCCCCATCAGAGACAAAGGGCCGAGCTCAAGTGCATATGTGCTTGAGTTTGTGCCACATGTAGTGCAAGAAGGCAAGGGCAAGGCCTCAATCACCCCCATACCCACCCTCCTGACGCTCGCCATCACCCCCGCCATCTCTAGTCCCAGTTCTACAAACTAGGTGTGATGCAAGTGTGAGAAGATTTGGAGCAAAACAGTGTAGAGTAGAGAGCTCACACAGATACACTATCATTATTTTTAGTCATAACTCAAAAGAGTACAACCTAAGGTCACACTAGGACCATTCACACCAAAGATAGCTAAGTAGAGCTTGAAGTCTAACACTCCCCCTCAAGCTTAAGACAACATATGTACACCAAGTAGATATATGAAAACACTGAACTTATCTTTACCCTGAGACTTGGTAAAGATATCCGCAACCTATTCATCAGTCTTCATATGCATGAGATCAACTCTCCTTGCAAGAACCATCTCTTTGATGAAGTGGTAGTGTACCTCAATGTGTTTTGTCCTGGCATGGTATATTGGATTCATGATCAGATGTACACTACTAAGATTGTCACATAGCAGAGTCATTGGAGGATCTACCTATATGTCCAAATCAGCCATAAGCTTGAGCAGCCATGCAATCTCACATGTTGCCAATGCAACACCCCTGTACTCTACCTTAGTACTCGATAAAGTAACCGTAGGCTGCTTCTTGCTTCTCCAGCTGATCATTCTGCTTCCAAACCTGAAAGCATAGCCACTTGTAGGTCTACGATCATATGAGCATCCTGCCCAATCTACATCCGTGTATCTGACTAGTTTCAAGGGCTTATCTTCTCACATAGAATAGCCCATAATCTACAGTGGACTTAACATATCTCATAATGCGTCTAATTGCATCCAAGTGTGGCTTTCTAGGCTTCTACATAAACCGGCTTACGAGCCCTACAACATAGCTCAAGTCAGGCCTAGTGATGGTCAAGTAAATCAGACTGCCAACCATCTGCCTGTACATAGTCAAATCCTCAACTTTAGTCCCCAGTGCTCATGTCTAGCTTTACATTTTGATCAAGAGGTGTATCCAATGGTCTGCATTCAACCATGCCATACTTCTTCAGCATTTCCATGGCATAGTGCTTCTACATCAGCCATAAATCATTTTTAGTTGTAACCACCTCAATGCCCAAGAAATACTTCAAATCACCTAATTCTTTCATGTTAAATTCAGTTTTCAACATCTTCATTACATGTTGTATGCTCAAGTCATCATCACCAGTGATTATCAAATCATCAGCATATATGACCAGCACTACAAAGCCACTATCAGTCTTTTTCATAAATAGGCTGTGATCAGCCCTGCCAATAGCAAATCCCAAGCTTTGCAAGTAGTTACTGATCCTTGCATGCCATGCTCTTGGAGCTTGCTTCAGCCCCTACAATGATTTTTCAGCTTGCATACATAAGTGCTGAAAATCAGGGTGTACATACCCCTCCCACTGATCCATATAGACATCCTCTGCCAAGTCACCATTAAGGAATGCATTCTTCACGTCCATCTTTTGCAATTTCCAGCCTCTAGCAGTAGCCAAAGCAATCACAATGCATATGGTTGCCATCTTGGCATCAACGCTCAATGTTTCCTCATAATCAAGTCCATACTATTGGGCGTACCCCTTAGCAACAAGCCTGGCTTTGTACCTTTCCACACTGTCATCCGACTTGCATTTGATTTTGTAGACCCATTTGCAGCCAATGGTCTTTTTCCCTTCAGGCAGTGGCACAAGATCCCATTGTTATTGTGTTCCTGCAGCACAGAGGAGTGGAAAATGGAAAAAATGGAAATAACAAAAAAGGTGCAGGATAAAAGCAGAAAAAGGCACCTTGACCGGTAGCCAGTCCCTGAAAAATTCAAATGTTCGGGCACGACCCTCAGAGAGCTTCGGTGTCGGCCCGAGGCAACAAAAGAATTAAAATGCGGAAGCACCCCCGAATCTTTGTAAAAGAGTGCCAGGCTCACTCCTGTGCAAAGTGTATGCATTAGCTGGGAATATGATAAATTAGAATGGTGGGAAATGGGAAAAAGGGCCTAGGCTACGGCCGGCCATGTAAAAGAGGGAAAAGGGGATGACTGCCCAAAAAGGATTTAGGGCTTTGTATATAAAGTTGAAAAGTGAATGAGAAGCTCATTCTTTGGTGTGTGGCAAAAAGAGTCTTCTTCTTCCTCTCTTCTTCTCTTCTTCTTGCTTGTGTGTGCTCTTGAGAGAGGGAGTGTGAGAGTGTGAGGGAGTGAGTGTGTGTGAGAGTGAGGGATCAAGAGGTGAAGCTCTTCACCATCTCCTCTTCTCTTCTTCTCTTCTCTTCTCTTCTCCTCTCTTGCGCGCGTGGCTATGGAGGATGGAGCTTGGAGATGGAGGAGGCTTGAGGATGCTTGAGCTAGCATCTAGAATTGTGGAGCTACCGGAGTGCAAGAGAGAGGAGGGTACTTGATCACGCATCAAGGTAAGCTCACCACACTTGTAGGATCGACGGCGCGTCGGCTAGGTGAGAGATAGCCATTAGAGCTTGCTTGGAACGCTTGAACAATAAGCGGTCAGTGGGTCTTGGCGGTTGAGCGAAAGCTCCCACATTTTGGTTCCATTGCCGGGACAAACGGATTCAAGCTTGAGCACTTGCACGCCTCACATCAAGCATCGAAGTAGGGTACTCATCCTCGAAACGAAGCTTGAGATAGGTAGGAAGTTGGGTGTTTTTAATCTTCAAAACAAGTAAGTATTTTGGGATATTTTGGTTGGTTGATGATTGGAAAGCATGGAGGATCTATTTCAGTTTTTTGCCTTCGATTTTTGTTGCATTTAGCGTAGGTTAGAGTTAGGAAATCGAACTGGAAAAGGGTAGGGTTTATTGTTTCAAAACAGGGCAAAACAGGGAAAAAATCGTGCAAAATGCGCAAAATGCTCGCTAATGAGGTCTAAAATCGATAAGAGAGTGATTGGGGGCATCAACATCACATTTGGGAAGGCATATAAGAGCCAAGAGGCCAAAAGAGAGCTCATTTGTGCCATTTCAGTGAAAGAGAGAGAGAGAGAGAGAGAGAGCTAGAGAGCCCCAGCCCGTGTGATTCGATCGCATCACCGACGCACTTACCGACCCATTCAGGTATATTAATCCCTTCCTCTATCCCCCTAGATAGGATCTGGAGGGTTGTGCTTGGTATGATTGTGCAAATCCCAAGAATCGAGCGAGATCAACATTGCGCTGTTTCTGTCGTGTCGCGTTCGGCTCGTCCGAGCGGTCGCTTCTGAGCCGAGTCCCAGAATCGGCCCTCGGCCCCTTACCATTCGGCCACTCAGCTCGAAACCCTAGTCGGCCCTCGAACCGCTATCCGAGGCAACTGTCCAAGTCAACCCACTTGGCTGTCCGAGTCAAAGCTCTTTGCCAGTGGCACATCCGCCATTCGGCCCGTTCGAGCGACCCGTCCGAGTCCCAAATTCAAAACTCGGCCACATCCGGGATTCGGCCCTCGGCCAAGCGCCGTTCGGCCCGTCCGAATTACTCTGTCCAAACCTGCCATTTGGCCCGTCCGAATAAAAATTGTTCAAGTCAAATCTAGAGATTTGGCCCTTGACCCCGTGCCTTGGCCCGTTCGAGTGACCCACTCGGACTCTGCAATTCAAACCAGTTGGTCCGAGTGCAATTTTTTGTCAAATCTGTCAGAAATTGGACCCGACCCGGCAAATACACGTTAGCGCAACTTGTCAAAACCCTTCAGGCACTCAAAACTTGGTTCTAGTGCACGTGATAAAAGAAATTGTGGTACACAGCCGCTTAGCGGTTAGCAGTAGACAGTTGAGGGACCCAAGGACTCGGACGCGAGCCGCTGAACCGTAAAACTTGATCGACCAAAAGCGAACAAGGCAACGTACAAGGAAACCCTAAACCCTGACTAAACGGCCAAAAAATGGACCTACAAGCCTATCAGGCTCAAAATGAGCGAGCGTGAGTAAGACGCTGAGGGATTGCTTGCGGCACTCACATTGAATTTCCGCACTTGAAGTACACTTAAGAAAGCTGAAAGCCTGATTGGGAACAAGCGCATGAGAAACAACACATTCACCGAGTGACCACAAATTGAGGCTTGTATTCAATAATCAAAGGAACTCACTCAGATAAATTGCTTAAGGAACCCACTAGTAGGAGAAGACCCCAAGACATAGATAGGTGCCTGAGTGCCCTACTAGTAGGACCCGGAGAAGACACAAAGACACGGAAAGCAACACTATAGAGGATTGGACACTGCTGGAGCTGCTTGGATTGATTGATAACCTCGTGGAGCTGGAAGCAGAAACAATGTCGGGATCAAGAGGCAAACGAGGAGAGGACCAATTAGACTTAGGAGAATTTCCAACCTCAGTCCAGGAACTAGTCCACGACTACGATCTACTCACTAGGACCGTGATCCAGGGCAGACCTGTGGAGGAAGTGGTAGCAAACTTGGAAGAAGAGAGAAGAGCTATCAAGGGAGCGCTAGAAGGCATAATTGCCTACAACCATGAGCAAAGGGCTAGAAGGCTACAGCAAGATGTAGATATGTACGAGGCTAGACGAGTGCTAGACCTAGCTGGAGCGGCCAAATTCGGACCGAATGTAGAGAGGGAACGGGCAACAGAGGCTGACATGACATTGAGCAAATTGGTAGCAAAGCGACTCTTGGACAACACATCCGTTGAACAGAGCATTACTACCCTAGCCACCGCGCTACTATCGAGATTGGGAGTCACGCAAGGGGCTAAGGGGCAGGCTAGAATCCCCATAGTAGCAAAACAACTAGCTAGATACAAACCTAGCAGTGACCCGTACAGCTTCACAGAGCAATTCGAGCAAGTGTGTGAGGCAAATGGTCTTACAGACCCTACACAGCGAGCCCAAGCTTTCGGCCTGTGCTTAGGAGATAAGGGGAGGACCTGGTATTCTAGTCTGGATGACGTAGAATGTACGAACTTTGCCCGCCTTAAGGGCCTATTCATCAAGAGGTTTTCGAAGGCTGGGTATTCAGATAACCTCATAGTTAGGTTGATGAATATCAGTCAAAGGGAGAAGGAGGACGTTATGGATTACGTCACTCAGGTGAGTAGCCTCTACAAGAGAATCCCTGCCAATGAGCGACCTGCCGAGAGGGAAGTGTCTACAATGTTCATGAATGGGATTCGGAGCAAGGAGCTCTATAAGGCTTTGGCCAGTAACTCCACCTTGCAATGAGACGTGCTAGGTAGAGTTTTCGAGGATGCAATAAGGGTAGATGATCAACTCAGGGAATGCAGCATGAGGACTACCAACCGAGAAAGTGCAAGCCAGAGGGACCCTGAGAGATCAACCATTTCGGGGGAAAAAGCAACTGCTAGTGTGTAGGATAAGGGAAAGAGTGTAGACCACGACCAAGGGATGGCACAGATGATAATGGAGATTGCACGGTTGCAAGAGCTCGTGAGGAAGCCTGTGAGATCGCATGTACAATGTATATACTGCGGCGGCAATCACCTCCCAGTCGAGTGCCAAGATCCTAGATCTCGGCCGTGCTCAAATTGCAGTAGATTTGGGCATGATGCAGTGCATTGTAGAATGCCGAGGAGATTCCCATATGCACAGTAGTACAACCCTCCATACTTAGGTAATAGCCCACCCAATTTCTTTGGGAGGGGAGCCCAGTTAGCTCTTCCAGCACCAATTGACTCAAGACCTGCCGTGCCTAGGCTGGAGATGAACCCAATTGGTATACCCAGGCCACCAGGGCCTTTTGTAACCCACCCATCTAGTGATGCTCCTATTCACTTTGTGGAGGAGCCTAATGAGGAAGAAACATATGTCAACCCGTACATATCCTATGACAAGGAGGGCAACCCAGTCCTGATGGACTATTGGCCAGTGCCAGTGATGGCTTTAGGAAGAGGAAGAGGTAGAGGCTTTGGAGGGCCCAGCCAGGATCTAGTCACATGCTGGACTTGCGGCCACCCATGCCATATTTGATCACGCTGCCCAGAACGAGAACAAGCTAGCAAGGACAAAGCGGATCTTTGATGCACAAAGTGTGGAATCACACATCTGTTTTCTGATTGTCCTAGGTGAAAGCCATCGACCAGCTCTGCCACCATGCCATCGATGCCTTTGGGGCTCTTTGGAGTGGAAACCTTTGGTAGTGAGGATATGCCCATCCCACTACATGCTATGATATGAGCTCAAACAAAACAGACAGGCATCTCCTTGCCAGGGCCAAGTAACCTTGACACAACCTCAATAGGGAAGAAAAGCCGGAGGAGATGGAAAAAGAGAACCGATGCAAAGATAACCCTTAAAACCGAGGAAGCGACTACGTTAGTAACGGGAAAGAAGGTCATGGACGCAGAGGTAGAGACCTCAGCTCCTAAGACAACCGAGCTAGGGAGTGCCAAGGTAAGGGAATATCCCCACCCCAAACGGCACCTCGAGGCTATAGCTAAGGTCAAGGAGTGGGTCAAGGATGCTCAAGAGCACCTCAATGATGCTGAACCCATATTAGAAGATCCTATTGATGATTTCTCCAGCGTGAGCACACCAGTCTCACCTCCAAAACTGCAAGCTGCGAGCATACCTGCACCACTGGGAGCAACTCAGAAGCAAGGCCAGGGGGAAACTTGCCAGGGCATACATAATGCATGGCCTAGAAATGCTAGTCTCAGGGGAAGACGAGAGCCCAGTAGCCTCCTCACAACCTTGTTGTCTACTCCAGTAACTCTAAGCTTGGAAGATCTGCTTAGGCAAAATCATTTCTTGTGGAAGGAGTTAAAAGACTTGATGGAGGGACACACAGGACTTGTGGGTGCTGATCCGTAAGATCATGATGCAGTTACACAGATCCCAAGTCTAACTCTACACTCAAATCCTAAGTCTTTGCACATCAATGCTTTTTGGGAAGGCACTGAAATGCACGCAGTTTTTCCCGTCCTAGCCATAGGAGATATGATGCGAAAAGGAATTGTAGACATAGGCGCAGGTGTTAGCGTACTAAACCATGCAGTCTTAGAGGCATGGGGAAACCCTCTTGTAGAGACTGCCAGGTTTAACGTCACGTTAGCAAATGGAATGAAGGTAAGACCATTCCAGGTCTTAAAGAATTGGCCAGTAAAGATTGCCGGTGTGCAATTTTGGTAAACTTCATTGTCATGAAGGGAGTGGATTACGACATACTATTAGGCCGACCTTGGATGAGGAACGCGCGTGTCATTGAGGACTGGGGCAATGTTTTGATTTTCCTAGGGAACAGAACTAGTGCAGTAAGGGTAGAGATGGACACTTGGAAGACGACCTCCATTGACCTAGATGCCATCTCAGCTATGCTGAAAGGCGGTACTCAAATGACCAAACCCTATGGATCACTCACTAAATATATTCCTTGCCCTGAGGATGAGAGGGATTGGATGCACGTTTTGGCAACCATTGACCTACCAATCTCGGATGAGGAAGAACTATATCGGCATGCCACTAAAGCCACAACCATGCCAATTGAGGAGCCAATTGTGCCACTCTGCATGATGGCAGGAAGCTCACTCAGCCCAGGCAAACCAGCCTCATTCCATATCCCCAGCAACAAACTAGAGCTCCATGAAATCATAGAGTATCTAACCAATAAACTAAAAGGCAACCTAGCTGCTAACTTAAAACCTCTACGTGATCTATTAGCTAAGCCAGAATGGAAATGGACCAGGGTCCACGACTTGAATTTGTTATATAACTGGGCTTTAGTTACTGATGATACGGAGACTGGAGAGGAAAACTTGGGTGATGATGAGCAGTCAAAAGGACATGACTCTGATGATGAGGAGTATGAGGATTGCTGCTCTACGGGAGAGGAGAGTGAAGAAGAGGTAGATACAATAGAGTACGATACGGAAGGAAAAGCGATAGAACAAATCAGGGCAGACTCGAGGCCTAGGAAAGGAAGGACCAGTCAGAATGAAAAAGGAGTCATGCGAATGGAGTGTGACAGATCCTGGCTAGAACGCATAGGAGCCGTGGATTACGAGCAAGCTGGAGTGGCACGACCCTTGGTAATCCCAGTGCTCAAGGTGGATGCACCTACTGAACTACAACCCCTTGGGGAAACACCTTCCTCAAGTGAGGGGTGCGAGTTTAACTCAGCGTCGGAAGTCAGCACTGAGAGTGATCCGAGATACTGCAACCTTCTAAGGTCAAACACACCAAGGGAGACTTGCCAGTCCACCTGAGGCGCAGGAGGCTAAAAGAGGAGGCCAGGAAGCAAGCAAGGGACTCAAAAGTAGAAAGGCAAAAGAAACCGTAGGATCTACCCAAACGGTTTACAAACTTTAAAAAGGGCAACAGAGTGGTGATTATGCTAGGTGCGAAAAGACAAGGGCAAACTAGTGAACTAATCGAGGGACCCGCCAAAGTCAAGGAAGTTAACTTGGCTAGGGAAGGTGAAAAGCCAAGACCGGTGTTCATTGCAGATGACTTGACGGAGGATGAGGAGACCAAACTCGTTGCGCTCTTGCAAGAGTACATTGACGTATTTGCCTGGACATTGGACGAACTTAAGGGAGTCGACCCTAGGGTTGTGACTCATAATATCCCAATGGTCCTTGATGCAGAGCCAACGAAACAACGACCTTACCCCATGAATCCCAAACACGTCCATGCAGTAAAAGAGGAGATTGATAAACTCATGAGGGCAGGATTCATATATGAGATCGAGCACACGGACTGGGTATCACCTATCGTGATTGTCATGAAGAAAAATGGAAAAATCCGAGTGTGCGTAAACTACAAGAAAGTGAATGCTGCTACGAAGAGGGATAACTATCCTTTACCTTACACCGAGCACATGCTTGAGAGGGTAGCAGGTAAAGAAGCCTACAATTTTTTGGATGGTTTCTTGGGCTATAATCAAGTGCAAGTGCACCCCGATGACAGGCACAAGACTGCCTTTGCCACGGAATGGGGTGTATTCGCCTACATTGTCATGCCTTTTGGGCTAATGAACGCACCTGCAACTTTTCAACGCCTAATGTGCACTATCTTTAAGGACATGCTTAGGTGCGAACTGGAAGTGTTTGTAGACGACTTATGCTTACACTCTAGTTGGGCCGAACACTTAGAGAAATTGAGAGCTGTCTTTGAAAGGTGTAGGTTGTACCACCTCTCGTTGAACCCCTTAAAGTGCCAGTTCTGGGTGAAGCACGGATGCATCTTAGGGCTTGTAGTGTCAAGGAACGGCATCGCCACTAACTTTTCCAAAGTCAGAGTCATTGTTGACTTATCGCCACCTGATAACTACAAGGGAGTTCAGTGCTTCTTAGGACACACTGGATATTATCGACGCTTTGTACTAAATTACGCACTAATTGCTAGACCATTGTACAAGCTGTTGATAATGTTCGAGTGGACGGAGGAATGCTAGTGTGCATATGAGGAGTTGAAAAAGGCTCTTACGACTGCACCAATCTTACGAGCCCCAGACTGGAACATAACGTTTCATGTACACATAGACGCCTCTAAGTTCGCTATTGGAGCTGTGCTATGTCAGCCTGGTGAACATAACTTAGATTATCCGGTGAGTTTTGCTAGTAGGCAGCTCACAGAGACCGAGATGAACTATTCCACGACAGAAAGGGAGGGGTTGGGCATGGTATTTGTGGTAAAGAAATTTAGGCATTACGTGTTGGCCACTCCATTTGTCTTCTTTGTTGACCATTAGGCCTTGCAGTATCTTGTGAACAAGCCTTGCACTACGGGACACATAGCTAGATGGTTACTCCTTCTACTGGAGTTTGACTTCTCCGTGGTTGTACGTAAAGGAAAGCAGCATTACATGGCCGACCACATGTCCCGCATACGCACAGGAGAAGCCGCTGGACAAGGCATACCTAACAATTTATCGGATGCTCATCTCTTTAACCTGTTTAGTGCGAGAGAGAATTGTTTAAAGCTGATCTGACGCTGTATTGGGCCGATAACATAGTGCAAGGGCTGGAAAACGGACTACATGAGCGACCCATTGAGAAGGCCAGGATGAGAAGACTTATCTTGAAAATTCAACCATACCAACTGATAGCCGGCCAATTCTACAGGTTGGGACAAGACGCTTTATTGTGCAGATGTGTATGTGAGCACGATGCATTGAAGGAAGCACATAGCGGAATCACTGGAGGACACTTTAGTGGGGACAAAACAGCCCGAAAGGTGCTACAATCTCAACTATGGTGGCCCACCCTTTTCCGCAATGCTGCTAAATTCATAAAGCACTGCGATGAGTACCAAAGGACCAAAGTGCCTGTGCGGAAAGACAAGATGGAGTTGACCCCTGTCATAGCCCGACAACCCTTTGAAAAATGGGGCATCAATTTATTGGACCTATCAGTCTTGCGGCACAATATTCCCAAGCTCGCTACATCATAGTGGCAACCGATTATCTAACGAAGTGGGTAGAGGCGCGAGCCACGAGGAAGAATGATGCTAGGACCACTGCAAAGTTCTTGTGGGAGCAGGTCATTTCACGGTTTGGCTGTCCACTCGAACTTGTAAGCGACCAAGGCACGCACTTCGTTAATGAGGTGATTGCTCCCTTGCTCTTTACCTTCCTAATAATTCATCGTAAGTCCTCTCCCTATTACCCTCACGCTAATGGCCAAGCCAAATCCACAAATAAAATCTTAGTCAACGTGCTTACAAAGGTAGTGTCTACCTCAAGAAGTGACTGGGACAACAAGCTAATGGTGGCCTTGTGGGCCTATTGCACAGCTTATAAAACGGCTATTGGACAGACGCCTTTTAGGCAGACGTACAGAATTGAAGCCATTTTGCCCTTAGAATTCTTCATCCCTAGCTTAAGGCTAGTAGTCCAGAAGCGTTGGGAGGGAAGAGAGGCTTGGACCAATTGCTTAGTGGAGCTAGAGTGCCTAATGGAGACTCGACTCCTCACCACTCACTCTCTGATTTGTGAGAAGGCTCGATGAAAGATGTGGCTTTACAAGCATGTCAAACAGTGAGACTTTGAACAAGGGGACCTTGTTCTGCTATACTCTATAAAAGGACATAAACAGAAGATGAAGTTTCGGGGGCTAGGGCCTTTCAGAGTACGCCTGATTGGTAGAACAGGGAATGTGGAGTTAGAGACACTTGAAGGCGAGGGAATAAGCTTTTTTAATGGCAGCCACATAAAGAAGTACTATCCTCCTTCCCATACATTACATGAGCCACCCATGCTAGAACCCCCAATGAACGTCTGCATGGCTACTATAACCGACCTTACAGATCAGGACGAAGAAGCAGTGGCACGGGCGTATCTACGACTCACAATCGCGGCAGGAGCGATGTATTCTTTTGATGCCTTGATTGATGAAGGGGCCGACTACAACATCTTGACGCATGACCATTGGACACGCATTGGTCAACCGAAACTACATCCCACTAATGCCAAACTCACCCCATTTGGGGGTACTGCTTATTCACTCTTAGGGAAGTGCAAGGTAGTTGTTTCCATCGAGTCTGAAAGTTTACCAGCTTTCTTCCATGTGTTGCCTGACACTAAAGGAGCCGGTAATGTGTCACTATTGGGTCGCACTTTCAAGAAGTAAACAAACTGGAATGTGGATTACAATCTAAACTGCATTCATCTTGCTATCGGCAATGTGCGTATAGTGACGACTTTCAGCAAGGGCTGTCATGATTCCTCCACCATTACGAAGCCACCGGTAGAAACCTCTATGACCATGCTCCAGCCCAAGTCTAAACATAAGAAAACTACGGCCTCATGCTAGGCTCTCGACCCCAGGCCCAAACCCACCAAGAGTGCTCACAAGGCCAAGGAGTCCAAGCTTATATGGGTGCCAAAACGACAAAGACCACATCCGGATACACCACCCAAACGTGATCCTAAATGCCAAAATCATCAGCCGATCACGGCCTAAGAGGCAGTCTAGACACTATCGACATAGACACACAACCACGCCGCGATGGATCCCCAAAGATCTCTTGTGAGCACAAGGATACTACGAGGGCAACCCCTGGATTTGGGTGCCTAAAAATGGGCAGCTAAAAAGCTCATCTACGAGCAATCTCACCCTAGTTGGGGAGGCTTGCACACGTGGTGCCCAGGCATAGTCAGCAAACCATCGCCAGCTGTGGCTAGTAAGCCCCAGCTCATCTATCGACCAAAGCAAACGCCACAAGCCTTAAACTTACCTAATCCAGAGAACTTAAAAACCCCTATGACTGCTCACTCAGAACCTAGCACAACTCCCATGCCCCCAGAGCTTCCTACATCACCTCAAAGTGCTTCAGAGTGCAAAGCCCAACGTGTGACACCAATGATGGAGTCACCACTATCCAGTCCCGTTGCACCATCCCCACGAGCAGGTCTTAAACCTTCCTACGCGATACGACCTTTCCTCTCCTTGGCTAAAGACCTCACTGTGACTTCTGGGGATGACTTAATAACCTGCATCAAGATGTTGGATGAAACTTTCACTACATTGGCAAGAAGTTATGAGAGGCTAGACCTAGGCCTTCTTGACAAAACACTTGCTTCGGATGTTTGTGCATTAGCATGCACCTGGGAAGAATACGAACTTATGACCACTAAATTCCCCAAAATTGCCCTCAGAAGACTAATCACTTCATATCGTAAGCCTCCTCGTTCTGTTCCTGAACACGAGTTGCAAGAGCTCACGCAGATGGCAAGCTCGCCTTCCACGTTCTTGCAGCAGTGGTTTGCTCTAAGAATCCAATGGGAGAAAAAAGATTGTCGGATAATGACCAATGCTGAGCAACACATGGCAGTTAAAACCATCGAATATGACCCTACTTTTATGGCACCTATCTCGTTTAGGATTTTGGCCATCACTCGTAACCAACATTTAGACAACCATGTGCTTGCTCACCCCTGCATTGAGCAATTCCTCACAGAACAGGAATTACATGTTGCTAGCCACCTTAATACTAGAGATCTCTTTCACGATGTCTTGACCTACAACTCCCAAGTCTCCATCCAACCGTCTGCTCTTGATTGTCATGCTCAACTGGAATACAATCAAAAATTCTATACGTGGCTTCTTCACACGTAACTCCTACCCCAACAAGCCCAAAGCCCTTCACCTTTTAACCCCCAATCCTAGGAAGGATTCTTTTCTAAGCCGATGGGGAGGGGGTATGTGGGTATGTGGCAAAGGTGAAAAGAATCAGATAGGAAATGAATAAAAAGGGGGTACAGTAAAGTAAAGGTAGTGAAAAGCATAAGCATATAGTATGGAAAAAATGGCTTCCTAAAAAATTCATTCAAGAGTTGTTATTCTCACATAAACAACAAAGTGATATGTGGAAAATGCTAACGAAAGTTACGAATTATGGCAGGAGCAGAAAATGTCGCAGCAAGACCGTGCCCATCGACTCCCATTCACAGACGAGGAAAGGGAGCAGTATCGCGTCCATCTAGAGAATCGCGCCTTCGGCTAGCTCAAGTTCCGAACCATCCACAACATCGAAGTCGTGGTGGCCAAGGAGGAAGCAGCCAGGAGGGTAGTGGAACAGTGCAACCTTACAAAGTATATTGAAAAATTCTCACAGGAGCCGGATCACTTAAAATGCATAGAATTCCTCAGAACATACAATCCGGACCAAGAAGGTGGCATTGTAACAGTGGGCCGAGGAGAGGGTGCAAAGTAAGTGCAAGTCCGGTTGGATCCAGCCTTGGTGGAAAAGGCTTTGGGATTGGTACCAAGGACAAAAAGGAAACAAAAAAGGGATGTTTATGCCTTGCTAAAAATGAAGAAGGAAGAGGTACTCACGAATGACGGCATAAGCATCCAGGACATCCCTGACACAGAAGCCAGGTTGCAGGCCAAGTTGGTGCACGTGCTCTTCTCCAGCCAACGTTACAATTCCTTAACGCATTGAATTAGTGTGCCAGTGCTGGAGAATGTAGTAGCGCACACCCTAGATGAGGTGGATTGGAATCGCTACATGTAGAAGACGATTGATCAAGTGGCCAAGGCGCTAGCCGTGGGAAGTGCACCAACAGGAGGAGAATCTCCGGCTTCTAAGGTTATGAAAAGGAAGAAAGCCTCCTCCAAGGCCTCTTTCATCGGATACAGAGGAGTCTTGACTGCACTCATTTAGGAGGCAGTAAAGGAAGCACAGGGGGCGGAGGAGGGAGAAGGAGAAATGCCGAAGAGGTCGCCTCCTTGCCAGGACAAAGATAGGTCCACCGACAGAACAGAAACAGAAGAAGAAGGGGAGGGACAAACTAGTAAGAAGACAATCAGGACAACGAAGAAGAAGACGACATAGAGGAAGAAGAAGAATGATGAAGGTAGGAAGAAGGAAAGGGAAGACTTGGAAAGGGCGAAGAAGGAATCCCTGAAGGAAGCAAAGGAGAGAGAACAAAGAGACAGGAGGAGGAGAGGGAAAAAGAGGAGTTGCAGAAAGCAAAGGAGGCATCAAAACAAGAAGCAGAAGAGGAGAAAAGGAGGGAAAAAGAACAGAAAGGGAAAAAGGAGGAGCAAAAAAAAAAGGGAGGAGGAGCAGCAAGAGGAACTCAAGCGCCTAACAGATCAGCTGACCTCTGAAAGAGGAGAACAAGAGAGGCTAGTCAGGGAACTAGAGGATTATGAGCAGAAAATCATGATGCTGACCTTAAGATAAGGAGAGGGCTTGGAAGTAATGAACAAAAGGGCAGAGGAGTGGGCTGCGCACAACAAAAAGAGGGTGAAGACACTGGCGCGGCGCCTTGCTCTAACAGAAAAGGAGAAAATCATTGCGGAGAGCAAGGCGGAGGCAGCCCAAGTGGCCTTCAGCACTCAACAGAAGGCCTTCCTCGACACTATCCTGGACGCCATGCACGCAGTGCAAGGAGAGCCACTGGAGGCAATGCAAAGAAAGCTTGGCATGGCAAGAAGAGCCCTACACGCTGGACTACAGATGCCACCATTACCAACGGAGGTTAGGCTGAGTTTGGATGAACATCGAAAATACCTAATGCTGGCCGGCCTAACCCCCAGGAGATAGACACCCTCGGATTCGAGGAAGAAGCAACACACATAGAACGGTAGGGGGAAGAAGCAGAGCTGGAAATCGATGTGAATCGATTTAGGAAAGACGTAGTCCCACAACACCCCTCGCCATAGGCCCAAGGCCCGCCACAAGAAGACCTAGCTGTAGAAAGAAAAGCTGTCTCTAAAGAGAGGTGCAAAAAGCTGGTGGAGGAGGCCAGACAAAAATTGAGAGCCAAGCCAGCCGTGCTACCGTCCGCTCCTCTCCCTCCATGCCCAGATGATCTTCCCGCAGGATTCCAGGCAGAACTGGTGGTGTGGGAGGTATAGGAACTAGGAAAGGATCCATTCTCCTTTAGTTTCCTCGTACCCAACAGTCTGCAGAGGGTCCTGCCACTCAAAGTGATGGACGAGGTGATCATCACGGTCAGTGGCCAGTTGGGGAAAAAATGGTTGGAAGAGCGGGAAAAGACCCCAACCTCTTGGGGCACCGAAGCGGCCGACTACTGGCAAGATAAGGTTTTTGAAATCCCCCACACTGTGCAAAACTACAAGAGCCAACCCCTGTGGAGGAGGCGAGTATGCGACATAAGCATGCTCGCTTGGATGGCTTTTTGTAATACCCTGCCATTCGAGGGGAATGACCCTACCTACATGGCGTACCCTCGAAGGGTAGGGGTAGATTTTGATGCCACCCTCCACGGGCGGTATGACTTTCCCGTTATTTATAACTCCACCGTAGTATCCTTTGAGGATGTCCTTCTTTTTACCCCAGAAAGCCTAGACGAGTCTATGATGCACTTCCTTGCGGACTTTTCCTCATGTCCTGACCCCACTTTTATAACCACTTGTAATTATCTTAGGTTACTTAGGCTACTTCTTAAGCAGGACCTGACTCCACAAGAGCGCGGCCTGTCTCCCCTATTCTTTGACCCTAATGCTATAGATAACTGCGCCATGGCTCGTCTCATGATGAGGGCTAGTGTCCTTTCCTCTTTTTGCCTAGCCCTCCTAGAGGACATGAATGAAAACCAATTCACTAGATGCAACCACCCCTTTCTCTCCACCACCTCCCTTCATGTCCGCATGAATCTAAAAGATTACATGCAAAGTCGCCAGTTTTTGAGCAAGTCTCTCTGACCCCCTTCTCCTCCTCATTCCGACCAAGACAATTAGGCCTATGTATCATTTCAATCAAAAAAAAAAGAAAAAAAAAGAAAAAAAAGAAGAAGAAGAAGAAAAGAAAAGAAAAGCAAGAAAGAAAGCACCACAGTCACTGCACCTAGGGTTCTCCCTAGCCCCCTCCCCCACTTCACGCTTAGGGCACATCAAGGGCAGGACTTTCAGACCTGTCACCCTAAGGCTCTCACCGCACCTCCAACAAAGCACAAGCTGGGTCCTCAAGTGTGGGACGTTACCAAGGGCTTGCCCAAGGTTAGACCCATCTCCCAGTTCCACTGCCACGAGCACCACACACTACGCAGCAAGTAGACACACCCCTTAGGGAGTGTACATCTTTTCTTGCAAGTTATGTTCGACTCTCAAGAAATGGCTACCCATGGAAGAGGATCACCCACGGTACCCTTTAATGACCCAAATGTGCTGGCATCCAGTCATCTGCCTGCTGGTGGCCACCATGATCGAATCAGGTCAAGGTAGAAATACCATTGGCATAGATCTTGGAACCGCACCGCCCAAAGATCCATGCCTAATGCCTCAAGATCCACGGATCGCTTATTGATTCCACAAGCCTGAAGACCTTCAACTCAAACTGAAGACCTTCAACTCAAAGACAAGGATCTTCAATCAAAACCACGGGTTTTCAAGACAAATAGCATTCGAGGGGGGGGGGGTTTCTCCAGAATAAATCCTTCCAATACCATCCTCATAAGGGATTGCTTATTGCTTCAAGCGTTTTTGATACTCAAAAGACAACCAGCTGTATACGGGGCGCCACAACAAGGTGAAAGATGCCGAGTATCTTCATGGAGCTTAAAGCACGTCGGAATCTTTCCTGGTCATCGTCCCCAACCTCCATAACCTATCATTCCCCCAACCACCCACCTACCTGTTCCGCCTAACAGCCAACCTAACTAGCCACTACGTCCCACCGCAGTGCCATGGGACTGGCACTTGGCTAGGAGGGGGGTAATGTTACCGTGTTCCCGCAGCACAGAGGAGCGGAAAATAGAAAAAATGGAAATAACAAAAAAGGCGCAGGATAAAAGCAAAAAAAGGCGCCTTGACCGGTAGCCAGTCCCTAAAAAATTCAAATGTTCGGGCACGACCCTTAGAGAGCTTTGGTGTCGGCTCGAGGCAACAAAAGAATTAAAATGCGGAAGCACCCCCGAATCTTGGTAAAAGAGTGCCAGGCTCACTCCTGTGAAAAGTGTACGTATTAGCCGGGAATAGGATAAATTAGAATGGTGGGAAATGGGAAAAAGGGCCTAGGCTACGGTCGGCCATGTAAAAGAGGGATAAGGGGATGACTGCCTAAAAAGGATTTAGGGCTTTGTATATAAAGTTGAAAAGTGAATGAGAAGCTCATTCTTTTGTGTGTGGCAAAAAGTGTCTTCTTCTTCCTCTCTTCTTCTCTCCTTCTTGCTTGTGTGTGCTCTTGAGAGAGCGAGTGTGAGAGTGTGAGGGAGTGAGTGTGTGTGAGAGTGAGGGATCAAGAGGGTGAAGCTCTTCACCATCTCCTCTTCTCTTCTTCTCTTCTCTTCTCTTCTCCTCTCTTGCGCGCGTGGCTATGGAGGATGGAGCTTGGAGATGGAGGAGACTTGAGGATACTTGAGCTAGCATCTAGAATCGTGGAGCTACCGGATTGCAAGAGAGAGAAGGGTACTCAATCAAGCATCAAGGTAAGCTCACTACACTTGTAGGATCAATGACGCGTCGGCTAGATGAGAGATAGCCATTAGAGCTCGCTTGGAAAGCTTGAACAATAAGCGGTCCGTGGGTCTTGGCGGTTGAGCGAAAGCTCCCACACCCATGTTTTATTTTCAGCCAAGGCATTGATTTCTTCATCCATAGCTACACACTAGTTCTCATCTTTTATTGCTTTAGTATATGTACCTGGTTCTTTGATCTCCATCACTTTTGTCATAAGCATAGTGCTTTGCAGAGTAGCCACTGTACGTCAACCTGTCATTAGGATATTTGACCCTTTGCAAGCATCTAGGCTATGGTGCACTACTTGATTCCCCTCTCTCATGAGGCGGAATGTACCTGTTCTGCCTTGTGCCAGGCGTATAGACAATCGGAATACCAAGCTCACTATCTAAAGTGTCAGCAAACTCATATCTAGAAGGCATCCTACTAGGTGTCATCATACTAGATGCATCCTCAATAGCTTTCTCTTTTCCTTTGCTATTCAAGGTATCATATCTTCCCCTCACTGACATATCGATGTTAGTGGACGGTGAGCCAGAGCTCCTCAATCTAACAGTCCAAGGAGATACTCTCTGACCACTAGGACCTATCATAACAGTACTCTATTGTAAATCAACTGTAAATACATTATTAGAAGGCGTATCCAATGGCATTGCAGTCGGTGATATATACCAAGAGACCATCTGATCAAAGATAACATCCCTGCTCACCAAAGTCTCCCTGGTAGAAGGATCATAGCATTTGTATGCCTTCTTCTCCTGCAAATATCCAATGAAAACACACTTATGTGCTTTTGGATCCAGCTTCTTCCTTTTCTCATCTGGGATGTGGACAAGCAAGACAACCAAAGACTTTCATGTGACTTACATCTAGCTTATAGCCATACAACTTCTCAAATGGTGTCATCTCATGAATACTTGCAATGGGTGTCCGATTGAAGATATACATGGTTCTCATAATAGCCTCAGCCCAATAATAGAGCGGCATCTTCTTCTCATTCATCATGGCATGAGCAGCTTCCATTAATACCGTGTTCTTATGCTCAGCTACTCCATTTTGCTATGGAGTATAACTGCAAAAGTAAGATGCCTATGTATGCCATTTTCAGCTAGAAAATTGTCAAACTCTTTTGACACATACTCCCCACCACAGTTTGATCTCAAGTAAGAGATATAGTAGTCAAATTCCTTTTCAACCTATTGAAAAAGAGAAAACGCCTCATCCTTTGTCTATAGAATATACACCCAAGTATGGCCACTGTAATCATCAATCAATGTCACATAGTACTTCAATCCTCCCATATGGATTATGAGCTGGCCCCTAGACATCAGAGTGCACTAACTGCAACGGACGTGTACTCTACCTTGCATGCCTGACAAATGAAAACCTCAAATGCTTACCAAATTGGCAAGCATTACATACATGACCAATAGTAAACTTGTAACAAGCTATTTTTTCTACATAATTTGTAGCCTCTACAAATTCACATGTCCCACTCTCTTATGCCAAATTTTCAAATCTCTGACAGTGCCAGAACCATGGGCAAACATGGCTAAATTCAGCTCTAGCAAAGCGGCATCAAGAGTAAACATTTTGCCATTCCTGTGACCACGAGCAATCAACTTGCATCCATTTCCAAACTCTTCAATAAAGTAACCATGCTTATTGGACCTAACCTGCAAGTTCTGCTCCGCCGATAGACAGTAAGTTCTTCATTATCGATGGGACATGTAGTACATCATGCAAATTTCTCTTTCTGCCATCATGAACCACAAGAGGCACTTTGCCTTTATGCTCAATGCTATGCTATATGTCATCACCTATGCATACATAGCCATGTCTTTCAGCCACCATGTTAGTGAACCAATCACCCTGAGGGGTCATGTGGTTCGATGCCCCTGAATCAATGTACCATACTGCATCATCAGTGGATTTTTTAGTAGCCCTTTCTTTCACATACTGCATGCCAAATACTCCATCTCCTGAAGCATCACCTGCTTGACTGGATGAAGCAAAATGTCCATGCTGTTTGCCCTTCTATTTCCCTTGCTTCTTTGAGGAGTCCTTTGAAATATGACCATACTTTCCGTAGTAATGACAATCCTTATCCTTATTTGGATTGTTAGATGGGTGCTGCTGATGCCAAGAGCCTCTATCACAAGAGCTAGATCTCCCCCTACCTCTGAAGCTTCCACTTCCTCTTTCATTTGATCCCTGGTGGTTATTATTGCCATATGATGCATTTTTCTGGCCTCCTTTGCTAGGACCATAGCCTCTACTACGGCTGCCACGGCCCCATTAATTGGAATAAAAAATGGCATCCTTTCTTTTTGTACTACTAGAGCCTGTACCCAAGCCAAGTTTAACCTCTTCATGGATAAGCAATGCAACCAGCTCGTTGAAATTTGGTAGTTTAGCCCACACAGACACAGAAGTATCAAAAGACTTATCCTTTGGACCCAAGCCATTCAAAGTCACAACAACCATATCTTCATCTTCAACATGAGAATCAACAGATGCCAATTGATCCTAAATGGTCTTGATCTCTGTCACATAGTCCTATATGGACCTTCCCTTTCTCTCCATGTTGTTAAATTTCTGCTTTAACTGTATCTTCCTGGCACTTGTAGTGGTGCCATAGTACTTGATCAAAATGTCCCACGCATCCTTAGGAGAGCTGCAATTCATTGTTTGCATTACTATGGCATTTAATATACATAGGAACATCCAATGCAAAACCCTGCGTGCTCTCTTCATCCATGCTCAATGAGCTCGCAGCTAGTCTTGTGCCAAATGCCTGTCACCTGTAGGCAGCTTGGGCTCAGCCTCAGGTCCAATCACTAGCTCCCAGTAGCCTTTCCCTATCAAGAAGTTCTCCATGTGAAACTTCCATATGGCATAATTGTTGTTGTCCAGTTTTTCCCCCACAATCTGGGTAATGTTGTCCATTCTGTCTGCATTTGCCATTTGCAAACTCTGCTTGACTCCCTGCAAACCAAGGCTTTTTGACTGATAGATTTCAGCCTTCCAATGTAGTGATAGTTCTCAGCAACACTTTGTCAAAACAATTATTCTATTCACTATATGTTTAGGACAGTTTCAGTCCTTCTATTTTCAGCAGTAAATTCATTGCAATATACACATTATCTAAGCTTCCAAACTTGTCCAAACATGTTCCAACATGTATACTCTTAGTTGAGCATCAACACTTAAGCATTGTGATCATCATAGTTACACAAGCTTCTCGTATTCATGTAAAAAAAACTTTCAGCAATCTAAAATTGCAGTATTTAGCATAATCTTATTTCACACTTTGTGCTCTTAGCAACCCAAATAGTAAGGCATAATCATATAGCAGCATTCACACATATATGAGCATCAAGGCATGTTGCAGTGACCTATTTTCAGTAAAAAACATGTCTAGACCTCCTTACAGCATATGACAAACGAGAGAGTTGCCACCAACATAAGTTGCCCAGTTATCTAGCTACACTCATGCCTCATGCAATGCCTTCTTTTTGCAGTACCTGAACCCTTTAGCATATTGACTATTTAGTAGCTTGATTATCAAAATCATTGTCACTGCTTGATGATGAGGAGCTGGATGTCAAGCTATCTTTCAACACCAACTGTAAAAACTTATGATGTAGATTTCACCAATGGCTTCAACTTATGATGTAGATTTCCAGAAAGTGAACAAACTAGAGAGTCCTTGCAAGCACTGTGTGTTACTGGTGGACTTAGGTTGTCCTTCTGCTATAATGATCGTATGGTCCTTTGAAGCTCCTTCTTGCATGTCAGCATGAGAAGAAAAATGCAGGTGAGCTTTTCTTGGGGGAATAAAGACGAGTATTTGTTCCAGCATGAGAGAAAAACACAGGCTTACTAACACAAGTTGGTTTGTTTTGGCCTTTTGTGTTTCTTTTATGAAAGAGAACTCCAAGATTTAGTCAGAGCTGCCCAATGCTGGCCACCATAGCTAGGCTCTCACTTTAGATGCACCGATTCTAGCCCCCCTTGCAGGTTCCATAGTGCCTGATGCAAAAATAAAAAACGAATGATGCCGATAAAACACCTTCCTACTTCTCGAAAAATTAAGCGATCATCTGCCCCTCCCCTTGTGTTCCCCCTTTTCCCTTTAGCAAATAGGGTGTTTGTACCACAAGGGCAAACATATGATGATGACAAAAATCTTATCTATATGTCTAGGGTTGGCGACGCTCAGCCCTCAAGTAGTGGGGCTTCTTGTCGTCCTTGCAGTCTCTGGGAGTATCGCTCTCTTGACATTCAAAAAGCAATGGTTATGGTAGTATGTGTTTCAAGTTATTCCTAGAAATCTTAGCTCGACAATAGATGATGCCGATGGAGGAGAAGGGATGGCCCTGGAGGCTTCATCCAACACCAAGGAAGTGGATGACTATGGCTCACTAGAGGTGAAGCTTATTGAACCATCCAAAGCACCTGCTACAACTGATAGAAAAGCTCTAATACCATGATGCAAGTGTGAGAAGATTTGGAGAAAAATAGGGTAGAGCAGAGAGCTCACACAGACACACTATCATTATTGTTAGTCATAACTCAAAAGAGTACAACCTAAGGTCACACTAGGACCATTCACACTATCATTATTGTTAGTCATAACTCAAACGAGTACAACCTAAGGTCACACTAGGACCATTTACACCAAAGACAGCTAAGTAGAGCTTGAAGTCTAACAAGGTGGATGCCAGCAACCTAATAGCTTGGGTCCAATACTTTGTGAATAAATAAATGGGCCAAGGAGCAGGAGAAGGAACCCCTCTGGTAGGAACCAAAAGGCAGGCTACGGCGGATGCTGAGTTAAGGTGAAACCCTAAGAGGCAAAAGGTGGCAGGGTCTACAACCTCAATCCCTGCAACAGAGAGGCCACCCGAAGAATACAATGAGTACGTCAAAGAGATCCTCTCTCAACTAGAGAGAGCCAAGGAGGAGAAGAGAACCACAGTAGCACAGCTTGAAGCTAAAAAGGAGGCCATGGTAGCGTTCTAGTTGGAGAGAACACACCAAATGGCAATTGCCCAAAGGGAAATCAATGAGTTGAAAGAGCAACTACAAGCTAAGGAAGAGACAAAAGTCGAATGGCAGGTGCACTTGAATGGAGAAACTGAGGCCACATGATGCCAATGGCAGCACAATGAAGAGATTGTGGCACTCTACGAAAGTTTGCAAGCTCAAATAAAAAAACTCACTAAAGCCACAGAAGAGCTGGAGAAGCTGAGGGAGGAAAGAGCTTGTAGGTATGAAAGAGAGGTGGAGAAGCTAACCTAAGAGGCTACCTCAGCACAGGAAAAGTAACAAAAGCTAAGGGTAGAGCTGGAAGATTAAGAAAAAAGACTAAAAGTGCTAGCCCAGAGGTAGGGGGAAAGCCTCAAAGATATGAACAAGAGGGCAGAGGAATGGGCCAATCGGAACAAAAAAAGGGTCAAAGCCTTGGCATGCCCTCTTGTCAAGTAAAAAATGAAAAGATATTTGCTAAAAGTAGAGCAAAAGTTGCCCAAGTGAGCTTCCACACCCAACAATGCGCCCTCCTAGATATCCTATTGGATGCCACCCAAGCAGAGGAGGGAGAGTCCATGGAGGCAATGAGGAAGAAACTAGAAATGACTCGTAGGGCACGGGTAGGACTGCAAATGTCACCACAACCTAGTGGAGTTGGCCCAAGCTTGGAAGAACAATGCCATTATCTCCTATTGGCAAGTCTAACCTCGCAGGAAGTGGATGCACTCACGTTCCTCGAAGAGGAGTAGGAAGAGCCAAGCCGAGAGAGAGAGGTGGATGTGAACTTTGAAATGGGACCACATGAAGAAGAGCTTGTCCCACTGCCTTCTTCCCCTCGGCCTAAAGAGTAGCAATACGCAGACACCTCGACAAAAAGAAAGGTGACGTTGAGAGAAAGAAGGAAACAAATGGTGGAGGACACAAGGAGGAAATGGAATGCTAGGGGAGTGAGGGAACCCCAGGCACCTATCCCACCATGTGAGGACGATGCCCCAACAAGCTTCCACACTGATCTTGTAATCTGGGAGAGGTAAGAAATGTTTAGAAGCCCCTTTGACCTTAAATTTCAATTTTCCCCAATGCCTTGCGCAGGGTTTTGCCCATCAAGGTGGTGGAGGAGGTCATTAACATCGGAGGCATGCTTGGACAGAAGTGGTTGGAGGAGAGAAAGAAGAGCCCCACATTATGGGCCATTGAAGATGCCGAATTTTGGCAAGATAAAGTTTTTGAAGTGTCGAGATCAGTGCTCGGCTAGGAATGCCAATCTACATGGAGAAGAAGGGTTTGCAACACCAACATGGACACTTGGATGGCCTTTTGTAACACTCAACCCTTCGAGTAGAATGACCCAACCTTTATGCCCTTCCCTTGAAGGGTGGGAGTGGATTTGGACTCCAGTGTCTATGGCCGCTACGACTTCCCTATAATCTATAATCATCATTGTACTACATATGAAAATGCCCTCGTCTTCACATCAGAAAACTTGTATGATACTCTAATCCAATTTACTAACAAGTTCTCTTCATGCCCTGACCTTGCCTTTATCACTACTTGTAATTACCTTAGATTTCTTAGGATACTCCTTAGGCAAGACCCCACCCCGCAAGAGCATGGCCTCCCAGTACTCCATTTTGATCCTAACGCAATAGATAGTTGCGCAATGGCCCACTAATGATGCAAGTTGCTTTGTTACCCTCATTTTGCTTAGCCCTTCTAGAGGACATGAATGATAACTGCTTCACCCACTACAATCATCCATTCCTCTCCACAACCACCCTTCAGGTTTGACTAAACCTCAAAGGGTATCTCCTAAGTTGTCGGTTTCTTAACAAATCTATTAAGCCCCCTTCTCCACCTCACTCCGATGATGAAGATTAAACTTCTCTCACGACTATGTAACTTTATATTTAAAAAAAAAAGAGAAAAAGAGAAAGAAAAAGAAAAGGATGTCACATGCGACCAGTGCAAGTTGCACATAGATCACAATCACTGCACCTAGGGGTCCTCAAGCTAGGTACGTCCGGTGGCCTTCATTTCAATTCTCCACTTCAGGCTTAGGGCATAACACGGTCAGGATACACCTGGGAAGGTAACCCTCGCCTATGGTTAGACCTGTCACCCTAAGCCCGCTCCATCTCACCTCCCTTATGCACCAATTGGGTCCTTAAGTGTGGGACGCCACTGCGGGCTCGACCCATCTCCTAGTTTCACAAGTACAACCACCATGCACTCCACCGTAAGGCAGAAATATCTCTAGGTGGTGGTGCACCTTCTTTTCTCTCCAGGTACAAACAATAGCCCCGTCCGCTAGTCCCATAGACCCCATCATCCATGCAATGTGCTCCCCATATTATGAAATAACCTACCATGCAGGCCCAACAAACCCAAGGGTGGACGTAACAACCCCAATCAAAAAGTGAATGAAGAAGCTCATTTCGAACAATGCATGAGAAGGGCCACACAAATCCATCCAAGACCAGGGCTTAGTCCAAACTCAAGGGCCTTTCAGTTCCATAAATCTCTCCAACAGGTCCATAAATCCCTCTAAGTCCAGGGAATCAAGGGCCTTTCAATTCCATAAATCCCTCAAACACCAAGGATCATCTCCCTTCCAATTCCATAAATACCTCCAACACACCTTCCAACACGGCATGCACACAAACTCAAAAAGCTACTTGGCTACTCTAGCAACAGAGTCCAACTCACCACCCAACAAGTGCCATGGGATTGACCCTCAACTAGGAGGGGGGTAATGTTAATCCTCAAACAAACAAGGTGGAAAATCTAGTGGTAATGTTAACCCTCAAACAAACAAGGTGGAAAATGCAGAAAATCTAAAGCAAAAGACAAGGCCAGGAAAAACACAAATCAAAACTTTTGTAAAAGAGCACAAGGCACACTAGAATTTATTTTAAGAGTGCCGGCCCCGTACAAATTGTAAAGGTAGATGGGCAGTAGGAAGGAAGCTAGGAAGACAAGAGAACAATGGGAAAAAGGGCCTAGACAGACCATGTAAAAAAGGGGATAAGGGAATTACCGCCCAAAAGGGATTTAGGGTTTTGTATATAAAGTTCAAAAAGTGAATGGAAGCTCATTCTTGGGTGTGTGGCAAAGTGGACTCTTCTTCTTCTCTTCTTCTCTTCTCTTCTCTTCTCTTGCTTGCTTATGAGTGCTTGAGGGAGGGAGTGTGAGTGAGTGAGGGAGTGAGTGTGTGAGGGTGAGGGATCTTGGAGGTGAAGCCCTCCTCCATCTCCTCTCTTCTTCTTCTCTTCCCTTCGCTTGTCTCATGCATGGCTTGTTAAGATTGTGGGAGAGAAGGAAGAAGTCTCACTTGTAGCTTTCTTGCTTGCACAATGGGGGAATACACACAAAGGTGGAGGCTGAAAATAGTTTTCTCTTCTTAGTTGTGTAAGCCAAAAGAACTCTAGTACATAGAAATAGAAGAACCCTATATATGGGTCTCAAACCAAACTCAACTAACTAAGGTGGCATACTAACCGAGCCACGAACTAAAGTAGATAAGGATAGATATCATCTAGCTATTATTCATGGGCAGTGTACCAACCGCATTTGCAACTGACAAGTCGGTGACATAAATGCACAACGGTCACCTTGGCATATCATGAGTGGAGCTCGATATCTCAACACTCCCTCTCGAGCTCAATCCCAATTCCTGCACACCAAGCAGGTCTTTGAACTTGCGCAGCTTCTCTACACCCAATGCCTTCGTAAATATGTCAGCTACCTGATCCTCTGTGCTGACATAAACTAGATCAATAAGACCTAGTAAAACCCTCTCCCGCACATAGTGATAATGCACCTCAATGTGCTTTGTTCTAGCATGATAGACTGGGTTATTTGCCAAGTGTATACTGCTCATGTTGTCACAATAAATGACAACTGGCCCATCTGTAGGCTGATGCATATCATAAAGTAGCTTATGCAACCAAGCTACCTCACATGCAGCCATTGCTGCAACCCTGTACTCAGCCTCTGTGCTCGACAAGGCAACTGTAGGTTGTTTCTTGCTGCTCCAAGTGACTGCAACACTCCCAAAAGAGAACACATATCCACTGGTAGATCGTCTATCAGAAATACTACCAGTCCAATCAGCATCAGTGTATCCATGCAATTGTATCTGAACCCCAGTCTCATAAAATAGTCCATACTGCAATGTGGACTTCACATACCTGAGTATGCGTCTAGCCGCATCTAAATGCGGTTTCCTTGGAGCCTGCATAAATTGACTTACCAATCCAACAACAAAGCTCAAATTTGGCCTGGTAATAGTCATATAAATCAAACTTCCTACTATGCGTCTGTACATAGTAGGGTCTTCCAGAAGCTCACCTGCATCTGCGCTCAGCTTCACATTCTGCTCCAAAGGAACTGAAATAGGCTTACAGCCTGTCATCCCATATTTGGACAGCATGTCCAATCCATACTGCCTCTGCAAGAGCCATATCCCACTTGGTGATCTAATCACCTCAATGTCCAAGAAATAATGCAGCTCTCCCAAATCCTTCATCTCAAACTTCTGCTTCAATAGCATTTTCACATGAAGGATATCTTCACCACTATCACCTGTGATAATCAAATCATCAACATAAATGACAAGCAATATAATACATTTCTCTGTTTTTCTCACATAAAGTGAGAAATCTGCATTGGAAATCTGAAAGCCAATAGTGACAAGATACTGTCCTATCTTGTAAGACCATGCTCTAGGTGCTTGCTTCAAGCTATACAAGGCTTTCTTCAACTTGCAAACAAACTCAGGATGAACAACATGCACATAACCTAGTGACTGCTCCATATAGATCTCTTTTTGCAAATCACCATGCAAGAAGGCATTCTTTACATCCATCTGATGTAAAGACCATCCCTTTGATGCAGCCATAACAATGACTGCTCTTACAGTTGCCATCCTTGCAACCAGACTGAATGTTTCTTCATAATCAATGCCATATGTTTGTGCATACCCCTTGACTACTAATCTTGCCTTGTATCTATTCACAGCGCCATCTGCATTGTGTTTCACCTTATAAACCCACTTACAACCAATTGCATGCTTATCTTTAGGCAAAGGTACCAATTCCCATGTAGCATTTGCTTCCAAGGCATCCATTTCTTCATCCATGGCTTTCTCCCATTTTTCTTTTCCCATGGCTTGCTCAAAAGAAGTAGGTTCTGGTTCCTGTATCACTTTGACCATATATGCATAGTGAATGGCTGTAAATCCATCATATTTTAGCCTATCCACAGGATACCTAGCTTTGGTAGACCTGCGCAAAGTAGGTTCACTCCAAGGTGCTCTCAAAACATCCCTGGTATTCCTTAATCCAAGTGTAACTATAGAAGGAATACCCAACTCATCATCAATGCTCTGTTCTGAGCCACTGGATTCACCATCCACATAAGAGTGACCTGCATTCACATCAAACATGGGCTAATCTACCTTCTCTTTTCCTTTTCGTGATACTTGCATACCACTATTTGCATTGCTTTGAGAAGATTCTCCTGATCTCAATCTGCTTGTCCATGGCGAAGAATGTGAACCACTGCTAGAGGATGCTCCAGGCCCACTAATATCTTGTGACTGCTGCTGTGAATTCTGAGCAGCATTACCGTTTTGTGCATCTACATTATTAATCACATTTACTGGTTTATACCAGCTACTCATCTCATAAAAAATAACATCTTTGCTCACTCGAGTAGAAGGGTTATAGCATCTATACCCTTTCTACTGCAAAGAGTAACCAATAAAGATGCACTTCTCAGCTTTTGGATCCAAGTTGGATCTCAACTCATCTGGCACATGAACATAGGCAATGAAACCAAAAATCTTCAAATGAGAAATATGTGGTTTCCTACCAGTATACCTCTCCTCTGGAGTCATCCCATGTATTGCTGCAGTGGGAGTCCTGTTCATTATGTAGACTGCTGTAGCAACTGCTTCAGCCCAGTAAAAATCTGGCAAGTCTTTTTCATTGAGCATGGCACGAGATACCTCTCCAATATGCATGTTTTTCATTTCTGCAATTCCATTTTGTTGTGGGGTATGACTGCATGAATATTGCTGCTTTATGCCATGCTCTTGCAGGAACCTTGTAAACTCATTTGAGAGGTACTCTCCCCCTCTATCTGACCTTAGGCATTTTATTTGCAAGCCTGTTTCTTTTTCAACCATAGCTTTAAGAGTTTTGAAATGCCCAAAAACTTCACTTTTCTTTTTCATAAAATACACCCAAACTTTTCTGCTATAGTCATCAATAAAAGTGACAAAATAATGACAGCCTCCAAGAGATGCAGCTTTAGTAGTCCACACATCAGAGTGCATTAATTCGAATGGCTTCTTACTCTCTTGAACATGTTTAGGAAATGGTTTCCTTGCATGTTTTCCAAATTGACAGGCTTCACATACCTTATGCATTTCTGCAACCTTGAATTTAGGCAATCCTGCAACAATATTTTGGGCCTGCATTGATTTAAGTCACTGTACATTAACATGACCAATGCGTTTATGCCATATATCAATATCTGCAATTACACCGGTCCCATGTGCAAACATTGCTGCACTCAATTCAGGCATGTCTGCATCCAACATAGACATTCTGCCCTTCTTCTTTCCTTTTGCTATCAAGTGACCTTTATTTTTCATATCCTCAACAAAGCATCCATGAGGATTAAATCTGGCCTGCAATCCCTGCTCAACCATTTGACCAATAGAAGCTAGATTCTTGGTGATATTTGGGACATGAAATACATCGGACATGTATTTCTTTTTCCCATCCTGCATAGACAAATGAATTTTTCCAATCTGCACAATAGGATGTGCAGTATCATCACCAGTCTCCACAAATCCTAGTTTTTCCATTTTCCTTGCATCCTCTATCCATTCTACATGACCTATCATGTGGTTCGATGCACCTGAGTCAACATACCATACATCGTTGCTTTCTTCTGCACTTGTCACAGAATTGTTCATGTGCTGCACCATAAACAAATGCTCATTTCTGTCATCACCCTGTCTACTAGAAGATGCATAATTCCCTTGTTGCAATTTTCCATTCATGATGTCATTCTGCTTTTTATAGCAGTCTTTAGCCATATGACCCATTTTACCACAGTAGTAGCATTCAACATTACTGTTTGCATTTTGGCCTCTTTGCCATCCACCACGACCTCTTTGGCTCCCCCTGCCTCTAGAGTTACCACATCCTCCTCCATAGGATTGGTTTTCTTGAGTTTGCTGCATATTTTGATTTCTACCATGGCCTCCAGTTCGGCCTCCTCTACCTCTGCCTCTACCTCTTCCAGCATTTGAGTAGAAGACAGCTTCTTTTGAAGTTCCTCCTAAAGAAGATGCACCATCATTTCTCTGCTCCTCAGAAATTAGAAGAGTAATTAACTCCTCAAAATCAAGAAATCTTTCACGGACGGAAATGGATGTTTGGAACTGTGCATAATCCTTTCCTAGACCATTGAAGGTCACAGAAACTAAATCATCATCTTCCACTGGTGACCCAATGGAAGCAAGTGCATCTGCAATCTTCTTCACCTTCATGTGGTAGTCATTTGATGCTCATATTTTCTCTTTTCACATTGTGCAACTCTTGCTTGAGCTGCATTTTCCTGGCTTGCGTATTTGTGCTATACATTTTTGACAAAGTATCCCATGCCTCCTTTGGCGTACTTGCATCTTGAATATGCACAATCATAGAGTCTGAAATGCTGATAGACAGCCAGTACATAACTTTCCTGGCTCTCTCATCCCATGCTTTAAATGCCTGCATTTGCTGTTGATTGGGAACATCAGGAAGAATTGGTTCTTCTTCATTTCCTGCAACGAATTCCCAATATCCTTTTCCCATAAGGAAATTCATCATTCTAAACTTCCATGCTTGGAAGTTGTTCTTGTCAAGCTTTTCAGTGACAATCTGTGAAAGAGAATCAGACGCCATTACAGAACACTGCAAAAAATTCTGCCACTGCAAAGAACACAGCTTCAGCCTCACAAGGGCAAATCTGCAAAATTGACGAAAGTGGTATTTGACCACACAGTCACTTCCTAGTGATGATTTTGTATCAATAGGCAACATGGATGATTCTGTAACTCCCAATGTCTCTGCACACAGGCATACGATGCAATTTCTATAGTAACTTTTCACCGACCTGTAGAACAGTGGTCGCACAACATAAAACTGGGCCTTTTCTTGAGTGCGTGCAGAAAACTTCCGCCTCCAAAACAGGCCATGGAATGGCCTCAAATCAAGAAAATAGAGCAACCAAGGGCTAAAGCCCGATCCTGCAGCATATACTGCCCTCTTGCTACACCGCGAAGGGCGTCTCAATCTAAGACAATACACTCTTGCACTTTTCGGCTGTGCTACCTGTAGAGACTTGCTCCCAAAACAGAAAAATGAAAGCAACACTGGTCCTCTTACCAGAACACCACGAACTTGGTTTGCTTTCTTGAGCTCCTTACCACGAATAGGGCTCTGATACAATGTCAATATTGTGGGAGAGAAGGAAGAAGTCTCACTTGGGGTGTCCCATATTGGAGGACCCAGTTTGTGCATAAGGGAGGTGCAGTGCGGGGGGTTTAGGGGTGACAGATCTAACCCTAGGAAAGAATTACCTTCCTAGGTATGTCCTTATCTTGATGTGCCCTAAGCAAGTGTCATAGAGAATCCAAAGGGCTAGGGTTAGCCAAGCGAGGCTAGCGGATGCACCTAAGTTAAGGACCCCTAGGTGTAGTGACTGTGATCAATGTGCAGTTTGCCGTGTCTATGTGTGATATCTTTTTTTTGGCCCAAGTTACATAGTTGTGGTAGAAGTTAATCTTCATCATCGGAGGTAGGTGGAGAAGGGGGCTTAATAGATTTGTTAAGAAGTTGGCGGCTTTGGAGATACCCCTTGAGGTTTAGGCAGACTTGAAGGGTGGTGGTGGAGAGGAATGGATGATTGCAGTGGGTGAAATGACTATTATTCATGTCCTCTAGAAGGGCTAAGCAAAATGAAGGTAATAGAGCAGCCCACATCATTAGTTGAGCCATCGCACAACTATCTATAACATTAGGATCAAAATGGAGTATTGGAAGGCTACGCTCTTGCGGGGTGGGGTCTTGCCTAAGGAGTATCCTAAGCAGTCTAAGGTAATTACAAGTAGTAATAAAGGCGGGGTTAGGGCATGAAGAGAATTTGTTAGTGAATTGGATTAGGGTATCATACAAGTTGTCTAATGTGAAGACAAGGGCCTCTTCATATGCAGTAAAATGAGGACTATAGATTATAGGGAAGTCATAGCGGCCATGGACACTCGAGTTGAAATCCACTCCCACCCTTCAAGGGTAAGGCATAAAGTTTGGGTCATTCCACTCGAAGGGTTGAGTGTTGCAAAAGGCCATCCAAGTGTCCATCTCGAAGTCGCAGACCCTTCTTCTCCATTTAGGTTGGCATTTGTAGCCCGCCACTGACCTTGGCACTTCAAAAACCTTATTTTGCAAAAAATCAGCATCTTCAGTGGCCCATAAGATGGGATTCTGCTCTCTCCTCTAGCCATTTCAATCTGAGACTGCTTCTGATGTTAATCACTTCCTACACAACCTTGATGGGAAAAACCCTACGCAAGGTGGTGGAAAACTAGAAGTTAAAGTCAAAGGGGCTCCTGAACGTTTCTTGCCTCTCCTAGATTATAAGGTGGGTGTGGAAGCTTGCTGGGGCATCATCCTCGCATGGTGGGATATGTGCATGGGGTGCCTCTTAGGGTCTTGCCTTAACTCGGGTGTCTGTAGTAGTCAACCTTCTGGTTCCTACTAGTAGGGGGGTTCCTTCTCTTGCTCCTTGGCCCATTTCTTTGTTCACAAAGTACTAGACCCAAGACATTAAGTTGCTAGCATCCACCTGGATCATAGAACTGGGAGTGGAGATGGCGATGGTGGTTGAGGGCGTGAAGAGAGTGGGAATGGGGGTGATTGGGGCCTTGCCCTTGCCCTCTTGCACTACAAGTGGCACAAACTTTGGCACATGGGCACTTGAGCTTAGCTCTTTGTCTTTGATTGGGCTTGTAGATTTCGGCTCGTCCTGCATGGACTGCTGCTCAATGGACCTACATGTGCCGAGGGCCATGTCTTCCCCCTTTTTTCTCAACTCCTCTTCCTCTTCCTACTTTCTCCTTCTTTTCTCCTCGGCCTTTTCGGACTCTCTACAAGCCTTCTACAAGTCTGCCTTCTCTTGTTTTGTCCTCTCATCTTCCTACTTTCTTAGCATAATTTTCTTCTTTATCTTCTTAGCCTTCCTCTGGCTAGTCTGCACCTCGTGATGGTGTTGTACCTCTGACTAGAGAACAACACATGCACCATCTTGGCTTGGAGTTGGACTTCGGGATCCGAGATATCTGCCAAGATGATGCCATCATTGGTGTGGACTTCCTCTCTACTTTGTTTGCTAAGCACAATGCCTTTTCCACTAGCTTTGGGGTCAATTCAATCTGCACCCTGACGATTTTTCTCTCCCTCATGCACAATTACGGTGCCGCAGTTCATGTGGAAATTCCTTAGAAACTCTACATAGTGGAAGTAGTCCACCCCCTGGCTTACTGCTTCCATGTATTTCTGGAGATTGCATTGCTCAATGATCTGCCTCATAGCTCCTTTTTCAATGGCCAAGTCTTCCAGGTTGAAGATAAGCCGAAACTTGAATTGGTTGAAGGCTCGTGTTTTCACTGAAAGTTCGTATTTTGCTTGTTTTTATTTTGAAAAAAGGCAAATTTCCAGCCTTTTCTTGGCTTGCCATTGATGGGTGCCTGTCATGAAGCCATATTCACCATTAGTGTTTTTCAGAATAATTACAAGCAATAAGAAATGGCTACATAGTTGCTGAACTGAAATGCTTGAGTGCAAAAGTAGACTTTTTCCTCCCATTAGTTTATTGATTTCAAATTTTATTAACATTTTTCTTAATCACAATTTGTTGCATCCTATCCTTGCAATGTGTGCTTTTCCTTTATTTTTTTCCTTATGTGTTTGGTTGTGTTTGGTTTTATTCACCCCTTCCCCCTTCTGAAATGAGAAGAATACTTTCTAGGATTAAAGGGTTAGCTGATGAAGGGTCTTCAGCACATAATCATAGTGTTTTACTTTCGCATGAGCCAGGTGTAGAAATTCAGATTATAGTCTAAGTTAGCATAGCTATCCGTATCGAAAGGGTGGATGCCTACATGCATAATGTAAGTGAAGACATCAACTAAGAAATCATTGGAGTCCACTTGACTAGCAACATGCAACTCCTCCTCAGTGGGGATGCGATCTAAACAAGGATGTCCCTTAATGTGTTCTTCGAGGGGTCAATTATGGAGGGTAGTCAACACTATATGAAGTTGGAGCTACATAGGTTGGGTCGTATTCGGATACCTTGATTGCACATCATTGCTTAGCATTGGTCATAATTTGGCATCCCTCTAGCTCCCGTTGCCGTTGTAGAGTGTACCATTTCCACAAGGAGGAGTCGTTGTCAACAAACTGTTTCAACTTCTCGATTTCCTATGATCGTGTTCTTGCTATACGACGTAATGAGATGCTATTTGATTGCTTGTTCCTTGGATATCTTAGTTGCAATTAACTCCTCAGCTACTTCAAAATCCTTAACGAATGCAAATTTTAATTTCTCCCAAGAGCAAGGGAGTGTTCATACTTCTGTTGCTATAGGTTCTTCCAAGAGGCCTAAGTCTAGTCGATCGTAGCTTTTAGCCAATGCCATAAAACTAGTGTCCATAGGCAATCAACCAAGTCATCCCCAGTATTTTCAGCTAACTCCATGGCCAAGGTCAAAATTAATCACCGCTCATAAGAGGGTCTAAGCTCGACAGGTGGTTGAGGTTTGACAACACTAGAAAGTTTAATAGCTAATGGTTGTAGCTAGGTTTGTGCCTTAGGTTGTAGCTTGGCTTCATGTTTGGTGGGTTGGGTTGTAGTTGTGGTTGTGGTTGTTGTGCTACTAGATGTGTATGAGATTTGAGGGGTATCATTAGTGCAAGATTTGGGTGTTTTATTACTAGTAGGCTGTGATTTTGGGCAATAGATTGGTTTAGGAGGCATTACCGAGCTAGGTTTTAGTGGTTCTATGGACTCAGTGGCCTGCTTCTCTTGTGGTCTAAGTGTCTCCAACTCACAGTTTCGTGTGGCCAAGCTTGAGGGTTGCGTTTGAGTAGCAATTTTGGTTGTTTTGGCTTTAGGTAGCCAAATCTAGGGATTACCCTCATAGTAGCCTTGTGTTGCAACAAGATTTTGGGACCCATCGCGGTTTGATCATGCATCGTTGTTTACAGTTATGTCTTGGCTTCCTAGGTTTCGAGTGTGGGCCCTTAGCACCACAAGGGTGTGAGTGTTTGCTTTGAGGTGGTAGTCCTTGACACTTAGGTACCCATTTGAAGTGGGGTTTCTTGGCATTAGTGTTGGGTTTATCGGGTTGCCAGCTTTGAGGTTTGGTGAGTTTTGATGAGTCACGACCCCCCTCCTTAGGCCTGATGGCGGGGTTCTCTACAAGTGGCTTTGCGGATTTGGAAGGAGTCACTCTCCCTTGCTCAAAGATGCAACTATTCAAATGTCACCTATGGCTCTAGCTAGGTGGATACATTGTGACTCATAGTCAACAATACAACGAGCTTGCTTCTTGAAGGTTCATGCATTCTTAGTGTTGGGGAACACATAGAAGATTATTGGCATGCTTTTAGACTCGATAAAAAATGAAACCTTGCACTTTCCCAAAAGTGTATAGGGTTGACGACTGAGCTTAGCATTAGTGGGATGTCGCAACTGCGATTTGCCAATTTGGGTCCAATGGTCATGGGTTAAGATATTAAAATCAGCTCCCTCATCGATCAATGCGTTGATGGTGCATGTGTGCTTAGCAGTGACCGTCATGCTTAGGTAAGCTGGTGCTATTGCTTCCTCATCCTCACCATCCATCTCAATGATAGTGGCTTCTCATATGTGGATAGGGGGTGCTAGCATTGGGGGCTCATGTAATGGGTGCATGGGAGGGAAGTACTTCTTTATGTGGGTGCCATTGAAGAAGCCTATGCCCTCACCTTCTAAGGTTTCAAGTTCTACATTGCGAGTTCGTGTCTAATGGTTTGGACCTTAAATGATCCTAGTCCCCAAAACTTTAGCTTTTGCTTATGCCTTTGATTGAGTACAATAGTACTAAGTCACCCTATTCAAAGTTGCGTTGTTTGACATGCTTGTCAAACCAGCATTTGCGTCTTGCCTTTTAGCATATTAGCACATGGGTGCCTAGAACCAAGGGTTTGAGTTCAATCAAGAATTCTGTCCATGCCTCCTTCCCATCCCATCACTCTTGAAGGGCTATCCTAAGGCTTGGTACAAAGAATTCCAAGGGAAGGATTGCCTCTGTACCATATGTCAATCTAAAGGGGGTCTATCCTTTAAGCTGTGCGGTAGGCCTACAAGGCTGCCATCAACTTGTTGTTCCAATCACTGCGTGAAGCAGAGATGACTTTGGTCAGGACATTTACTAAGATTTTATTTGTGGATTTGGCTTGACCGTTTTCTTGAGGATAATAAGACGAGGATTTTTGATGGATGATTAGGAAGGAGGACAGGAGGTGAGTTATCACTTCATTGATGAAGTGTGTGCCTTGGTTGCTAACTAGTTCAATGGGGCAACCAAACCATGAGATCACTTGCTTCCATAGGAACTTAGCAATGGTCCTAACATTATTCTTTCTTGTAGCTTGTGCTTCTACCCATTTTGTTAGATAGTCGGTGGCCACAATGATGTATTTGGCTTGTGAATATTGTGCCACATGACTAATGGGTTTGATGAAGTTGATCCCCTATTTCTCGAAGGTTTGTTGTGTGATAATTGGGGTTACTCCATGTGATCCTTACAAATTGGGACTTTAGTCTGTTGGCATTCATCACAATGCTTCACAAATTGTGCCGCATCTTGGAAGAGAGTCGGCTACCACAGCTGGGACTGCAACACTTTATGGGCTGTCATGTCTCCACTGAAATGTCCTCTTGTGATTCCATCATGTGCCTCTGTCAGTACGTTAGGAATCTCATGCTCACACATGCATTTGTGCCCCAGTCCGTAAAGTTGGCATGCTATCAACTGATAGGGTTGGATCTTTAGGATGAGCCACCTAAGTTAGGTTTTTTCTATTGGTTGTTCCAGTAATCCATGCTCAAGTACTTAAACTATGTGATTTTCCCAATACGGTGTCATGTCAACTCTAAATAAATCTTTTTCATTGGATAAGTGGAATAAATGTGCATTTGGCAGTTCATCCATAATGCCTTGTCGAGCCGCTTCTCCCATGGGGATACGAGACAGATGGTTAGCCATGTAATATAGCTTCCCTTTACACACCACCATGGAGAAGTCAAAATCCAGAAGAAAGAGAAGCCATTTAGTGATGCGTCTTGTATCACATGGTTTGTTAACAACATACAACAAGGCTTGATGGTCAACAAAGAAAGTAAAAGGCGTAGCCAAAAGATAATGTCAAAATTTCTTTATGGCAAACACCATGGCCAAGCCCTCTCTCTCGGTTATCAAGTAATTTATTTTAGTCTCAGTGAGTTGTCTGCTAGCAAAGCTCACTAGGTAATCTAGGTTGTGTTCACCAAGTTGGCACAACATAGCTCCTATGGAAAATTTCAAAGCGTCGATGTGCACATGAAACGTGAGTGTCCAATTTGGGGCTCGTAGAATTGGTGTTGTGGTTAGAGCATTTTTTAGTTCCTCATACACGTGTTGGCATTCCTTGGTCCATTCAAATATGATCAATAGCTTAAATAGAGGTCTAGCAATCAATGCATAGTTCAACACGAATCGTTGATAATATGCTATGTGTCCTAAGAAGAACTGAACACCCTTGAAATAAATTGGGGGTGGAAGATTGACAATGACCTTGATCTTTGAGAAATCTATGGCAATACCATTATTTGACACCATGTGTCTTAGGATACACCAATGCTTCATCCAAAACTGGCACTTCAAGGGATTCAATGAGAGATGGTATAGTCGACATCGTTCAAAGACCGCTCAGAGCCTCTCTAAGTATTCTTGCCAAGTAGAGTGAACACACAAGTTGTCCACGAAGACCTCTAACTCCTTCCTCAACATGTCTTTGAATATTGTATACATCAGTCGTTGGAAGGTGGCTGGCACATTATCAACCCAAAATGCATGACTATGTAGGCAAAGATGCCCTATTCAGTGGTGAATGCGGTTTTATGCCTATCATTAGGATATACTTGCACCTAATTGTATCTAGAGAAGCCATCCAAGAAACTGTAGGCCTCTTTGCTAGCCACTCTCTCAAGTATGTGCTCGATGTACTAAATCCTACTCTCATTAACTTGTCAATTTCTTCCTTGACAACATGGGTATGCTTTGGATTCATGGGATATGGTTGGTACTTGACTGGTGTTGCGTCATGTGTCATGGGTATGTTGTGAGTCACCACACTTGGGTCTACCCCCTGGAGCTCTTCTAGGGACCAAGCAAAGACGTCTATATACTTCCACAAGAGAGCAATGAGACCTGCTTCCTCTTCCTTAGTCAAGTCATTGGCTAAAAAGACAAGTCGTGGGGTCTTCCCTTCCTTGGCTAAATTGACCTCCTTGACCTTGGCTAGTCCCTTGATTGGTTCACTTGCTTGCCCCTGTCGTTTGGCTCCCAGCAAGATCACCACCCTATCTCCATTTTTGAACTTTGTGAATCATTTTCGGAGGTCTTGTGGTTTTCACTGTTCTTATGTCTGTGTTTCTTTAGGTAACTTTTGTCATTCCTCCCTTAACTCTCGGCATCTTAGGTGGATGGGTAGGTCCCCCTTGGTGCATCTAGTCTTGGGGGGTTGAGGTATTTCAAGGTCACTATCTGAGCTGACTTCCAACTCAAAATCAAACTCTCCGTCTTTGCTAGAAGAGGGGCTCTATCCTGGTGGTCGTAGCTCAAAAGGTGAGCCCATTCGCAGTAGTTGTATGTCACTATGTTGGGTTAGACCTGTTTGCTCGTAGTTGATTGCACTTATGTGCTCCAACCAAGTTTGATCACAGTCCTTATGTTTGACTCCTTTCTCTACTCTAAGGGCATTCTGCCTACGTGGTTTGAAGTCTACTCGTATTTTTTGGATTATACGTCACCCGATGTCATATTCTATGGTATCAATTTCCCTTTTGCTCTCATCAGTGGAGAAACAACAATCCTCATGTTCATCGTTAGATCTGTCTTTGTTCGGTTACTCATCATTCTCCATGTTTTGACATTTCTTTTTTTGATGGTCAAGGATTAAGGCCCAATTGTACCTCGAGTTTAAATCGTGCACCTTGGACCACTGCCATTCAGGCTCATCTAAGAGGTCTTGGAGTGGCTTGAGATTTGTGGCTAGATTGCCATTCAATTTGTCCATCAGATATCCTAAGATCTCCAGGAGCTCTCTTCTATTGTTTGAGACTCTGGGTTTGGTCTTCCACATAGGCTTCTGGTCATCATGCAGACTAGCATTGAGGGTATGTCCTTGAGTTTGCTGGTTTCCTTGATGGCTTGTTCGAACTCCTCAGTGTCTGAGAGTGGTAGGTGAATGGTACCAAGAACATGCATCCAATCTCCCTCATCCTCAATGCATGTGATATACTTGGTAAGGGTCCTATAGGATCCCTTAGTCTGTCCATCGCCCTTCAGCATGGTGGAGATGGCATCTAGGTTGATAGGCATAGTTTTCCATGTGTCCACCTCCACTCTTACGGCCTCTGTTTGATTGCCCAAGAAGATAAGATTATTGCCCCAGTTCTCCATGACTCTCGCGTTGCGCATCCAGGGCCAACCTAGTAGGATGTTGTAGTCCACTCCCTTCATGACTATAAATTCAATAGAGAATTGGATTCTTGCAATCCTCACTGGCCAATTCTTCAAAACTCTTAATAGTTTTACCTTCATTCCGTTAGCTAGTGTGACATTGAACCTAGTAGTCTCGACCGGTGGGTTACCCCAAGTTTGGAGTACCACATGGCCTAGCACACTCACTCCTACCCTCGTGTCCATGATCCCCTTTTTGGTGACATCCCCTAATGCTAAGACTGGTATGACTGCATGCATTTTTGTGCCTCCCAAAAGGCATTAATGTGCAAGGATTTAGGTATGGAGTGCAACGCCAGACTCGGTATTTGAGTTTCTGCATTGTGCTGAAGCAAGTCTACGGTAATTGGTTCATTTGGTTCTTCAACCCACTGTTTCAGCTCTAGCCATAGCGTTGGATGGTGCCTAAGTAGGTCACCTAAGCATAGACTTACAAGGTTGGTCACTAGTGTATTGCGGAGGTTACTAGTCACTTTCCTCTCTCCTAATTCTACGGTTCTTGGCCAATGGTCCTGATGGGTTTGCTAGCCCATCGGAGCATTTAGATTTTGTTTAGGAGGCGACCCAGCTTGTGGTGCCATCGCCTCCCTTGATCTTGGTTGTGGGAGAGAGATTCGTGTGCATGTGCTTGAGAGATCATCGATCTCATATTCTAGTATGGGCTCAGTGTCCTTTAGGTGCTCTTGGGCCTCCTTCACCCACTCTTTCACCTTCTTGATGGTTTCGAGTTGGCACTTTGGGTTGGGGTACTCCTCGACCTTAGCTCTTCCCTTTTCAACAGTATGTGGGACCAACATTTCTTCCTCTCCGTGAATGACTTTCCTTCTAACTAGTAGTGTTGTGGCACTTTTGGTTTTGAGGGTGACCTTAGCATCTAGTTTTTTCTTCCTTCATCTCTGGCTCTTCTTTCCAACTAAGGTTGTGTCAAGATTTCTAGGCCCTGGCAATGATATGCTGGCCTACTTCCTCTACGCATGGGTCATGACATGCAATGGGATAGGCGTGGCCTCCCCATCGATTGTCTCGACACCTAACAACCCCAATGAAACCAATGGCTTGTTTGTTGAACCAAAAAGATGGCCTCTGCCTAGGAAAATCAACAAAGAGATGAGTGATTCCACACTTAGCACATCTTAGGTCCGCCTTATCTCAAATTGCTTGCTCCCTCTCGAGACAGTGCTTGGGTCTGTGCTCCTAGGCTTCTGTCTCTCCCTCTTTCTAACGTGATCACCAGTACTGGTAGGTAGTCCATAAGGATTGCATTTCCTTCCTCATTGTATGACACGTGTGGGTTTATAAACGGCTCATCATTGCTAGGCTTGTCCACATAGTGGACTAGAGCATCACTTGATGGGTAGGTCACATAGGGTCTAGGTGGTCTAGGGATACCTGTAGGAATTATTTCCATCCTAGGAATGGATGGCTTGGCATCGTTAGGTGTTGGGAGAGCCAATGGGGCTCCCCTTCCAAAGAAGTTTGGTGGCATGTTCGCAAGGTAGGGTTGACCGTAAGGCTGTGGATATGGGAGCCTCCGAGGTAATCAACAATGGATGGTGTCATGGCTGAACCTACCACAATTAGTGCAAGGTTGTGACCTAGGGTCTTGACACCCAACTGGCAAGTGGTTTCCACCACAATGCACACATTGGACGTGTGGGTGTATTGGTTTTCTCATCATCTCCTGTAGTTTGGCTATGTCCATCCTAATCTCTACTACCTCTTATCCCGAATGAGTGCCCTTTCCTTTGTCCTGGGCGCTTGGGTCTTCTCTCTCACTCGGCATTGAGCCCCTCTTAGAACTCTTGGCACTGAACTCTTCTTGATCCGAGCCTCTTTCCTTGAGCTGGTTGGGTCATCCACTCTAATAGCTTCTTCAAAGACCCTTGCTAGTGTGTCTTGTTGTAAGATTGAGTTGCCAGCCAAGGCTTTGTAGAGCTTTTCACTTCGTATTCTATTAATGAGAATACCATGGATATCACTCTTTCAGTTGGTCTCTCACCCATGGAGATTCTCTTGAAGAGACTCCTTACATGGGTTACATAATCTTAAATATCCTCTTTCTCTCTCAGCTTGATGTTCATGAGTCGCACTAGCAGGTTATTGGAGTACCTAGGTTCAAAAAATCTCTTAATGAAGAGATTTTTCAAGCAATTGAAATTGGCACACTTTGCAATATCCAAACTCGTGTACCAAGTCCGGCCCTTGTTACCTAAGCACAGTCCAAAAGCTTGGGGTTATTGAGTAGGATCGGTAAGGCCATTGGCCTCGTAGACCTGCTCAAATTTTTCCACAAAGATGTATAGGTCGTCGTTTGCTTGGTATTTGTCCAGTTGCTTTGCCACCACAGCAATTTTTTAGTGGCTCTTAAAGCCTTGGTTAACCCCTAAACCCACTAGTAGCGATGTTGCTAATGCTGCAATGCTTTGCTCTACTATTGCGTTATCTAGTAGCCACTTCGTCAGAAGCTTGCTTAGGCTCGCATTTCCAAGCTCTCGCACAAGCTCCTAGTTTGTTGGTCCTAGTTGTATGTAGCTAGGCCTTGTAGAGCCCTATGAGATAGCTTCCTCTCTTCCTCGAGGTCTGCTATGATGACATCTATAGGTATTCCATTGTGTTCTAGCCAGGTTTGAGCATTGTATTTGTTCACCAACTGCTTGGACAGCTTCAGGAAGGTGTCCTAGGTCAAGCTCCTCATAGATCCTTTGGCATGAGCTGCCCTCTTCCATGTCTAAGGCTTCTTGTTGCACCAAGTTGTCAATTAGGTAATGAGGTCATGTAGATCCACTTCCTTGATGGGGTTGATCCTTGCTGTGTGTGGCTCTTCGATCGTATTATCCACTTGGTCCTACTTTTGGGGATTCGATCACCTTCTATGTCTTGGGATCTTCTCCTACTAGTGGGTTCCTTCAAGGTTTTATGTCTGAGTGAGTTCCTTGTTAATTACAACCAATCCTTAACTTACCCTCACTCCATGCGTGCAAATACGGGTGTATTCTTTTCAGTGCACTGTGTGCACAACCAGGCTCATTACTCTCCTTAAGTGTGTTTCAAGTGCTGGAATTCAGTGTGAGTGAGAAAAAAAAGTGTGTGTAGCTCTGGCGCTCTTGTCTATGGGTTGGCTTGATAGGATTATGTGTTCGGTTTCTAGTTGTCTCAATTTCTAGGGTTTTTCACTATGCTGTTCTGTTAAGCTCGTCGATCAGGGTTAAGTCAGGGTCTTACAATCAATCCACAACACTAGACAAAATTCCAGACTGTTCGGCCATGATTTCTAGGTCTCTAACTACCTGTGAGTTTTCGGTGGGTTCTTATGGTGTGAATCACGCTTCTCATTGGCTGGTGTTTGTTAAATTTCTAGATTTTATTTCTCAGGCTGTGCTCGATTTACCAGCATTTGATTTACTAGTGTCAGATTCTAGGAATCGGACAGGGTTGGCTTTCGATTGTCATAATTGGACAGGGTGTGTTTGATCAGACAACTTGAGTTGGTTTGATTGGGATATGTTCGATTCTCAGAATCAGACACAAGGGTGCTTGATCCGATTCGAATGTGTGTCCGATTAGATAGGATACTGGGTCTTTGATTTTGTGGTCCAATTGTTGCACCATCAAATGGCCAAGCGTCCAATCGGATGGGGTGGTGTGTCTGATTCCTTCTCGTCCGATTCTCAGAATTAGATAGAGGTGGTGTGTTTGATTTGGAGTTGTTTTGATTTTCAAAATTGGATAGGTATGTGTGATTAGACTGGATAGGCTTGTTTGAGTTAGATTCTTGGAATGAAACTGGTCACTGGGTCTGATTCTAGGAATCGGACACTATGGAAAACGTTCAATTCCATCGGTCGAAAACGTGCGCCAATCGTGTTTTGCCAAAAATCTTCACTCTAATGTTGCAATTACCTCCAAGAACCTCCAAGAATCAAGCAGGGGTATAGGCCAAGGGCATTCTATACTTGAATCTTGCTAAAAGCTCTGATACGCTTCGATCGATCTGATGTAGACTTGTGACCTGCAAGCTCTCTCTCTCTCTCTCTCTCTCTCATACACACGAAGCCAGGACTGCAAATGAGGTTTTCCCCGGTCACCCAGGACCTTAAACCCTTGCCAGCCAGCACCTTACCTTCCGGATCACTCCATGTGTGACTTTGAGACATTTGAGCACACTTTTTTTCCCATTTTTTCCTGTCATTGCCCTGTTCAGGACTATTTTATAGTAGTGAACCTTAAGCTTCCCACTCTGATTTCTCCCTCCTATCCTACTCTAAATGCGACAAAAATCAAAAGCAAAATACTGTGAATTGATTTCTCCTACTCAACTAATCATCAAAAAACCAAAAATACCTACTTGTAGCATGGATTAAAAACCCAAAACCTCCTATCTATCTCAAGCTCTGCTTCAGGGATGAGACCCTTACTTTGATGCTTGATTTGAAGCGCACAAGTGCTAAGTTTGAATTCATGGTTTCGACAACGGAACCAAAATGTAGAGGTGAGCTCAAGCTCAAATGACAAGACCCATGGACCGCTTATTGTTCAAGTGTTTCAAGTGAGCATTAATGGCTACCTCTCACATAGCTGACATGCTACCCCTCTCTACAAGTGCAGCGAGCTTACCTTGATGCTCGATTGAGTTGCTTTCTCTCTCAAGAACTCCGATACCTCCATGATTTGTGATGCAAGCTCAAGCATCCTCAAGCCTCTTCCTTCAACTCCATCCTCCACATCCATGTGTGAGATGGGAGAAGAGAAGAGAAGAATAAGAGAGGAGATGGGGGAGGGCTTCACCTCCAAGATCCCTCACTCTCACACACTCACTCCTTCACTCACTCACACTCTCTCCCTCAAGCACTCACAAGCAAGAAAGAGAAGAGAAGAAGATAAGAAAAAGAGTCCACTTTGCCACACACCAAAGAATGAGCTCTCATTCACTTTTTAAACTTTATATAAAGAACCCTAAATTGGTCATCCCCTTATCTCCCTTTTCTTACATGCCTAACCATGACCTAGGCCATTTTTCCTATTATCCTCCTCTCTTCCTAGCTTAGTCCTACTGCCCGTTCATGGTTACAAATTGCAGAGGAGGGAGCCTGGCATTCTTTTATAGAGGTTTTGGCTGTGCCTTTATATTTAAAGGTGCACCTCCTTGCTTTTGGCTTCTTGTAGCTTCATGGTTGCATCTTGTACTCCTGATGGTTGTTCACATGCTTTTAGATTTCTTCCGGGTCCACTTTCTTGTAGGGCATCTTTTCCTTTTTTCCACCTTGCACTTTTCATCTTGATGCCTCATTTTCTGCTTTGTTCGCTTTGCAATAAACACCAGGGATCCTCAATGTCACAGTTCTTGCATGCAAGGAGAGGAAAGAACAACTCAAGTACTCTCTCTCTCCTGCTTGTGTGTGTGTGTGTGGGGTGTCTCTATGTTTGAGTGTCCCCTCCAAGAAGTTAAGTTAGATATATATTAGTGCCCCAATGAGCAACATATTTTCCTTTGCTACGTAGAGCCTTGGATCATATTTTCTTTTTTGGTTTTTGCTAATTTCCTATTGCATGTGTGTAAGCTGATGGAAAGCTTCCAAGGTGAATATCCAAGTGCAAAAAACATTTTGTATTAATGCAAAAGATTTCAATATGGCTCATAGCTTCTCCATGGATAGTGTGAATCCAAACTAGTGAATTGGAAGTAGCTTAGTGATGTGGAATGGTTTAGTGTTTTCAAAGAGTGGAAGGATTGCAGCCAATACCATGTAAAATGTAGCTACATTTATAATGACATGTATAAGTAGGTGATGTAGTTGCACTACAAGGTCAACTGGAAGGGCCAACAAACATGGAGATCAACTTTACATTCATGAAGAGTTTTGTAAAAGAATTTAGTCCTACAACCATTGCAAGTGGTTCAGCCTTGAAGCTCAATTGGGCTAAGTTTGCTATCCAATATTTGCAGGATCTTCAAGACAAGGGCTACTATGAGGGCCCAGTAAAAGGTGAAGAATATGTAATTCCTAACATTTATGCATTGGGACCAAAAATGGACCTGGCACTGGCTCTAGGACTCTAGCTAAGCCTCCTATACTCATCAAACCACCCTCGTAGCCTCATGGCTAGAAGTCTCTGGAGGCTATACACTAACCTAGTTAAATCATGCATTTATATCAACTTGTAGTCCAATGATTTTTTCCATCCCAATTCCAATAGAGGGAGTATCTAATACATACAGGTGATCAACATCTTAATTTATATACATATAGAGCACTCCCCTAGCTAATCACTATGGCTCCTATGGCTCTTCTACACCCTAGGGATTGTCAAAAGACATGGATCTAGAGCATGGCATGAGCTATGGAGGATGGAAGATGTAGACAAGACTCATGTAGACATAGACATAGACAATACCAACTGTCACACAAGTGAATTAGGTTCCAAGATTAAGACTTGGACTCATAAACACAATCTTGTGTGTAAGACAATGACACAAACATTTGATTGAAGGACAAAAGTACTATGATATTCATTGAAAAGTGAACCAAGTACATCATTATATAGTCTATGACCTTTATTCACTCTCCTCACTATGCATGTGGGATACAAGAGCCTCTGTTGGGCATCATCATTTGCTCTCTTTTTCAACACCCCCTTCAAATGATGAGTTCCTACACATGTTGGCATTCCCCCCCCTACATATAGACATGGCCCATGAGACTTGCTCTTAGGCAACCTAATCATGTTAAGCTTGACACTTTCCATCTTTGAAAAGGGTTTTGTTTTACAAAGCAAATCCACTAAGGGAAACAAAATTCACTATGGGAAAACATAAGGTCCACTATGGAAAAGATAAATTCTTCAAAGCAATTTGTCAATTGTTGTTGATATAGAAGCATCTTCTTCATCTTCTTCATTCATGAACTGAGGGATTTGGTTTCCTTGCCTCAGGGTAAGAAGACTTTGCCATGCAAGTGGGTGTACAAGCTGAAAAGTACCCCTGGATACCCCAAGCTGGCACACATGGCTCGATTGGTTAAAGGGTTTTAAGCAGGAGCCTGGTGTTGACTTTGATGGAGCCTTTTCTCCTATAGTCAAGATGACCACCCTATGCTTAGTCTTGGCCTTGGTTGCACAACTTGACCTGGACTTGTACCAGATGGATGTCAAGATGACTTTTTTACATGGGGACTTGCATGATGAGATTTACATGGAGCAGCCTAAGGGCTTTGCAAACCTTGGTAGGGAATGCCTAGTGTGCAAGCTAAATAAGAGTCTATATGGATTGAAGCAGGCACCTAAGGAATGGTACCATAATTTTGATGCATTCATGCAGTCACAGGTCTACAGTCGTAGTGCTATGGATTTGTGCTTGTACATGAAAAAAGCTCGTGATGGTTCTTTATTGATTTTGGTACTCTATGTGGATGACATGCTTATAGTAGGGACAACTCATGAGGAGCTAGATGCTCTTAAGGCTCAGCTCAAGAAGAGCTTTGAGATGAAAAATCTGGGATAGGCCTCTCATATACTTGGTATGCGCATTACGCGTGATCGATCTCAGGGACTACTCTATCGGTCATCACAGAGGGAGTACATTCATAAAGTCCTTGAGCGCTTTTGCATGCAGGATGTTAAGCCTATTGGCTATCCATTACCTTCTCATGTGAAGGTTTCATAGACCGATTGTCTGCATACAGATGAGCAGAGGGCCGAGATGGCCAAGATTCCCTATGCATCACCCGTGGGTAGTCTTATGTATGCCATGATAGCCACCCATCTAGATATTGCTTTTGTAGTTGGGGTTGTGGCATGTTATATGGCTACACTTTGCAAGGAACATTGGGATGCCGTAAAGGGTATCATGAGGTACCTGAAGGGCACAACAGAGACGTGTCTTTGTTATGACAGCCACAATACAGGAGTCGTGGGATACATTGCTCTGATTATGCAGGATACGTAGATAGTAGGAAGTCCACTTCTGGCTATGTCTTCACTTATGCTGGAGGCGCTATCTCTTGGATGTCCAGGGCACAGAAGTGTACGGCTATTTCTACTATAGAGGTCGAGTATATTGGAGCCACAGAGGCTATCTAGCTAGGTCGTTTGATTGCAAACCTTGGTATGACAGATGCTATGCCTACACTGCATTCGGATTCTATGAGTGCCATTCAGTTGGCCAAGAATCTGGTCTTCCATGTGAAGACAAAACATATTGAGGTGAGGTATCACTTCATTCGTGAGGTCATTGAGGATAGATCTATTGACCTTGTCAAGATTCTGATTGAGTAGAATCCTGGAAACTTACTCATGAAGAGCCTCACTACTAAGCGCTTTGCCTTTCTCAAGAGATTGATGGGCATTGGATGAGATGACATCTTTTTCCTCATTATGTTTTACATGTGTAAATGTTGTACTTTCTTTTTTTTTTCTCTCTCTCACTGGGGTAGATTAACCTTTAAGTGGGAGGTTGTTGGGAGTAAACGCGCCTCTGCCTAGACACCCGTGTATTACTACACTGACAGTACCCGCCACTACACACTACAGGTGGTGGGTGCCCGTCATAGTCACTTATTCTTTATTATTTTAGTGTCAGTTTGAATAAAGGAAGGCCCAGCCACACATTGTGGTTGTTGGAGTTCCCATTTGTGTCTCTCTCTCTTCTTGCTCTTGCTCTCTGCCATAGCTCACTTCCAAGCAAGCTTCGATCCTTCTCACCTTTCACGACCAAAATAGAACATGTCAACAAAACTAGCCCCCAAATTATCTCTCGGCTAATATGAGGAGGTAATTGTAAAATCCAATTAGGACCAGAGTTAAGAAAGACATCTTCAACAAAGTCATAATTAGCAGGGAGTTTGCAAAGCGATTCCACTATTGGAAAATTAGCCGATAAGTCACTATCTCAAAGATCTCAACTATGTCCAAGGTTGCACAATGGTATATCCTTAGAATGGGATCCTTCACACTACAGCTTCCATTCAATTGTTTGATCACTAACTGCAAGTCACCTCCCACCAATAATCGGTGAATATCACCACGTCTAGCTAGATTCACTACAAGGAAATGGGGAGATAGCGACGGTGATTCACAATGTAAAATAATAGCATAGCAATGCTAATAGCAACACTATTTGAT